>NC_042996.1:24285772-24885772 GCF_901001165.1 Salmo trutta | reverse complement strand
TCTTCAGAAGTTCCAGCTAGGCAGGCTAACGTTAGTCAGCTAATTCATTTTCTAGCTATCATACAGTAGGCGTATATTAATAATGATATATTTAATATAAGTAGACATGCAATCATTATTGACTGTAGCGCATAAAAAGCACCCACAAGCTACCGGTGGCTGGAAACACAATCGTCGCGGGACGAACGAGTGACGAATTTCCGGGCGAAGGTGGTCCATTTTAAAAATGATTCCTTCCTCCCTCGCCCTGCAAGTGTAAACTCGTCAGACGTCATGGCACGTCATCAGAAGTGTCCACTTAATTTGAGGGCTGAGGGGAAAGGGTGTGTCTGTTAAGTTTTTGGAATGCAACCTATGTTGTGAAAACAGCATACCACTGAAACCAGATAGACCACTATGAACGGAGCCACAGTATGTACTTCCATAGTCAGTTCTGTACAGGTGAGAGCGAGATGGGGGCCTGAGTGGGGAAACCCCTGCAATAATATCTTATCTGGCCCTTTGATTCAGGGTCACACTGCTTCCTGTAGCGCATGTGACACGCACGTACGCTCACACACACACACACAGGTTGAAGGCAGCCAATTCAGGAATTGATAAAATTTAAACATAAAACATTTCTGACATTTAAATAGTTTTGAAATAAATAGCTTCTACTTTTCAATTTATTGAGAAGCACTTTTTTTGATTATTGAATTGTCATTTTTGTTAACTTCCTAAATTGACTGCATTCTATTTGAATTGAGCCCAACCCTGACACACACACACTGTAATTATGGTACTTGTACTGACCCTGTATAGCTTGCATTCTAGTGATTTTTAATACTACTTTTCCTCAGAGCACATCCATGGTGTCTCCATATGCACTGTTACCGCAGGGATGATGTTGGAAATCTGTAGGCTCGTCAGCTTCCCCAGAGTAGCCAGAGAGAGACTGGAGGGACAGCAGGTACAGTAGCACACTACCACACCATGCACCCTACCATACTACAAACTACTACACTACACACTACTACAGAGAGACTGGAGGGACAACAGGTACAGTCAGATAAATATTTTTTTTGTGAACATTACACTTAGTTAATCAAAGACAAGCAAAAACATTTCTGTACATTATGTGTGCTTGTGGCAGCAAGAACACTTCTCTATTGATAGGAACAGATATGGACCTGGCTTAAGAACACTTGTAATGGCTGGTATGTTTATTTGTTTCTTTTCCTTCTCTCTCTCAAGTTGGAGGTTCAGAATGACTGCTCTGAGGTGTGGCCAGGTCAATACGTTCACGTCACTCTAAAGACAAATCCAAGCTACTGTGGAGTCACCTGGACAAGCACTTACCAAGTCCCAGGTGAGGATGAGGACCGTGATCAATGGTGCATAATAATAATACTAATAATGGATTGGATTTATATAGAGCCTTTCTACTAACTGAGGTACTCAAAGCGCTTTACATAATACGGGGGAAACTCACCTCTTCCAGCAACAATGTGTGGCACGCTCACTACACATCAGCTAGCATGGTGTAGAGGTGAGGATATAGGAATGAGGGAGATGATTAGGTGGCCATAATATCAACCGATTGATTGAAATCGCCCTTTCAGCATCTTGCACACACAGATTCCCAGTGGATCATGTTGGTTAAACCTAACTGTACTTGACTTTGATTATTTAAGAGCTATTGAGTTGAGTGAGTAAACTGACACTGCAGGTGTTCATAAGCAAAACTATTGAGTCAGCAAATGTCTAATGCTGAAACACTTAAATATCATAAAACCCTCATTTCCTAACCGAAAGTCACGCTACCCTGCTGAACAAAACAGCATAGACCAGCTTGATCAGCAGGGTAGTCATGCTCTTACTCAATGTGCATACCCAATGATCATATGTCGAAGCATTGTTTGTTTTACAGAGAACAAACCTTAACTTGGTCTTAAACTATATTTCAGAATGTAGCAGCAGAGATCTTCGGAGTAACATTCCAGAATGCATCAGTAAGTTTGATAGATTGTATTTCTCTATTGTTCTATAGTTCACAACAATTAAATCACTCTAGATATCCCTTAGCATGGGTTACAATGACAGACTATTTCTGCGTTCAACAAGGCTACATTTTTGCCTTGCATAACCCGACAACAATATACTCATTCTGTATTTCCTTGTGTACAAATCGGCCTAAAGATATTGGCAGTGCATCCATTTCCCTTGACTGTCTGATTACTGACTGACTGTGTCCTATGACAGCTGGGAGGCTAGCGTACACTGTGGACTCAGACAGAAAGGAGCTGGCTGTGTCTGTCTCAGATATGTTGGAGGATAAAGACTATCACCTGAGACTGTGTCACAGAAAAGCCTACACCTGTAGAGACACAGGGGCCAACACACTGGTAAGATTACAGGAGATGGAGACCTTAAAGAGTAAATGTTAATTTTCAAATTGTGAGACCCTGGTTAGCCTGGAATCCATAATGTATATTTCACTATTGTTTCACTCAGTGAAATGAAAGCAGTGTGTGGATTCCAGGCTAGGCACTGATAATGTTGAGGCACTCCCCTCACTTTCCTAGCATAATAACACCTCCCAGAGACAAGTGTGTTTACAACTACTGCTTGCCAGTAAGTGTTGTAAAATGGTGAGAGTCAATACTATACTTTGTGCATACCCTGATAGTAACACAGGGAAGAGGAAGGTCATAGAAATGCCTCAACCAGATGGTATGAGACAGGCATCATAAATCAGTTGTGCTATACTCGATCAGACCCTGGATTCAAATGCCATTTGAAATTATTTCAAGTACTTTATCTGGTCTAGATTGAGCTTGCCTAGCACAATGGAACCAATGTACAGTTGAAATCAGAAGTTTACATACACCTTAGCCAAATACATTTAAACTCAGTTTTTCACAATTCATGACATTTAATCCTAGTAAAAATTCCCTGTCTTAGGTCAGTTAGGATCACCACCTTATTTTAAGAATGTGAAAATGTCAGAATAATAGCAGAGAGAATGATTTATTTCAGCTTTTATTTCTTTCATCACATTTCCAGTGGGTCAGAAGTTACACACTCAATTGGTATTTGGTAGCGTTGCCTTTAAATTGTTTAACTTGGGTCAAACGTTTCGGGTAGCCTTCCACAAGCTTCCCACAATAAGTTGGGTGAATTTTGGCCCATTCCTCCTGACAGAGATGGTGTAACTGAGTCAGGTTTTTAGGCCTCCTTGCTCGCACACGCTTTTTCAGTTCTGCCCACACATTTTCTATTGGATTGAGGTCAGGGCTTTGTGATGGTCACTCCAATACCTTGACTTTGTTGTCTTTAAGCCATTTTGCCACAACTTTGGAAGTATGCTTGGGGTCATTGTCCATTTGGAAGACCCATTTGCGACCAAGATTTATCATCCTGACTAATGTCTTGAGATGTTGCTTCAATATATCCACATAATTTTCATTCCTCATGATGCCATCTATTTTGTGAAGTGCACCAGTCCCTCCTGCAGCAAAGCACCCCCACAACATGATGCTGCCACCCCCGTGCTTCACGGTTGGGATGGTGTTCTTTGGCTTGCAAGCCTACCCATTTTCCCTCCTTGGTAATTATGACCAAACAGTTCTATTTTTGTTTCATCAGACCAGAGGACATTTCTCCAAAAATTACAATATTTGTCCCCATGTGCAGTTGCAAACCGTAGTCTGGCTTTTTTATGGTGGTTTTGGAGCAGTGGCTTCTTACTTGCTGAGAGGCCTTTCAGGTTATGTCGATATAGGACTCGTTTTACTGTGGATATAGATCCTTTTGTACCTGTTTCCTCCAGCATCTTCACAAGGTCCTTTGCTGTTGTTCTGGGATTGATTTGCACTTTCCGCACCAAAGTATGTTCATCGATTGGAGACAGAACGCGTCTCCTTCCTGAGCGGTATGGCGGCTGTGTGGTCCCATGGTGTTTATACTTGCATACTATTGCTTCTACAGATGAACGTGGTACCTTCAGGCGTTCTGAAATTGCCCCTAAGGATGAACAAGACTTGTGGAGGTCTACATGTTTTTTTCTGAGGTCTTGGCTGATTTCTTTTGATTTTCCCATGATGTCAAGCAATGAGGCACTGAGTTTGAAGGTAGGCCTTGAAATATATCCACAGGTACACCTCCAATTGACTCAAATGATGTCAATTAGCCTATCAGAAGCTTCTAAAGCCATGACATAATTTTCTGCAATTTTCCAAGCTGTTTAAAGGCACAGTCAACTTAGTGTATGTAAACTTCTGACCCACTTGTGATACAGTGAATTATAAGTGAAATAATCTGTCTGTAAACAATTGTTTGAAAAATGACCTGTGTTATGCACAAAGTAGATGTCCTAACCGACTTGCCAAAACTATAGTTTGTTAACAATAAAGTGTATGTAAACTTCCGACTTCATTTGTAATAGTGGCAAATTTGCAAACCAGGCCCATCTGGCACTCCAGGTAGACTAGTATGTCAAATAATGTTTGAACCCAGGTCTGACCCTTGTTCCCTCTCCGCAGATCAAAAAGGAGGATGTGCTGAAGAATACTACTCTGCAGTATTCTACACCTTTGCCCTGTCTCTGTATCGAGGTAAAGATTCTTAACTGATCATTATCTAGTTAGGTCAATCTTTATCTACCATTTTATCTTCTTGTTGGATAATTTTGTTTGACCTTTATGTAATCAAATGTCTATGACGATCTGGACTGTCTTGTGGAAATTGTGATGTTACAGTGCATTCGAAAGACCCCTGAACTTTTTTCACATTTTGTTACGTTACAGCCTTATTCTAAAATTGATTACATGGATGTTTTCCCTCATCCATCTAGACACAGTACCCCATAATGACAAAGCAAAAAAAGGTTTTTAGAAATTGTTGCAAATTTATTTTAAAAACTACAAAAATATTACATTTAAACAAGTATTCAGACCCTTTAATCAGTACTTTGTTGAATAACCTTTGGCAGCGATTACAGCCTCGAGTGTTCTTGGGCATGATGCTACAAGCTTGGCACACCTGTATTTGGGGAGTTTCTCCCATTCTTCTCTGCAGACAATCTCAAGCTCTGTCAGGTTGGATGGGGAGCGTTGCTTAACAGCTATTTTCAGGTCTCTCAAGAGATGTTAGATCAGCTTCAAGTCCGGGCTCTGGCTGGGCCACTCAAGGACATTCAGAGACTTGTCCCAAAGCCTCTCCTGCATTGCCTTGGCTTTGTGCTTAGGGTCTTTGTCCTGTTGGAAGGTGAACCTTTGCCCCCATCTGAGGTCCTGAGCGCTCTGGAGCAAGTTTTCATCAAGGATCTTGCTCTGCTCATCTTTCCCTCGATCCTGACTAGTCTCAAAGTCCTTTTTTGCTGAAAAACATCCCCACAGCATGATGCTGCAACCACCATGCTTCACCGTAGGGATGGTGAAGACGTGACCCTTGGCATTCAGGCCAAAGAGTTCAATCTTGGTTTCATCAGACCAGAGAATCTTATTTCTCATGGTGATGAGAGTCTTTTGGTGCCTTTTGGAAAACTCCAAGTGGGCCCTTCATGTGTTTTTTCTTCAGGCCACTCTACCATAAAGGCCTGATTGGTGGAGTGCTGCAGAGATTGTTGTCCTTCTGGAAGTTTTTCCCATCTCCACAGAGGCTCTGTCAGAGTGACCATCAGGTTCTTGGTCACCTCCCTGACCAAGGCCCTTCTCCCCCGATTGCTCAATTTAGCTGGGCAGCCAGCTCCAGGAAGAGTCTTGGTGGTTCCAAACATCTTCCATTTAAGAATGATGGAGGCCACTGTGTTCTCGGGTACCTTCAATGCTGCAGAATTTTTTTTATACCTTTCCCCAGATCTGTGCCTCAATACAATCCTGTCTCGGAGCTCTACAGACAACTCCTTCAACCTCATGGCTTGGTTTTTGCTCTGACATGGACTGTCAACTGTGGGACCCTATATAGACAGGTGTGTGCCTTTCCAAATCATGTCAAATCAATTGAATTTACCACAGGTGGACTCCAATCAAGTTGTAGAAAAACCTCAAGGATGATTTTTTAAATTAAACCTTTGTTTAACTAGACAAGTCAGTTAAGAACCAATTCTTATTTACATTGACAGCCAAACCCACACAACACTGGGCCAATTGTGCGCCGCCCTTTGGGACTCCCAATCACGGCCGGATGTGATGCAGCCTGGATTCGAACCAGGGACTGCTGTAACGCCTCTTGCACTGAGATGCAGTGCCTTAGAGCGCTGCACCACTCAGGAGCATGATCAATGGAAACAGGATGCGCCTGAGCTCAATTTCGAGTCTCATAGCAAAGGTTCTGAATACTTATAGAAATAAGTTTATATTTTTTATACATTTGCAAACATTTCTAAAAACCTGTTTTCGCTTTGTCATTATGGAGTATTGTGTGTAGATTGAGGATGTTTTATTTAATCCATTTTATAATAAGGCTGTAACGTAACAAAAAGTTGGAAAAAGTCAAGGGGTCTGAATACTTTCTGAATGCACTGTATATATTTATCCCACAGGGCTGGTCTGCCACCTCGGATGCACCCAGAGTTCAAGTCTTTCCCTTCAGAGACCGTGAGTGTCCTTCAACTTCTGTTACACTGCATGTTTTATTAATTGGTTGGTTGGTTGATTGTGAAATTTGCAAGATTGTCAGTGCATTGCTTTTGACCGCGTCTCTTTTCTCCAAAGATCTGGAGGAGTTGTGGTCCGGCATTAACTTTGACCCGGTGGAGGAGTTGTTGTCATGGGAACCGGTGTGTCCTGTTTCTGCGGTGATCTCACTGTGCCAGAAACCAGGGAACAATGAGTGTGACGATCTGGCTGGTTCATCACAGACCCTCAACAGGGAAAAGGTTAGGTGCCTCTATCAATCAGCCTCACATCTGTACCTCTGAACTCCTTCACAGTTAAAAGGCTGTTTCAAAGACAAAAGACTGATATGACATAGAAACAGTCAGGCACCAAGGCTATATAACCAGATGACTCTTTTACAAGAACTAATATAGATTCAAGCCCTCATTTAACGTTCCTTTCAGATAACATTCTCCACAGTGGATCCACACCCACAGCTTTGCATAAAGGTAAAACACCAACTTTGCCTGCGGTGTCTTCAACGACTGAATGCACTTACTATCTGAACTTTCCGGTACATATCCCCTTTGAGTGTGCAGAACAAATTCATCTAACAAATGCATGCTCCTGGCTGTTTTATGTACAGTTTACCACAGATTCTGGATCCTGGATCCGGTGTCCCTTTGCAGATGGGAATTTCCAAGGTAATAGCTCTCTGTAAATAGTGTGCATATATTTATCATAAGTGATTCGTCTGAAGTTGTGAATGACGGACTTTTAAGTGGAAAAGGGTACCACAGTTTGTACATCAGCCAAACCCATAAACCCAAGGATAAGAAACCACCCACACTCTAGTATTACACTAATGCAATATTATGGCACACCTGGATTCAAATAGCATTTTTTAAAACTTGACACAATGGACCAACGGAATAGTACCAGAAGTGCAAACCCCATCCATTTGGCACTCCAGGCATGCTGAATCAAACTCTCAAACGTTTTTGAACGAAAACAAATACTATTTGAACCCAGGTCCGTTATCTAGTATTACCAATATAGAGTCGTTTTAACACAATAATTTTTTCCCATAGGGATTTTAGAAACTTAAAATAAGAGCTGCGTTTCATATAGGCTTACCCTGGTGTGATGTTTTGATAACCGTGTAAATCTCTCTAGGACAAGGTGACTTTTTTCAGCATATTTGCCTGTATTGACCATTTACCCCCCCCCCCCCAAAATGAAATGCTCATTTGCTATCATAATGAACTACAATTGCCATGATAATCTGGATGAGACTGCCGAATTGAGGCAAAGGTAAGAATCTCTCGATTAACTATTTAATGTTAGCTAAATGTAGTAATGAATAAATAGGGTACATTTATTTAAATGGACAATTCTGTGAACGGTCTTGTGCAAGTTTTAAATTGACACAATACCTGTTAGCAAAGGTATCGACCAGAGATGACATGCAGGAGCTTGCAGGGATTTGTAGTTTTGAATGATGTCTACTTTGACGCTAATTACCATTTTCAGGTCTGAGAAAATCGAGCCGAAAATATTGATAAAAGTCACCTTGTCCGATAGAGATTTACATGGTTATCAATACGCCATGCCAGGGTAAGCCTACATAAAACACAGGCCTTATTTTAAGTGTTTCTAAAATCCCCTGTGGGGGAAAATGAATGGTGGAAAAACTATTGAAAGTTTCCCTGTTTGACCGCTAGGTTTTATGGGTATTATGACACCTCCACTATGGGGCTCTATACTGCAGGTGATCATACAGTAAGTAATGTTGAATGATGCTATTGCCTTACTCTCCAGCTTGGGACCTGGGTGTCGACCAGCAGCGGCTGGTTTTAACGTCACGGGTCAGAGCACCCCTCTCTCTTCATGTGTGTGTGAAGACGGGGACCTCTGGATGCCACCCAGAACACACACTCCCTGTACAAGTGGTAAATACATGTCTATCTGCACCTAATTCTTATCATAGGCAACAGTACTAATTATTATTTTTTTAAATAAGGGTGTTTGCTTACTATGAAGTCTGCTGTATCAAGGAGCTGTGTTGACTGTACGACTTACTTCCCCAATAACCAACCAAAAATCATCACTCAACATAAAAAGGGAACTAACAAATGAGTCACTGACAACCAAAACTAAACCAGGTGGGGCTTTAAAATAGGTTCTGAAAGGCATCAATGGGCGTGCCTACTGAGTGCTGGCCAAGCTCGAGTAGGGTCTTAAAACCTGTTAGGGCTAGGGGGCAGTTTTTGCACGGCCGGATAAAAAACGTACCCGATTTAATCTGGTTACTACTCCTACCCAGTAACTAGAATATGCATATAATTAGTAGATGTGGATAGAAAACACTCTAAAGTTTCTAAAACTGTTTGAATGGTGTCTGTGAGTATAACATAACTCATATGGCAGGCCAAAACCTGAGAAGATTCCATGCAGGAAGTGGAAATCTGATTTGTGGAATCACCTTCAACACTTTGCCTATGAAACACACCGTGAGTTTAGCACTTCCTAAGGCTTCCACTAGATGTCAACAGTCTTTACAAAGTGGTTTGAGTCTTCTCCGGTAAAAACTGACCGAATGAGAGGCCTGGAAAGTTGGTCATAGGGGGATGGCCATTACTACTATGACGCGGGCGCCCGTGGGTACCCTTTCGTTCCGAAACGTTTAGTAAGACAATGCAATCGTCCGCCTTGAATATTATTGAAGCTCTGATTGAAAAAGGCCCTAAAGATTTATGTTATACAACGTTTGACATGTTTGAACGAACGTAAATATATATTTTTTGCACATTCATGATGACAAGTCCCGCGCGCTTCAGTACATTATGAGTAGCCTTCGGAACGCGCTAACAAGAAGGAGCTATTGGGACATAAATTATTAACTTTTTCGAACAAAACTACATTTGTTGTGGACCTGGGATTCCTGGAAGTGCCTTCTGATGAAGATAATCAAAGGTAAGGGAATATTTACAATAGTATATTTGATTTTAGATGGTTCCAAGATGGCGCTAACCTGTATCGCCTTTTCTGAGCATAGCACCTCGTTTATTGCAAAGTGTGATTTCCCAGTAAAGTTATTTCTAAATTTGGCAATGCGGTTGCATTCACGAGATGTTAACCTATAACTTTTTTTATGACAATATTATATTTGACCAATGTTTTCGAATAGTAATTTTGTAAATTGTAGCTCTGATTCACCGGAAGCATTTGAGGGAAAATGTTTTCTGAACGTCGCGCGCCGATGTAAAATGCTGTTTTTATATATAAATATGAACTTTATCGAACAAAAAATGCATGTATTGTGTAACATGATGTCCTAGGAGTGTCATCTGATGAAGATTGTCAAAGGTTAGTGCTGCATTTAGCTGTGTTTTGGGTATTTGTGATGCATGCTAGTCGCTTTGAAAATGGCAGTGTGATTATTTTGGGCTGGGTACTCTCCTAACATAATCTAATGTTTTGCTTTTGCTGTAAAGCCTTTTTGAAATCGGACAACGTGGTTCGATTCAGGAGAGGTGTATCTATAAAATGGTGTAAAATAGTCATATGTTTGAGAAATTGAAGTTATAGCATTTATGAGCTATTTGTATTTCGCGCGACAGCGATTCCACTGGCTGTTGACTAGGGTGGGGTTCCCAGACAGGTTAACACCCACCATGGATGCCCATTAGAGTTGCCTGATACAGTCAAACTAAAAGAAAAGAACCCCCACCAACTTAAGTTGAGAGGGAGGGGTAGGAAAGAGAAGGAGAGAGACCGGGGGAGTGGGAGGGATAAGGGAGAGGGTGAGGGTTTAGGAAAGAGGAGGGAGGCAGGGAAGTTTCTCTACCATTAACCTTCTTCTGAACACCTCCAAAACAAAGGTCATGTGGTTTGGTAAGAAGAATGCCCCTCTTCCCACAGGTGTTATTACTACCTCTGAGGGTTTAGAGCTTGAGGTAATCACCGCATACAAGTACTTGGGAGTATGGCTAGACGGCACACTGTCCTTCTCTCAGCACATATCAAAGCTGCAGGCTAAAGTTAAATCTAGACTTGGTTTCCTCTATCGTAATAGCTCCTCTTTCACCCCAGCTGCCAAACTAACCCTGATTCAGATGACTATCCTACTCATGCTAGGTTATGGAGACATCATTTATAGATCGGAAGAAAGGGTGCTCTCGAGTGGCTAGATGTTCTTTACCATTCGGCCATCCGATTTGCCACCAATGCTCCTTATAGGACACATCACTGCACTCTATACTCCTCTGTAAACTGGTAATCTCTGTACACCCATCGCAAGACCCACTGGTTGATGCTTATTTATAAAACCCTCTTAGGCCTCCCTCCCCCCTATCTGAGATATCTACTGCAGCCCTCATCCTCCACATACAACACCCATTCTGCCAGTCACATTCTATTAAAGGTCCCCAAAGCACACACATCCCTGGGTCGCTCCTCTTTTCTGTTCGCTGCAGCTAGCGACTGGAATGAGCTGCAACAAACACTCAAAATTGACAGTTTTTTATTTCAATCTCTTCATTCAAAGACTCAATCATGGACACTCTTACTGACAGTTGTGGCTGCTTTGTATGATGTATTGTTGTCTCTAGCTTCTTGACCTTTGCTGTTGACTTTTCCCAATAATGTTTGTACCATGTTTTTGTGCTGCTACCATGTTGTATTGCTACCCTGTTGTTGTTACCATGCTGTGTTGTAATGTGTTGCTGCCTTATGTTGTTGTCTTATGTCTCTCTTTATGTAGGGTTGTGTCTTTCTTGTTGTCATGTGTGTTTTGTCCTATATTTATGTTGTATTTATTTTTTATATATTTTTTATCCCAGGCCCCATCCCCGCAGGAGGCCATTTGCCTTTTGGTAGGCAGTCGTTGTAAATAAGAATTTGTTCTTAACTGCCTTGTTAAATAAAAGGTTAAATAAAATAAAAGTTAGAGAGTGAAAGTAAACATGGAGCAAATCAAACAGGTAGATACAAAATAAAAGTCTTTCTAGTCATTATCACGTCCTGACCATAGAAAGCTGTTATTTTCCATGGTAGAGTAGGTCAAGGCAAGACAGGGGGGTTTTCTAGTTTAGTTTTTCTATGTTGTTATGTTCTAGTTTTGTATTTCTATGTTGGGTTTTGTTTGGGATGATCTCCAATTAGAGGCAGCTGGTCATCATTGTCTCTAATTGGAGATCATACTTAAGTAGGTGTTTTTTCCACCTGGGTTTGTGGGAGATTGGTTTTGAGTTAGTGTATGTTTCTACTCTGCGTCACGGTTTGTTGTTTTTGTTCATTCAGTTTATTGTGTATGTATTGCATAGTTTCACAGTGAAAATAAAATGTGGAATGACACACACTCTGCACTTTGGTCCGCTCCTTCCTACGACAGCCGTGACAGAATCTCCCACCACCAAAGGACCAAGCAGCGTGCCCAGGAGAAACAGGAATAGACCTGGGAGGAAATTCTGGACGGGAAAGGAGCCTGGAGTCCGACTGGGGAGTATCGCTGTCCGAAAGAGGAGATTGAGGCAGCGAAAGTGGAGCGGCGATATTACGAGGCACTATACCAACCACGAGGCAAGTGCGAGAGGCAGCCCCAAAATACATTTTGGAGGGGGCACATGGGGAGATTGGCAGAGTCAGGGTGGCGAACTGAGCCAACTCCCCGTGCTTACTGTGGGGAGCAAGTGACGAAGCAAGCACTGTGTTATGTGGTGATGCGCACTGTGTCGCCAGTGCGTATTCACAGCCCGGTGTGATCTGTGCCCGCGCCCCGCATTTGTCGAGCTAGGTTGAGCATTCAGCCAGGAAGGGTGGTGCCAGCTCAGCACTACTGGTCTCCAGTTCGCCTTCTCGGTCCAGGATATCTTGCGCCGGCTCTGCGCACTGTGTCGCCAGTGCGTATTCACAGCCCAGTGCGTCCTGTGCCAGCGCCCCGCGTTTGCCGGGCGAAAGTAAGTTAGCATCCAGCCAGGATAGGTTGTGCCAGCTCTACGCTCGACACCTCCAGTGCGCCTCCACGGCCCAGTATATCCTGTACCTGCCCCACGTACCCGGCCTCCAGTGAGTCTATCCAGCCTGGTACGCCCTGTGCCTGCTCCTCGCACTCGCCCTGAGATGCGTGTCACCAGTCTGGCGCCACCTGTGTCAGCCCCACGCATCAGGCCTCCAGTGCGCCTGCCCAGTCCTGGGTGTCCTGTTCCTGCTTCCCGCACTCACCCTGAGGTGCGTGTTACTAGTCTGGCGCCACCTGTGCCAGCCCCACGCATCAGGCCTCCAGTGCGTATTCCCAGTCCAGAGCTTCCGGCGACAGTTCCCAGTCCGGAGCTTCCGGCGACAGTTCCCAGTCCGGAGCTTCCGGTTACAGTTCCCAGTCCGGAGCTTCCGGCGACAGTTCCCAGTCCGCAGCCTCCGGCGACGGCCCGCAGTCCGGAACCTCCTGAGACGGCCCGCAGTCCGGAACCTCCTGAGACGGCCCGCAGTCCGGAGTCTCCAGCGGCGGTCCGCAGTCCGGAGTCTCCAGCGGCGGTCCGGAGTCTCCAGCGGCGGTCCGGAGTCTCCAGCGGCGGTCTGCAGTTCAGAACCTCCAGCGGCGGTCCGCAGTCCAGAACCTCCAGTGGCGGTCCGCAGTCCAGAACCTCCAGCGGCGGTCGGCAGTCCATAACCTCTGGTGATGATCCACGGTCCGGTGACACAAAAGCGGGGGGATCAGCGGGCGGAGCGGGGGTTACGCCCCGAACCGGAGCCGCCTCCTCTGCTGGAGGATCCGCGGGATAAGAAGGTTCTACATACTGCACCGCCATAGACATTTGTCTCCCTCCCTAACCCTCCCTTTGTTTTTTAGTTTTTTTTGTTTAGGTGCGTTCGGAGTCCGCACCTTTGGGGGGGGGGGGGTACTGTCACATCCTGACCATAGAAAGCTGTTATTTTCTATGGTAGAGTAGGTCAGGGCGTGACAGGGGTTTTTCTAATTTAGTTTTTCTATGTTGTTATGTTCTAGTTTTGTATTTCTATGTTGGGTTTTGTTTGGGATGATCTCCAATTAGAGGCAGCTGGTCATCGTTGTCTCTAATTGGAGATCATACTTAAGTAGGTGTTTTTTCCACCTGGGTTTGTGGGAGATTGGTTTTGAGTTAGTGTATGTTTCTACTTTGCGTCACGGTTTGCTGTTTTTGTTCGTTCAGTTTATTGTGTACGTATTGCATAGTTTCACAGTAAAAATAAAATGTGGAACGACACACACGCTGCACTTTGGTCCGCTCCTTCCTACGACAGCCGTGACAGTCATAAACTTTTGAGAGTTAAACTGCAGCCTAGCTCTTCCAACATCTCTCATGCCAACTGGAGCATTGGCTCTGCAGCTCTTAAATATCACCTGTGCCAGCACAGGTGAAACTTAACGAGGCGACAGGTGCAACACATCCTGACCACCGAGGACGACTCCAATCAGCGTGCATGATCAACTTAAAGGGGAACTACACCCGCTGATTTGGCCCTGTTTTTTGGCTTGCTCCTCAAGAAATACTGGCGGCCATGACAGGCCATGCAAAAGTAATTTGCTCCTTACCACCACCAAGACACACCCATCTGTCAGAACCTTGCCCACAGCTGTTTCCCCCCACTCAATCACAACAAAGAAACCTCCTGCAGGTTGAGTTCAATAACTACAGGCAGATGTACAGTATGGTGAGATTCTGGAGGAAACTTGAATAGGTCAGTAGCCTACAGAACAATATGAGAAGAATGAAATTGCTGAATTTGTGTAGATATTCTAAACTACATGTTTTGACAACATTCAGGTCCATGTAGAATAAACAACCCTTTCCATAATACAATAGAAGCAGTGTTCTGCTAATGTAACAATGTGCACCTTTCATGTCATTCCCAGCTGGTACAGATACTGTGCCTATCAGCATTTTGTCTGGTGGTAATGGGGCTACCTTGGCAAACATGTCAGAGTGGTCATATCTTCCTGTGTGGTGTACCATATACACCAGGAGTTCACTGATCCTGGTGGAGAATACAAAGGGTTTCTGCCTCCCCATATTGACTGATACATTCAAATCAATAATAAAAAAAGACAATACAGGTAAAAGTTGTCTTGTAAAATGTTCATGCCGAGTGCCAGTTCTCTCTCCATTCAGATACATCAGTATCAAGCCCGTTTGTCAGTCTGGACTTCATCTTAAATGTCTCCATAGTCACTCTTCTATTACCAATGGCAGTGAGGATAGGTAATATCTGACACACAAACAGGTACAATGTTGAAGTTTGAATAGGTCAAGTGACTGAGGCTGCCATCTGGCAAAAGCATATCCAGTTCATCTGTAGAAATAGGCAGAGTTGAGGCAGAGTTGACACATGGAATGAAAAGGGTGTTGCTATTACAAGACATTTGTGCTGTACTGTATTATCAGTAATCACCTCATGGTGGATGTTTTGAGTGTCAGGTTTCTCTGAATCTCAAGCATCTGTCAACACATACACACAGTCACTGTTCTGATAAGACCTATCTCTAACTATGGCAGTTAGAGATAGGTCATATCTGACAAAAACATATACTATGTTGAAGTCAGACTAAACCTACCAAATTCTGATTTCCCGATCGATGACCGTTGGTGAGCAGGCAAGAGGTGAGGTCTTTGCCAGAGCCCCACTGATGGGCATAGCAACGTAGATCAGCTCCTGACCCTTCATCAAAGATACTGGTCGGTCACACACACACACACAAACACACACACATGGTGGGTTATGATTAGCCTGGTGAAACCAACCTGATCGCTCCATTCCACCTTTCTATTACACTTCAGATACAATAAAAAGCTAAATTGAATGCTGGACACAGGCTAGGTTATGCCCTGGACATTATATGGACATTCTAAGAAGTAGAAAATAAGCAACAAATAATGTCAGTTTACATAAATTATGTTTCACAATAGGTTATCAAATGTATCAAAGTAATGAAGTGGGTCATTTTGTAAAAATAATGAGCCTGTGAAAACTGGGCGTCTCTCGAACAACTGCAGCAGTCAATCGTATGAGGTGGTGTTGACTGGGAGGGCCTGTGACAGTGTGATGTAATAGACAGCCAAGTGGTCAATTGCATTTAGTTCTAAAGAAAGGACAAAGGTTTTTGCTATTGCACTTGAAAATCAAAATTAGTTTTATTCTGAGGTCTGGAACGCCGTTTGGATCTTTCCGCGTCAAAAAAGTTACACATCAAATAAGCTTGTTGACCAATCAGGACCTGAATATGACTGCATGTCACATAATTTAACACGTTCATAATGTTTTTACATAGTTATTACACATTGATTACACTATCACTCGTATTTCATATGTCACAACGATTCACCGATACGTATGCCATGATGCTGGTAAAGTTTTGTCTCGCGCAGCTTCCGAAGGAGCAAGGACACACTTCCCCAAGCTCTGGACAGTGCTGGTCATAAAAAAGCTAGCTAGCTGAAGGATGCAAACAATGTTATTTCCCAAAAACATAGCAAAACGACAATCTGTTTCAGTAGCTATAGTTAGCTAACTAACTACCTAGCTAGGTGTCATCATCTAAATTACTTGTAATTTATAAGACATTTCTTATTTCATTATTGGGGGTCGGACCCACCTATGTGAAGCTAGCCACAATAAGGAATAGCCACTAAAATGGAATTTTCAGTTTGCGTGTCATTGACAGTGATGCAAATGAATACAAATAGTGGAATTATGCCATAATTGAATAGATCATGCAAAATGAGGTTGGAATGTTGTTATATAAATTCAACAAAAGACAATAATTGTTAATTTGAGAAAAATCTGTTGAAATCACACTGAACGTATTAGATTTTAGAATTGCATTGGGGTCATACTTATTTCACTGTACAGCCTTCACTATGGATTGTGGATCAATGAGATATCAGTCTACTCAGGGACACCCAGGGAACATTATTGTCGTAGCTCTTATTGCGGGACTCTAAAACCACTGAATTGAGCCACATTTATTGTACCAGTCAACATACTATGTATTGAATACTATTCCAGAGGAAAAATAATACAAGGTGGATGTTTTGGAGTCTGATAACTCTGAAGACGACGTTGGGAAAAAAGATAGCTAGTTATTTTTATGAACTAAAGTTCAACAACAAGTGGCTACCTAGCTAATACTTACTCACATGGATTCCTAAATCATTGCTAAGAATATTGAAAATGACTGCAGTTTCTACTGGTCATTGTTTTCAGGCTGGTTGCATTGGTTCTTGTTAGGTACCAAGCTAAAGATTGCTAGCTACCGCAGAAGTTGCTAATAACATCTGTATCAAAGATATTTGCAAACATTTTTGATCCTGCTCAATTGATCCTGATCTTATTTCAAATGCTCACACAGACTTTTTCCCATTCGGTCGAACAAATAATGCCTTATTACCAATGCGGTATTGTAAACACATTTTTCGTGGTCGGTTGTGCTTGTTTCCAGACTTTTCTTTTTTGTACAGCTTTGACAGTGCTACTGATCATGGTGGTGGAGCTTGGCTTGCACGGAAAAATTCAGCACACACAACATTCTATAATAGAATTGTGTTATTTGACCTGACAAATTAAAAGCTTATTTGACACGTCAGATAGTGTTATTTGACGTGTATAATTTTTTTGACACGCAAAGACCCAAACTGCGTTCCATAGAAAAGCTGTGAAAATAGCAAGTGAACAGTAAATGGGACACTGCTGGACATCTTATGATACATTTGCTCTTTCTGGTAGGTCCCAGCATCCGTTCATAACCAGGGGATCAGTCTGGCACCCAACTGTGCACATTGTCTAACAGAAAAACAGTGTCAACAATTGTCATCATGCCTCAATTATAAAACATACTGTAGCTCGAGAAATAACGTAATCTTGTTAGGCAGCTAATTCTATGCTTTACAGATGTAAAAGTACAGACTGCATTTGAGGAACAATGGGAGAGTAATTCTGAAAGTTGATAAACTTGTAAATTCAAATGGTGACTTGCATAGTAACAATATTATAAATTGTGTAAATATAAATAAGATATACAGTATGTACAAGAACAATAACAATATCAGTGATAGAGGAGGTAGTTATATGCATACAATCAGGGGTAAAGTGACTGAGCTGCAGGATAAATAAAACAAATAGTTGGAGCAATAAATGGCATTTGTGTTAGGAGAGAATCATTTGATTAGAGGCACCGCAGATAGTGCTGATGACTGGTCTGTCCAAACCATGCATGAACAAGGGAATCTATATTCGGAGAGCCTGTTTCTGTCCTGCCCTTGACTTTGGTGCAGGGCATGTGACGTCCATAGCCTCTTCGTCGCAAAACTCCCTGATCATCTCAAAAACATACATTTGTCTAGCTGTGTCCAGTCCAGGTGGTGGTTGTACAGGCAGACCATCTATGGGAGGAAGGATGTAAGCGTTGCGCAGCAGCTGAAACCTGGCCCCGATAGTCCGAACGCTCCTTGGCGACAACACCAGGCTCAAGAGCATCGAAGCTGTAAAACAGGAAATCAAAAAATGAAGACATTACAACCCGGCACTACATCAATTCACCTCCCAAGTTTAGATAAGAACAATAACCCCATACAATGCAATGAAAATGATATTCACCTGAAGTGCTGGTACTGCTTGAACTGTGGCCACGGCCTGAAGTACAGAGTCAGGTGTTGTTGCCAGTCATCCTCAAGTCCAACCAGCTGTGGGATGTTGACCCCGATCACAGTGCTGTCCTTCACAACACCAGCAATCTCAGACAAAGTGTTCACTCTGGTCTTTCTGAAGCGCTGCTCGATGAGGCCGAAGCACCAGTCGGGGGCAAACTCGGTGTTGCCTGCGATCAGGAAGTGAAGGTCCAGACTGTGGGGGAGCTTGTGCATGGTCCGCCAGGCACAATACCAGAGCACAACCTTGTTCTTGTTTTGGCCACTGCAGTTATCACAATTCAGGTCCACATGTGTTTCCCCAACTCCGTAGTTGGTGAAGAAATGGTGCATGTAGTTGATGACTGCGCTGCTGCCTTTGTTGGATGACATGCCTTCATCAATCAAGTAGTTGACTTGTTGTGGTATTCCTTCACAGCAGACACCAAACAAGCCACACTTACGAGGAGTTAAAAAGTAGATGGGACCTGGCTGCATAGGGTCAGAAGGATAGTGTACCTGCAAACAACAAAGTAACATTAAGATGAGTTAATGAAAGGAAAATGTAACGTAAAACGTAATTTTTTTAATGCATCATTATCAGGTAAGTTTCACTTACCTACAAATGTGCAGAGTAGCAGCAATGCATACAGAAACATAATCTTGGAAACTGGAAGTTAAAATGATAACACACAGCCCGACTACACATACCTCTGGAAAATACAGAAATAATGTGAGATCAATAAAAGTAGTGCCAATCATGTTGGAGGTCAATTAAATAATCAAAATGTGTTGTTTATGCTTCACATACCAAGTGTTGCCATCGATTCCTAAACAATGAAACATCATCCCAGTCCATTGAGTATTAGCAATACAAACCGATTGTCATAGCTAGCTAAAGTTAACCAAATTGTGGGAGATTGGTTGAGAGTTAGTGTATGTTTCTACTCTGCGTCACGGTTTGCTGTTTTTGTTCGTTCAGTTTATTGTGTATGTATTGCATAGTTTCACAGTGAAAATAAAATGTGGAACGACACACGCTGCACTTTGGTCCGCTCCTTCCTACGACAGCCGTGACATCTGTCCAGTTAGCATAAATACCACCACATTGTCCAAATATGCCTCAGCATTTTCCAGACCATGTAGCCCGATGTGCATGAGCCTTTTAAATGTGGCTCCGGCATTTCGTAACCCGAAAAGAAGATGAAGGTAGGAAAACAAACCATCAGGAGTGAGAAAAGTAGACAGCTCTTTTGCACGCTCAGTTAGAGGGAACTGCCATTATCCCTTCAGCAGATCGAACTTGCTAACGTACTTAGTAGCACCAACACGGTCCACACAATCATCAACCCTGGGAAAAGGGTACAAGTCTGACTTAGTAACAGCAATGAGTTTGAGAAAATTGGAACAAAAGCGTGGAGACCCATCCAGCTGATGTACCAATATGCAGGGTGAACTCCACGGACTGTTGCCATGTTGTACAATGCTGTGCTCAAGCATGAATTCTACCTCACTACAGAGTTTCTCTCTCTTTTCAGGATTGATTCGAGTCCCCAACGTGTCATGCTCTAGTACATTTGACTGAGTTGGCACATCTGAAACTAAACCCTGATATTCTAAAAGCAGTACAACAATTTCATCTTTCAAATCAAAATGTATTGGTCACATACACATGTTTAGCAGATGTTATTGCAGGTATAGTGCAATGGGCTCACTTCGCTACACATCCGGAGACAAGTGTGCCAAAAAAACCCCAGGTTTTCCAGAATCTCTGCTTTACTCAACCGTCCCACAGGCACAGGGTGTATTAGGCTTTCCTCGTGCTCTCAAGGAAATACTGGGCTTTCTTCATGCTCTTGAGGAAGACTATAGTCCACGTTGACTACAGGTTTTCACCGACTTCTCCGCCCGATCACAGTGGGAGAAGTATGGTTTCAACATGTTGACATGACACAGTAAGTTTTTTCCCCCTATGCTCGGGTGTGGCGATGAAGTAATCCAGGTATTTTAAAAAATATATCTTTATAGGGGTAAGGGCCTGAAAAGTGAGCTTACAACAGTGACCCCAGATTCTTGAACAACCTCCCGTGCTACAAATAGCACTAGAGGGACCCTTTCATCCCAGTCTTTCTCGAACTCAAAGCCGTAAACTCTCAACATAGACTTCAAAGTCTGATGAAATCTCTCGAGCATCTTGAGACTCTGGGCGGTAGGCACAAAAGGGGCAATGGGTAACACCCAACTGCTGTAGTACTTGCTGGAAGACCTTTGACATGAAATTAGAACCTTGGCCCGATTGGACTACACGCAGAAGTCCAAACGCTGACAAGAACACCCTCCAAAATGAAGGATGGGCTACCCAAGTGTCTCGCAGTATCTTCACAGGCTGTTTACCAGCATCACCTTTGTTTCAGACATGAACCTATCTGAAACAAAGGGTTCATACACATCTAATCCAAGACTTAACGGGCATGAGTGCTCCCACAAAAATAAAGCTTTTTCTGTGTAATTTTTCTGTTTCAATTTAGGACACAGGGACAGTGGCTGTGTCCGAATACCCATACCAGCGTACTAATACTTAAACTGCATACTCTTTACTCATCGTTGCATTCTATTTAGCATGTATCGTTTAGTAAAAAGTATGTAGTATGCCACAGCCGCAATACAGTAGCGGCTCCTGATTGGCTGAGTAGATGGGGTGGGGCCGATTTTTTCCAAATTCAACAGACATGCATCGCATTAACCAGCCTGATAATAGCTCATTTCCAATTTGATGAATGTGTACGAATACATTGGTGTAATCATTCTAATCTGGTCCCTGCAGCGTAGGCTCAAACCGGTGTGATTAAAACACTTCATTAGAAAGTCTAGTTATGATTGTCAGCGTTTGAATAGGCCACACTTTTTTCACAGTAACATTTAGCACAAACAGTCTTTATAATGTTATGTCCTCAATGTGACCTTTCGGTTACTGGCCCAATGTTCTTAACCGCTAGTCTAATACTGTGAAGAACTGACAAACACAATACTAGGTAGTACATGAAAGATACTATAGAGAGAGGGAGGGGACACACCTGAACAGAAGTACAACAGAAGCCGTAAGAGAATCTGTTTCTTCTTCTAAAGCTAACTGACATGTTTTTGTATTCTGTTTCCTTTTACAGGAGAGTGTTTTGAAGTATACTAAAATGTTTTATGTCTTCCTTTTGCAGGAGAAATCTGCTCATCTCAACCTGACTGTGGATGTATGCCTACCAAACACCTGTGTCCAGGTAAGATGAATACGGTTCATGTAAATGTTTGTACATGTATAGATTTCACAGGGATTTGATATTGATTGATAGATGCATATTCTATTCCGACAGGTGAAGAGGCTTAACGTAAAGTATGCTGTCACCATCCTTCATTGCCATATACGATGCTGTGAGTGTTGTGACTTTTTGACCTATTGTACAGGGGTTTATTAAGAAGATGTGAGCTCATTCAAAACTCTCTTCAGTTCAGCCTTGTGTGACCATTCAGCTTTGAGTGACCGACTGGGTTCTTACAGGGTCTCCGACAAGACCGTGTTAGCCCACAAAACCGTGTTAGCCCAATGAGCTAAACCCAAGGTATTGGCAACTAACACAAGTCTTCAGGAAATCTAGCAAGCCCCAGGCAAGGTTACTCATCACGCTTGTGTGGTTCACCTTACCTCTTTCATTACATTAACTCATTCAGAATTCTCAAGGAGGCAGGCATTCTCTTATTCAGCTGCACTCCACCTTCTTTAAACTGGAATCCTGGCATGCACACCTTGCCTTGGCCCCTATCTGATACAAACAACGTTGACTTCACAGCCTAAGTATCTTTTGTTTGAGGCTGTGTGTGTGTGTGTGTGTTGAACGAGACTGAACACGCCAAATGTACAGTGCCTTCAGAAAGTATTCATACCCTTTGACTTATTCCCCATTTTGTTGTTACAGCTGGAATTCAAAATGGATTACAAAAAAAATTCTCACTAATCTACACACACAATACCCCATCATGGGAAGTGAAAACCTGTTTTTAGACATTTTTTAAAAGTTATTGAAAATGAAATACATAAAAATATAATTTACACAAGAATCCACACCCCTGAGCCAATACATGTTAGAATCACCTTTGGCAGTGATTAGAGCTGTGAGGGTTTCTGGGTATTTCACGCCCTGACCATAGAGAGCCCTTGGTTCTCTATGGTATAGTAGGTCAGGGCGTGACTGGGGGGTGTTCTATGTTGTTTATTTCTATGTTGGTGTGCTTGGTATGGTTCCCAATCAGAGGCAGCTGTTTAGCGTTGTCTCTGATTGGGGATCATATTTAGGCAGCCATTTCCCCACTGTGTTTTGTGGGATCTTGTTTTTGTGTAGGTGCCTGTTTGCATTTCACTGTCTTCACGGTTCGTTTGATTCATTTATTTTTTTTGTATTTTGCTGAAGTTTCACGTTATAATAAAGCTGTGGAACGCAACTCACGCTGCGCCTTGGTCCACTCATTACGACGATCGTGACAGAAGATCCCACCACAACAGGACCAAGCAGCGTGCCCAGGAGGAGATGGCATCCTGGACTTACGAGGAGATCGAGGAGAGAATATCCTGGACTTGGGAGGAAATCTTGGCAAGACACGAAAGCCTGCCGTGGAAGCAGACGCAAGGAGAGAAGGGAGGACACGGTCAACGGTCCGGAACCTCCGGCAACGGTCCGGAACCTCCGGCGATGGTCAACGGTCCAGAGCTCCCAAACACGGCGTCCAGTCCAGCTCCATGGCAGGAGCCCTCCTCGGCGCCGATGCCCAGTCCAGACACGGCGTCCAGTCCCGCTCCATGACAGGAGTCTTCCTTTGCACCGATGTCCAGGCCAGGGCCGGTGTCCAGTCCCGCTCCATGGCAGGAGCCTTCCTCGGCATCAAGATCCAGTCCAGGCACAGTGTTCAGCCTGGGTCCATGGCTGGATGAGCGGTTTCTTTGGCCCGCACCAGAGCCACCACCAAAGATGGTGGATCCGCGAGCTGAGCGGGTTCTTCGTTCCACACCAGAGCCGCCCCCGATGCTGGCGGATGAGTGGGTACTTCGTTCCGCACCAGAGCCGACACTAATCACCCCTCCTACCCTCTCTATTTGGTTTCAGGTTTTGCGGCCGGAGTCCGCACCTTTGGGGGGGGGGGTACTGTCACGCCCTGACCATAGAGAGCCCTTGGTTCTCTATGGTATAGTAGGTCAGGGCGTGACTGGGGGTGTTCTATGTTGGTGTGCTTGGTATGGTTCCCAATCAGAGGCAGCTGTTTAGCGTTGTCTCTGATTGGGGATCATATTTAGGCAGCTATTTCCACACTGTGCTTTGTGGGATCTTGTTTTTGTATAGGTGCCTGTTTGCATTTCACTGTCTTCACGTTTCGTTTGATTCATTTATTTATTGTTTTTGTATTTCGCTGAAGTTTCACGTTATAATAAAGATGTGGAACGCTACTCACGCTGCGCCTTGGTCCAATCATTACGACGATCGTGACATGGTAAGTCTCTAAGAGTTTTGAACACCTGGATTGTACATTATCTGCAGACTGAACCAAGTTTTTATCTAGGATGTTGTCTGCGGTTAGCTCTATTCCATTTCTTTTTAGCGTCAAAATCTCCCTAGTCCATGCTGATGACAAGCATACGCGTAACATGAAAGAGCCACCACCATGCTTGAAAATATGAAGAGTGGTACTCAGTAATGTGTGGATTGGATTTGCTCCTAACATAATTATTTGTATTCAGGGCATAAAGTTTATTTCTTTACCACATTTTTTGCAGTTTAACTTCAGTGTTATTGCAAACAGGATGCATGTTTTGGATTATTTGTATGCTGTACAAGCTTCCTTATTTTCACTGCCATTTCAGTTTGTATTGTGGCGTAACTACAACATCCTCAGTTTTCTCCTATCACAGCCATTAAACTGTTTTAAAGTCACCATTGGCCTCATGGTGAAATCCCTGAGTGGTTTCCTTCCTCTCTGTCCAAAGTGTAATGAATAACTTCACCATGTTCATGTTTAACACTATGCAAGTTATTATCTGACTTGTTAAGCACATTTTTGCTTGCCATAACAAAGGTGTTGAATACTTATTGACTCAAAACATTTCACCTTTTAATTAGTAATTCATTTGTAAAAAAGTTGAAAAACATAATTCCACTGACATTATGGGGTATTATTGTGTGTAGGCCAGTGACACACATCTAAATGTAATCAATTTTAAATTCAGGCTGTAACAACAAAATGTGGAAAAAGTCAAAGGGTGTGAATACTTTCTGAAGGCACTGTAGCTAAATGCTTCCACTCTATTTAACTGGCTTTATGGCAAGGGTTCAGAAAACACTGCTAACATGATGGAATTCCTCATACCAACAAATTATTTATTTTCAACACATTCACGAACCACTTCAGGTTTCAAACGGAAAATAGGTTGTATTAGGAAATATTACACAGAAAGCTATAAAGATACGAACATCCTATGGCTTTGAAAAGGTGCTTGAAGTCAAAGTGTATGACCACTGTTTATATAAAACACACTGAAGTATACATTGAAGAGTCCTCCTTTTCTTTTGTCTGAAATCCACCATGGAAAGAGCTTTGATTCTGACTGCTGCTTCTCTCTTTGCTTTTCAAAGTGGACCAAGCTGATGCCCGTGCCCCTGCCATGGTTAGGCAAATCCCGGCCTTGCAAGGCTACTTGGAGCTGACCTGGGTAGTAGTGCCAGCTGTGGCCTGTCTCACTGCTGCTGTCATAGTGGCAGCTCTAGTCGTCAAAGCCCTACTAACTGGTATGTATCCACCTCTCCCTAACTGAGTGAATGATAACTACCCCTTTCACAGTCATCTAAAGCTGAGATGCTCTGCGCTGGCCTGGTTAGGCAGCATCAATCGTAGTTGCTGAAAATAATACATTCGAGCTAGCACAGTACACTAATGTCCCAGGTTTAAATGGGGTGCTGACTGATTGTGTCCTCTGTCTGTCTACAGTTCACCAAAGGAGGCACAGAAAGGGACGGGATGGGGTATGTACATTGAAACAACAAACAGGTAAGACCATTCTACCATGCATCCACTAACCATAGCACCAACTTTTTTTAGACTTTACTGTAGTATTCACTGCAGTATTTACTGTAGTATTTACTGTTAACTATTGTATAAATACTGTAGTAAAAAAAATGGTATTATATACTATAGTAATGTAGTGTTTTTGCAGACTGTACTATACTGTAATATTTACTGTAGTGGGGAGAACGCCTCAATCTGGTCCAATTAATTTTTTCCCCCCGCCTTCTAATAATTTGGCCAAGTAAAAAAACATTGACCGAGCATTTCACAATCTGACATAATGGTAGCCTACCATTTGAGATTTACATTGTAGATTATATTTTTTTTTCCTGGTTCTAGGCCAATTTAGAAGCGTTTTGAATGAAAAGCCATTTGGAAGCCAAATGTGCAAGCTCACAGAAATGAATTTGTAATGCCCATTACTACTAAAATAACACATTTTCCACAACCTGTAGGTAGGATTGAGGTCAGATCCAATACTTCAGAGCTTCTACTATATTCTATAACCTGTAGGTATGATTGAGGTCAGATCCGATACCTCAGAGCTTCTACTACATTTTATAACCTGTAGGGAACATGGGGTGTATACTTGGCATGTAGGTTTCTCACTCATGGGTGGCACAAATTGCGATATGGGGAGGGGAATGGGTTTATGCAAATGAAATAGTATTCTTCAGTATACTACAACATTCTACTATACGTGATTTAGGGATACTACAATGTGTAGTATAGTATTTTACAGTATACTACAGTTTACTATAGAATTAAATAGTATGTACTTTAGGATTCTATAGTAAACTAGTATTTTTTTTCATGTATGAACCATTACCTTAGCCTCAAACAAAACCATTACCCTAGCCCTAGTTTCATGTCCACAACCTGGTGCAACCGTAACCTTAATCTTAGCTTTTACCCTAACCCAATATAGACTCATAAAGAATTATATACCGAGTATACAAAACATTAAGACACCTTCTCTTTCCATGACATAGACTGACTAGGTGAATCCAGGTGAAAGCTATGATCCCTTATTTTTGTCACTTGTTAAATCCACTTAAATCAGTGTAGATTGAAAGGAGGAGACTAAAAAAAGATGTTTAAATCTTGAGACAATTGAAACATGGATTGTGTATGTGTACCATTCAGAGGGGGTATGGGCAAGAAAACATTTTAAGTGCCTTTGAACAGGGTATGTATTTATAGTAGGTGCCCAGGCGCACCGGTTTGTGTCAAGAACTGCAATGCTGCTAGATTATTCACGCCCAACAGTTTCCTGTGTGTATCAGCAATGGCCCACCACCCAAAGGACATCCAGACAACTTGACACAACTGTGGGGAGCATTGGAGTCAACATGGGCCAGCATCCCTGTGGAACACTTTTGACACGTTGTAGAGTCCATGCCCTGGCGAAGTGAGGATGTGGGGTTCAACTCAATATTAGGAAGGTGTTCCTAATGTTTGGTATACTCAGTGTATATCGCCATGGTTAATAATAGTGCATGCTTTTCAGAATCTCATGCTGTTGCTGTTGACCGTGCCACCCCGGGACTCCAAGACCAGACTACTCTCCATAAAGAGATACCCATACCTTACACCCTTCAGTTTGAAAACTGCGAAAGGGCTAACTTACTGCAGTTTTAATTTTGTCTTAGATTTAGTCTTAAATTAGATTTTAGTCTAGTTACATTTTTGTCATTTAATCTTTCGTTAATCTTTGTTATTTTCAGTCGACGAAAACCCGGAACAATTTCAGTCTAGTTTTAGTCACATTTTAGTCTGTGCATTTTTTTTTAGATTTAAATAATTCATATTTACATCTTACTTGCATCATGTGCACACTTAGCTCTCAATAGCCCTTCTCTGTAGGATATTCAGCGGTTAGAATCGGTCACGACTGGCTCCATGTGAACTACAATCCTGGCGCTGTTTTAACGTTTAGAAATGTCAATAATCATCAGATGCAAAATGGTTTTTGAAGCATCTTTCATATCTGAGAGAATGAATCTTTGAAATAAAAAAGATACACTTACTTACCCAGATTTGCACAGATCCATAAGCTGTGTCTCCAGTTGGCAAACTACACTTCCGCTACACTTCCTCCCCGGTTATGCTTACACACAGGTGTTCGGAGCATGCTAGATAGCTAATGAGCACAGGTGTTTGCCTAAGTCTTCTGTAAAACAAGTGCTGTAACTTTGAGATATGGCCGTGTGGGAGCACCAATCTTAACCCTATAAAGGTGTGTAGTAATTTCATTAAAAAAAAAAAAAATCTCACTGATATGAAAGATTCCTCATGTTTCTAAAACCTTACCGCAAGCGATGCGTGTTAACGTTCAGAGCGAGCGGTCGGGTCCCCAGGAAAAAGATACTATCATGAATAGGCGCTAAAGGTAGTTAGCGTTTTTGAATGGAATAGTGCACACTCAGATAGCCTTGTCCAACTAGGCCTACTATCGCTTTGTAGGCTATACCTTAGCTGGAAACATTAAAACCAATGCCAGCCATAATTTAAGGATATAAAGCCTACAAGTTAAGCAATTTAGATGAGATTTTCTCCACATCATAACCATCAGAGTAGGTTAAACAGTGCTTTCCTTGAAAATAGGAGAATATGAGCTTTCCCACAATGCCAGAATTGTTACTATACTCCTAATATTCAGCAAAAATCATTTGTTTTCCCAATTGGAAAAAGCAACTGCAACTCGCTATTGCCAACACAGATGAATAAAAGCGAACATGGCACAATAGAGCTTCTGATGTGATCAGAGCAAAAATGACCTAAATGAAAGCAAGATTTCAAATACATTATTGTTTCTAATTGAGGTTAGTTTGTTCCAATTTAAGTATCCTGTCAGCGCATCAGCTCAAAAGAGAGACTGAGATGAGTAATTCAAGTGACTGGGAGCTGTGTTTGTGGGAGAGCCAGATCAATACAACCAGCCCATGCAACAGAAAGATGTTATCGGCTAATGAGAGGATTGCATTATATATTCTGCACCGGGATGCATGCTTATAATTGGACAAAACAGATTAAAAGGAGTTTCATGTGAAATTGAATGTCCATTTGTCTCACGTGGAATTTTCGTCAACTAAAATGAAAAGTAATTGGTAATAGTTATAGTTTTTTCCAGAGCATTTCATATCATTAGTTTCATCAGGAAAAATAGGTTGTTGACTACGGAGTGTTCAAAAATGCAATGCTTAAATGCTAAATAGGAATGTGAAAATGATAAATGAATTTTTATTTTCATATCAGTGTCCATAATTCATACCACAATTGAATTACAAAGTTAAAATGAAAATAGAAAATGATTAAATGAAAATTGGAAATGGTAAACAGAAATTCTAAATAATATCGCTAAATTGAAAAAGATAAATTGTAAACAGAAAACCGTAAATGAAAATTGCATTGTGTCTGTTTTCATTTTCCAACTACTCAGTTAAACGTTTTCTCTTTTAAATTAGAATTTTCATTGTGAATGCAAATTTCTTCTTGGAGGCATGAGCCAGGAGAGCAACACCACACCCCCATACAGTAGTACATCCAAGCCATACCAGGCTCTCTGTACATTGACTTTAGACTAGTGTAACCAACACACAGCGTGTGAACTGACACAGGTCTCCAGCGCACCAGAAAAGCATAGACCTGCTAAGGTGAAGCCTAGGCATTAACTCAGGGAGCGAATGCAACTCTTCAGGTCTCAGTCAAGGTTAGACCTACTCATCATGCTATCAGGCTAAAAGGCAATACAAATGCAATTCCATAATTTTTTACCATCTTCATTCATTTTTATATAAAAACTAACGAGGGAAAGAATCACAGAGTGTTTACGGTGTTTACGGAACCATCTCAGTTACAATTCACCATCCTTTGACCTCCTCAGAGAACCTTCTGAGCGATGGCACAAATATGACTGACAGGGTTCGAACAAGGGTGTTTTGCACATCAGAAGAGCGCATTGAGTATGATGGCGCCGACAGAGATGGTCGCCTTGCTTCAGGTCCGTAGTTTTTTTAATGTATTATTTCTTACATTGTTAGCCCAGAAAATCTCAAGTGTTATTACATACAGCCTGGAAGAACTATTGGATATAAAAGCAACGTCAACTTACCAACATACCGACCAGGAATATGACTTTCCCAAAGGAATATGACTATCCCAGAAGCCGATCCAAAACAATGCGTTCACCGCAGGAGAGGCTGACACAGCGGCCTGCTGGTCAGACTTAGAAGGCAAGCACACCATACATCGCTTCCGAGCATATTACTCGCCAATGTCCAGTTTCTAGACAACAAGGTGGACGAAATTAGGGCACGAGTTGCCTTCCAGAGAGGCATGAGAGATTGTAACATTCTCTGTTTCACGGAAACATGGCTCACCCAGGATATGTTGTCAGTCGGTACAGCCACCCGGTTTCTTCACGCATCGCGCTGACAGAACCAAACAACTCTCTGGTAAGAAGAAGGGCGGGGTGTATGCCTTAAGATTAACGACTCATGGTGTGATCATAACAACATACAGGAACTTAAGACCTTTTGTTCACCTGACCTAGAATTCCTTACAATCAAATGCCGACTGCGTTATCTACCAAGAGAAATCTCTTCGATTGTAGTCACAGCCGTGTATATCCCCCCCAAGCAGATACCTCGAGGGCCCTGAAAGAACTTCACTGGACTCTATGTAAACTGGAAACCATACATCCTGAGGCTGCACTTATTGTAGCTGGGGATTTTAACAAAGCTAATCTGAGAACAAGGCTTCCTAAAATCTATTAGCATATCGAATGCGCGACACTGGCTGGTAGCATTCTCGACCATTGCTACTCTAACTTCCGCAATGCATACAACGCCCTCCCTTTGGCAAACCTGTCCATGACTCCAATTTGTTGCTCCCAGCCTATAGACAGAAACTACAACAGGAAACGCCCGTGCTCAGGTCTATCCAACGCTTGTCTGAACAATTGGAGTCCACGCTTCAAGATTGCTTCGATCACGTGGACTGGGATATGTTCCAGGTAGCCTCAGACAACAACATTGATGTATACGCTGACTCTGTGAGCAAGTTTATTAACAAGTGCATCGGTGATGTTGTACCCACTGTGACTATGAAAACCTTCCATAACCAGAAACCGTGGATTGATGGCAGCGTTTGCGCTAAACTGAAAGCTTTTAATCAGGGCAAGGCGACTGGAAACATGACTGAATACAAATGGTCTAACTATTTCCTCCGCAAGGCAATCAAACAAGCAATGCGTCAGTATAGAGACAAAGTAGAGTCGCAATTCAACGGCTCAAACACGAGATGTATGTGGCAGGGTCAACAGTCAATCACGGATTACAAAAAGAAAACCCTGTGAGCCTGTGGGCTCTCCTTCACCTTGGCTAACTTGAGGTAAACATTTAAGCGTGATAGACCTCGCAAGGCTGCCGGCCCAGATGGCATCCCTAGCCGCGTCCTCAGAGCATGCCGTAAACATGGTGTGTTTATGGACATATTCAATCAATCCCTATCCCAGTCTGCTGTTCCCACATTCTTCAAGATGGCCAACATTGTTCCTGTTCACAAGAAAGCTAAGGTAACTGAACTAAATGACTGAACTAAACGACTATCTCCCCATAGCACTCCCTTCTGTCATCACGAAGTGCTTTGAGAGACTAGTCAAGGATCATATCACCTCCACCCTACCTGATAACCTAGACCCACTCCAATTTGCTTACCGCCCCAATAGGTCCACAGACGACGAAATCTCCAACACACTGCACACTGCCCTATCCCATCTGGACAAGAGGAATACCTATGTAAAAATGCTATTCATTGACTACAGCTCAGCATTAAACATCATAGTACCCTTCAAACTCGTCATTAAGCTCGAGACCCTGGGTCTCGACCCCGCCCTGTGCAACTGGGTCCTGGACTTTGACTGGCCGCCCACAGGTGGTGAGGGTAGGAAACAACATCACCACCAAGGGTGCGTTCTCAGCCCTCTCCTGTACTCCCTGTTCACCCATGACTGCATGGCCATGCATACCTCCAACTCAATCATCAGCAGACGACACTACAGTGCTAGGCTTGATTACCAACAATGACGAGACAGCCTACAGGGAGGAGGTGAGGGCCCTCAGAGTGTGGTGTCAGGAAAGTAACCTCTCACTCAACGTCAACAAAAGAAAGGAGATGATTGTGGACTTCAGGAAACAGCAGAGGGAGCATCACCCCATCCACATCGACAGGATAGTAGTGGAGAAGGTGGAAAGTTAAGTTCCTCGGCGTACACATCATGGACAAACTGAAATGGTCCACCCACACAGACAGCATGGTGAATAAGACGCAACAACGCCTCTTCAACCTCAGGAGGCTGAAGAAATTTGGCTTGTCACCTAAAACACTCTCAAACTTTTACAGATGCACAATCAAGAGCATCCTGTTGGGCTGTATCACCGCCTGGTACGGAAACTGCTCCGCCCACATCCGCAAGGCTCTCCAGAGGGTCTGCACAACGCATCACCGAGGACAAATTACCTTCCCTCCAGGACACCTTCAGCACCCGATATCACAGGAAGGCCAAAAAGATCCTCAAGGACAACAACCACAAGAGCCACTGCCGGTTCACCCCACTATCATCCAGAAGGCGAGGTCAGTACAGGTGCATCAAAGCTGGGACCGAGAGACTGAAAAACAGCTTCTATTTCAAGGCCATCAGACTGTTAAACAGCCATCACTAACATAGATTGGCTGCTGCTAACATACAGACTCAAATCTCTTGCCACTTTAATACATTTAATAATGGATTTAATAATGGTATCACTAGTCACTTTACAAATAGTCACTTTAAAAATGTCTACATATCCAACATTACTCATTTCGTATGTATATACTGTATTCTATACCATCTACTGCATCTTGCCTATGCCGCACGGCCATTGCTCATCCATATATTTATATGTACATATTCTTATTCATCCCTTTACATTAGTGTGTGTAAGGTAGTCGTTGTGAATTTGTTAGATTACTTTTTAGATATTACTGCACTGTCGGAACTAGAAGCACAAGCATTTCGCTACGCTCGCATTAACATCTGCTAACCATGTGTATGTGACCAATAAAATTTGATTTGATTAGTCCACTAAACCAAAGTCTGGTTCCCCAAGCTACATTGCCTAAGCTTTGGCTTAGCAGGCTAAAATGTTATTTTTGTTTACAAGACACCAGGTTTGAACCCCATCGTTAACAGAGTGCATGACATGTCAAAAATGTACAACTGCAGGTGGTGTTGTGTTTCTCTCCTGGTTCAAACCTCCAAGGAGCAATTTGCATACAGATTGAACATGAACAAAGAAAAGACAATAGTACATGCTAAATGGGCAGTTGTAAAATGAAAAAAAGACACTTTCCACATTGCATTGACCATTTTCTGTTAATCATTTTAGAATTTCTGTTTATCGTTTCCAATTTTCAATAAACCATTTTCATTTTAACATTGCAATTTTATTGTGACATGAATCATGTGCACCTATATGAAAATATAAATGCATATATCATTTTTGCATATCACTTGAGCATTTAAGCATTGCATTTTCGAATTGACAGAATTCACCGCCTGAACATTGATTGCACTTAGGCCTAAGCCTAAATAGATAGACTTGTTACAAGAAGCCAATAAAAAGTTATAAAGCTAAAATAAGTTCTCGGTTTATTGTGGTGGGACTGCCTACAGGAGTTGACTACGATTGATATTTCAGACGCTTTTGTGTTGTGTGTAAAGTATGTTTTAATATATTTAACTTTATAAGGAAAAATGTTACTGTATGTGATGTATGTGATGGTTGTAATACATGTTTTGTAATATTTTGCATTTATATTCTACATAAACTCATATTGCTGCCATTTCTGTGTTTCTGTGCATTTGAAGAACTGTAATAAAAGCCCTCCAGCACTAGTTATTTTATGTTGTCCTGAGCAAACCTGCGTCAGTGTTAAATGAAGAAAACCAATACATTATCTTTCTTGCATAATAATTTATTGGACTTTTAACCTACACAATAGAGTCTACCCTGTAGAAATAAAAAGTCTCAAAACACCATGATTGTGTAAAGAAATCATGAAAAGTAGTGCACCTAAGCTGAGATCTGGTGTTTGTTGTGTTTGAATGTAAAACCCAATGCAAGTGTTTTTATACACAGAATGTGAAACACCCAAATTGGTTCTTCAACCTGAATATTGGTGTTTTTAAGAGAGCGTAGTGATAAAACTTTGAGGTTTCAGTGCATGTAAAAAGCAGCATCAAAACACATACATTGTTTGTCATACAATTAATGGTTTAGAAATACAAATTGTTTATAGCTTATATATTGATTGATAAAGGTGTCAACGGTATTGAGGAGACCAAAACGCAACGGGTATAGTGATCATCTTCTTTATTTACTTACTAAAGTGAACACTTAAACGAAAACAATAAACGACAACCAACAGTTCTGTAAGGTAACCCAACTATACAGAAAGCAACCACCCACAAAACACAAGTGAAACGAACACAACTGAATATGTTCTCCAATTAGAGACAACAACAACCAGCTGCCTCTAATTCGAGGTCATTGCCAAAAACCAACATAGAACTAGAATAAACATAGAAATATAAAACATAGAACAAAACCCCCAAAACAAACACCCCCTGCCAAGCCCTGACCATACTACAATGACAAATAACCCCTTTTACTGGTCAGGACGTGACAGTACCCCCCCAAAGGTGCAGACCCCGAATGCACCTCAAAACAAAACCCACTAAAACAACCCCAAACCTAAAGGGAGGGAAGGGAGGGTGGCCACCGTCAACGACGGTTCCTGTGCTACACCCCCCCTTCCCAATCCTCCCACCACGGAGGTGGCTCTGGCCGTAGCTCCCGTTCAGCAGACTCTGGGCTGCGCGGCATTGCTGGAGGCCCCGGGCTGAGAGGCGTCGCTGGGGAGCGTCGCTGGAGGCCCCTGGCTGAGGAGCGTCGCTGGAGGCTCCGGGCTGTAGGCAGTCGCTGTAGGCTCCGGACTGTAGGCCGTCTCTGTAGGCTCCGGACTGTAGGCCGTCTCTGTAGGCTCCGGACTGTAGGCCGTCTCTGTAGGCTCCGGAATGTAGGCCGTCTCTGTAGGCTCCGGACTGTAGGCCGTCTCTGTAGGCTCCGGACTGTAGGCCGTCTCAGTAGGTTCTGGACGGGGAACTGTCGCCGGAAGCTCTGGACGGGGAACAGTCGCCGGAAGCTCTGGACGGGGAACTTTCGCCGGAAGCTCTGGACGGGGAACTGCCTCCGGAGGCTCTGGACGGGGAACTGTCACCGGAGGCTCTGGATGGGGAACTGTCGCCGGAAGCTCTGGGCAGGGAACTGTCGCCGGAAGCTCTGGACTCGGAATGCGCACTGGATGCCTGATGCGTGGGGCTGGCATAGGAGGTGCCAGACTGGTGACGCACCTCAGGGCGAGTGCGGGGAGCAGGAACAGGACGTACTGGGCTGGACAGGCGCACTGGAGGTCTGGAGTTTATAGCTGGCACACCCTGTCCTGGCTGAATGGTGACTGTAGCCCGGCACGGGCGGAGCGCTGGCACAGGGCGAACTGGGCTGTGCTGGAGAGTGAGGGCTGCCGTGCGTAGAGCAGGCGCATGGTAAGCTGGACCGTGGAGACGCACTGGCGGCCAGATGCGCTTAGCAGGCACACTCCTTCCTGGCTGAGTGCCAACTCTAGCACGGCAACGCTGCGGAGCCCGTACCGACCGCACCGGACTGTGCGTGCGGATGGGTGAGATAGTGCGCATCACCCCGAAATTCATTGCTCGCCCCTCTGCACGCCTGCTCAGTCGTGCCCTCTCTGCCAGTACCTCCTTCCGGAATCTTGCGTCAAGCTCGGCGCTCGACTCCCTTCTCGGCTCCGGTTTGCTCCACGGCTCCCTCCGAATAGCCCGGGAAGTTAGGTCAGGGTTCCCCCCTGACCTAGCAACACTCCCCTTATGCCCTCCCCCCCATTTTTTTTGTGGCTGCCTCTCCACCTCCTGAATAGGAGGATACAATGCCTCGTACCTTTGTCGTTCCCTCTTCGACTCCTCCAGCTCCGCCTTCGGGCGCTAGTACTCCCCAGCCTGGCTCCATGGACCCTTGCCCTCGAGGATCTCCTACCACGTCCATGACTCGAGATACTTCTCCCGTTGCTCCTTCTTCTACTGCTTGGTCCCTGTTTGGTGGGTGGTTCTGTCATAACGGTCGTATTGAGTAGACCAAAACGCAGCGGGTATAGTGATCATCTTCTTTATTTACTTACTAAAGTGAACACTTAAACGAAAACAATAAACGACAACCAACAGTTCTGTAAGGTAACCCATCTATACAGAAAGCAACCACCCACAAAATACAAGTGAAACGAACACAACTGAATATGGCCTCCAATTAGAGACAACAACAACCAACTGCCTCTAATTGGAGGTCATTGCCAAAAACCAACATAGAACTAGAATAAACATAGAAATATAAAACATATAACAAAACCCCAAAAACATCAAAACACCCAAAACAAACACCCCCTGCCACTCCCTGACCATACTACAATGACAAATAACCCCTTTTACTGGTCAGGACGTGATTTTTTTTTGGTGGAATTTCACCTTTATTTTTTAGTGCTTTATTTTGACAGTTTAGAAAGGAGGGGTAACATGGTACATCTCATTGAAATTGTACCCACTCAACCACACAGTAAGAAATTATTCTGGGGTGAATTGAAATTGACTCAAAAAAGAACCAACAAAATATGTACATTTCAATTCAACCCAGAATAATTTCTTAATGAACATACATTTAATAAACTTAAACTTAATAAATGACCTAATAGAAATGAATGCAAGACGTGCAGAGCCCGTAGTCTGGCGGTATCGCACCTGACTTAGGCAGGTCACAACTCTCCCCACAGAAGATTTCCCCGCTCCAACCCTTTAATCTGTTTCTACCATCCATCTGTAATCCCTGTTTGAAGAAAGGAAAGTATATTTCTATATTAGTATTAAGCATGTTGTGCCATGAGGTAAAATGGATCATGAGGAATGAATATCGAAACTGTTAGAAAAATGTACGCTCAATGTGGACAGCAACAGTTCCCACATTGTTGATTGGCAGTGGAAGAGTATAATCTTCAGTTAATGCAGATGCATCGCCAGCTACTGCTGGTAAATTGAAAACTGTGCTTGGCAATGCCTGCCAAAATGGAATATAAAGGCAAATAATCAAATATATAAAATAATGTTAAACATTAACACGCTTCAGAAAAAAAGGATCTAATTATGCACTAGACAAGATTCAAAACATCATAATGGTGCTTAGTCCCTGGCAAGGTGTTGCACAACACTTGATTTAGTGGTGTTACAATGTTTCAAAACCTCTCAGGATGATGTGTTTCAAAACTCCAGCAAAGTTCAAGTTTTGTCTCCTTCAAGTTGGTGGCAGCCCAGTTGCAGCTAGTTTTGGTGTTACAAAGCACTTAAGTTTAACAGTGTAGTTGACACGTGTGGGGAAATGTTTACACTAAGGTAAGTGTTAGGATTGAGGCTAGGGCTAGGGTTGAGCCACCATGTGGGCATGAAGTAGAATGATGAAGCATTTGATTCCAGTACAGTAAATGAGCTTCCTGGTCAGATTGAACACAATTCTGTGTTGTCTTTGTGTACTCAGCATTGGGATTTCCTTGAGTTGAGCTGTGTTGGAGTTCCTTTACCACAGTTTAAACATAGGTAAACCTACACAAAGAGGAGGAGGATGGAATTCCAGTCCTCTGAATGGTCTTTCTACACCTACAAACATGACTTTGCAAAATCCAAGAGTACTTCTCAATAGTCCAACATGACTTCATATCATCTCCTTTCCTTCAGTGAAGGAACAGGTGACAGCAGATGCCCAGTCAGCATCGAACTTGTTGCCTTGACCTGTGATTTCAGATCTGTGTAGATGGAGAAGAGATGACGAAGGAAGCTGATTTAGACTATCAAGATATACCCACCTGTCAAAGACAGACAAACATACCACACATCCTCTCCACCCCCACATTGCTCATCCTCTCCCACTGTTGACCACAGCGTCAGACAGAGTTCTATTGTATAAATGGAGCCAGGTCATGGGAGTCTTATCGCATTTTCTCTGAATAAAGGAAGTTATTTGATTCAGAATTACTGTACCTCATTTGTTTTTACATCTTCCCTGAGAGTAGCATAGGTAAATGAATGATACACGCAAGCCATGGTCCACCTAACCAGGATACCAGGAAGAGAGCAGTGTTCCGTCTGAGTTACTTGTGACGTGCAGTGTTGTCTGACATGCACATTGGCAGAAACCAACCCTGTGAACTACTTCCTGAAAGCAGTGAATTGATTATATTTCTAGGTTGTGGGATGGATTATTTCCTTGTTTGTGGGATGAAGTGCGTGTAGTTAATTGTGATATGCAAATAACTGTCTGGTAAGGTAGATACAAAAAACTACATTATTTCTTGAATCAACATGCAAACACAAATAATCACCATAGTAATTAGTTGTTGTTGACAAAATTAACACTGACTTACTGACTGCCCTCACTTTGGCAAAACCGATTAAAAGGAGTTTCATGTGAAATTGAATGTCCATTTGTCTCACGTGGAATTTTCGTCAACTAAAATGAAAAGTAATTGGTAATACAGTGGGGGGGAAAAGTATTTGATCCCCTGCTGATTTTGTACTTTTGCCCACTGACAAAGAAAGGATCAGTCTATAATTTTAATGGTAGGTTTATTTGAACAGTGAGAGACAGAATAACAACAAAAAAATCAAGAAAAAGGCATGTCAGAAATGTTATAAATTGATTTGCATTTTAATGAGGGAAATAAGTATTTGACCCCCTCTCAATCAGAAAGATTTCTGGATCCCAGGTGTCTTTTATACAGGTAACGAGCTGAGATTAGGAGCACACTCTTAAAGGGAGTGCTCCTAACCACAGCTTGTTACCTGTAAAAAAGACACCTGTCCACAGAAGCAATCAATCAATCAGATTCCAAACTCTCCACCATGGCCAAGACCAAAGAGCTCTCCAAGGATGTCAGGGACAAGATTGTAGACCTACACAAGGCTGGAATGGGCTACAAGACTATCGTCAAGCAGCTTGGTGAGAAGGTGACAACATTTGGTGCGATTATTCGCAAATGGAAGAAACACAAAAGAACTGTCAATATCCCTCGGCCTGGGGCTCCATGCAAGATCTCACCTCGTGGAGTTGCAATGATCATGAGAACGGTGAGGAATCAGCCCAGAACTACACGGGAGGATCTTGTCAATGATCTCAAGGCAGCTGGGACCATAGTCACCAAGAAAACAATTGGTAACACACCACGCTGTGAAGGACTGAAATCCTGCAGTGCCCGCAAGGTCCCCCTGCTCAAGAATACATATACATGCCCGTCTTGAAGTTTGCCAATGAACATCTGAATGACAGAGGACAACTGGGGAAAGTGTTGTGGTCAGATGAGACCAAAATGGAGCTCTTTGACATCAACTCAACTCGCCGTGTTTGGAGGAGGAGGAATGCTGCCTATGACCCCAAGAACACCATCTCCATCGTCAAACATGGAGGTTGAAACATTATGCTTTGGGGGTGTTTTTCTGCTAAGGGGACAGGACAACTTCACCGCATCAAAGGGACGATGGACGGGGCCATGTACCGTCAAATTTGGGTGAAAACCTATTTCCCTCAGCCAGGGCATTGAAAATGGGTCGTGGATGGGTATTCGAGCATGACAATGACCCAAAACACATGGCCAAGGCAACAAAGGAGTGGCTCAAGAAGAAGCACATTAAGGTCCTGGAGTGGCCTAGCCAGTCTCCAGACCTTAATCCCATAGAAAATCTGTGGAGGGAGCTGAAGGTTCGAGTTGCCAAACGTCAGCCTCGAAACCTTAATGACGTGGAGAACATCTGCAAAGAGGAGTGGGACAAAATCCCTCCTGAGATGTGTGCAAACCTGGTGGCCAACTACAAGAATCGTCTGACCTCTGTGATTGCCAACAACGGTTTTGCCACCAACTACTAAGTCATGTTTTGCAGAGGGGTCAAATACTTATTTCCCAAATTAAAATGCAAATCATTTTATAACATTTTTGACAGGCGTTTTTCTGGATTTTTTTGTTGTTATTCTGTCTCTCACTGTTCAAATAAACCTACTATTAAAATTATAGACTGATCACTTCTTTGTCAGTGGGCAAACGTACAAAATCAGCAGGGGATCAAATACTTCCCCCCCCACTGTAGTTATAGTTTTTACAGAGCATTTAATCGCATTAGTTTCATCAGGAAAAATAGGTTGTTGACTACGGAGTGTTCAAAAATGCAATGCTTAAATGCTAAATACGAATGTGAAATGACAAATGAATTTCATTTTCATATCAGTGTCCATAATTCATACCACAATTGAATTACAAAGTTAAAATGAAAATAGAAAATGATTAAATGAAAATTGGAAATGGTAAACAGAAATTCTAAATAAAATCGCTATATGGAAAACGATAAATGGTAAACAGAAAAATGTAAATTAAAATTGCATAGTGTCTGTTTTCATTTCCCAACTTCTCAGTTAAATGTTTTCTCTTTTAAATTTGAATTTTCATTGTGTATGCAAATTTCTTCTTGGAGGCATGAGCCAGGACACCACACCCCCATACAGCAGTACATCCAAGCCATACCAGGCTCTCTGTACATTGACTTTAGACTAGTGTAACCAACACACAGCGTGCGAACTGACCCAGGTCTCCTGCGCACCAGAAAAGCATAGACCTGCTAAGGAGAAGCCTAGGCATTGACTCAGGAAGCGAATGCAACTCTTCAGGTCTCAGTCAAGGTTAGACCTACTCATCATGCATGTGTGTTTACGGAACTATCTCAGTTACAATTCACCATCCTTTGACCTCCTCAGAGAACCTTCTGAGCGATGGCACAAATATGACTGACAGGGTTCGAACAAGGGTGTTTTGCACATCAGAAGAGCGCATTGAGTATGATGGCGCCGACAGAGATGGTCGCCTTGCTTCAGGTCCGTAGTTTTTTTAATGTATTATTTCTTACATTGTTAGCCCAGACAATCTCAAGTGTTATTACATACAGCCTGGAAGAACTATTGGATATAAAAGCGACGTCAACTTACCAACATACCGACCAGGAATACGACTTTCCCAAAGCGGATCCTTTGTTCTTATCCCAGAAGCCGATCCAAAACAATGCGGTCACCGCAGGAGAGGTTGACACAGTGGCCTACTGGTCAGACTTAGAAAGCAAGCACACCATACACCGCTTCCAAGCATATTACTCGCCAATGTCCAGTTTCTAGACAACAAGGTGGACGAAATTAGGGCACGAGTTGCCTTCCAGAGAGGCATGAGAGATTGTAACATTCTCTGTTTCACGGAAACATGGCTCACCCGGGATATGTTGTCAGTCGGTACAGCCACCCGGTTTCTTCACGCATCGTGCTGACAGAACCAAACAACTCTCTGGTAAGAAGAAGGGCGGGGTGTATGCCTTAAGATTAACGACTCATGGTGTGATCATAACAACATACAGGAACTTAAGTCCTTTTGTTCACCTGACCTAGAATTCCTTACAATCAAATGCCGACTGCATTGTCTACCAAGAGAATTCTCTTCGATTGTAGTCACAGCCGTGTATATCCCCCCCAAGCAGATACCTCGAGGGCCCTGAAAGAACTTCACTGGACTCTATGTAAACTGGAAACCATACATCCTGAGGATGCACTTATTGTAGCTGGGGATTTTAACAAAGCTAATCTGAGAACAAGGCTTCCTAAAATCTATTAGCATATCGAATGCGCGACACTGGCTGGTAGCATTCTCGACCATTGCTACTCTAACTTCCGCGATGCATACAAAGCCCTCCCTTTGGCAAACCTGTCCATGACTCCAATTTCTTGCTCCCAGCCTATAGACAGAAACTACAACAGGAAACGCCCGTGCAGGTTTATTCAACAGGTTTATTCAACGCTTGTCTGACCAATTGGAGTCCACGCTTCAAGATTGCTTCGATCACGTGGACTGGGATATGTTCCAGGTAGCCTCAGACAATAACATTGATGTATACTCTGACTCTGTGAGCAAGTTTATTAACAAGTGCATCGGTGATGTTGTACCCACTGTGACTATTAAAACCTTCCATAACCAGAAACCGTGGACTGATGGCAGCGTTTGCGCTAAACTGAAAGCGTGAACAACCGCTTTTAATCAGGGCAAGGCGACTGGAAACATGACTGAATACACATGGTGTAGCAATTACCTCCGCAAGTCAATCAAACAAGCAATGCATCAGTATAGAGACAAAGTAGAGTCGCAATTCAACGGCTCAAACACGAGATGTATGGGGCAGGGTCAACAGTCAATCACGGATTACAAAAAGAAAACCAGCCCCTTCGCAGACATCACCATCTTGCTCCCAGACAAATTAAACAACTTCTTTGCTCGCTTTGAGGACAACACAGTGCCACTGGCATGGCCCGCTACCAAAGCCTGTGGGCTCTCCTTCACCTTGGCCAACTTGAGGTAAACATTTAAGCGTGATAGACCTCGCAAGGCTGCCGGCCCAGATGGCATCCCTAGCCGCGTCCTCAGAGCATGCCGTTAACATGGTGTATTTATGGACATATTCAATCAATCCCTATCCCAGTCTGCTGTTCCCACATGCTTCAAGATGGCCACCATTGTTCCTGTTCACAAGAAAGCTAAGGTAACTGAACTAAATGACTGAAGTAAATGACTATCGCCCCGTAGCACTCTCTTCTGTCATCACGAAGTGCTTTGAGAGACTAGTCAAGGATCATATCACCTCCACTCTACCTGATACCCTAGACCCACTCCAATTTGCTTACCGCCCCAATAGGTCCACAGACGACGCAATCTCCAACACACTGCACACTGCCCTATCCCATCTGGACAAGTAGAATACCTATGTAAAAATGCTATTCATTGACTACAGCTCAGCATTTAACATCATAGTACCCTTCAAACTCGTCATTAAGCTCGAGACCCTGGGTCTTGACCCCGCCCTGTGCAACTGGATCCTGGACTTTGACCGGCCGCCAACAGGTGGTGAGGGTAGGAAACAACATCACCACCCCGCTGATCCTCAACACTGGGGCCCCACAAGGGTGCGTTCTCAGCCCTCTCCTGTACTCCCTGTTCACCCATGACTGCATGGCCATGCACACCTCCAACTCAATCATCAGCAGACGACACTACAGTGGTAGGCTTGATTACCAACAACGACGAGATGGCCTACAGGGAGGAGGTGAGGGCCCTCGGAGTGTGGTGTCAGGAAAGTAACCTCTCACTCAACGTCAACAAAACAAAGAAGATGATCGTGGACTTCAGGAAACAGCAGAGGGAGCATCACCCCATCCACGGGATAGTAGTGGAGAAGGTGGAAAGTTAAGTTCCTCGGCGTACACATCATGGACAAACTGAAATGGTCCACACACACCGACAGCATGGTGAACAAGACGCAACAGCGCCTCTTCAACCTCAGGAGGCTGAAGAAATATGGCTTGTCACCTAAAACACTCTCAAACTTTTACAGATGCACAATCAATAGCATTCTGTTGGGCTGTATCATCGCCTGGTACGGAAACTGCTCCGCCCACAACCGCAAGGCTCTCCAGAGGGTCTGCACAACGCATCACCGGGGACAAACTACCTTCCCTCCAGGACACCTACAGCACCCGATATCACAGGAAGGCCAAAAAGATCCTCAAGGACAACATCCACAAGAGCCACTGCCCGGTTCACCCCACTATCATCCAGAAGGCGAGGTCAGTACAGGTGCATCAAAGCTGGGACCGAGAGATTGAAAAACAGCTTCTATTTCAAGGCCATCAGACTGTTAAGCAGCCATCACCAACAGAGGGGCTGCTGCCAACATACAGACTCAAATCTCTTGCCGCTTTAATACATTTAATAATGGATTTAATAATGGTATCACTAGTCACTTTACAAATAATAAATTTAAAAATGTCTACATATCCTACATTACTCATTTCGTATGTATATACTGTATTCTATACCATTCACTTCATCTTGCCTATGCCGCACTGCCATTGCTCATCCATATATTTATATGTACATATTCTTATTCATCCCTTTACATTAGTGTGTATAAGGTAGTCGTTGTGAATTTGTTAGATTACTTGTTAGATATTGCTGCACTGTCGGAACTAGAAGCACAAGCATTTCGTTACGCTCGCATTAACATCTGCTAACCATGTGTATGTGACCAATAAAATTTGATTTGATTTGATTAGTCCACTAAACCAAAGTCTGGTTCCCCAAGCTATATTGTCTAAGCTTTGGCTTAGCAGGCTAAAATGTTATTTTTGTTTACAAGACACCAGGTTTGAACCCCATCGTTAACAGAGCGCATTACATGTCAAAAATGTACAACTGCAGGTGGTGTTGTGTTTCTCTCCTGGTTCAAACCTCCAAGGAGCAATTTGCATACAGATTGAAAATGATAAAAGAAAAGACAATAGTACATGCTAAATGGGCAGTTGTAAAATGAAAAAAGACACTTTCCACATTGCATTGACCATTTTCTGTTAATCATTTTAGAATCTCTGTTTACCGTTTCCAATTTTCAATAAACCATTTTCATTTTAACATTGCAATTTTATTGTGACATGAATCATGTGCACCTATATGAAAATATAAATGCATTTATCATTTTTGCATATCACTTGAGCATTTAAGCATTGCATTTTCGAATTGACAGAATTCACCGCCTGAACATTGATTGCACTTAGGCCTAAGCCTAAATAGATAGACTTGTTACAAGAAGCCAATAAAAGTTAGAAAGCTAAAATAAGTTCTCGGTTTATTGTGGTGGGACTGCCTACAGGAGTTGACTACGATTGATATTTCAGACGCTTTTGTGTTGTGTGTAAAGTATGTTTTAATATATTTAACTTTATAAGGAAAAATGTTACTGTATGTGATGTATGTGATGGTTGTAATACATGTTTTGTAATATTTTGCATTTATATTCTACATAAACTCATATTGCTGCCATTTCTGTGTTTCTGTGCATTTGAAGAACTGTAATAAAAGCCCTCCAGCACTAGTTATTTTATGTTGTCCTGAGCAAACCTGCGTCAGTGTTAAATGAAGAAAACCAATACATTATCTTTCTTGCATAATAATTTATTGGACTTTTAACCTACACAATAGAGTCTACCCTGTAGAAATAAAAAGTCTCAAAACACCATGATTGTGTAAAGAAATCATGAAAAGTAGTGCACCTAAGCTGAGATCTGGTGTTTGTTGTGTTTGAATGTAAAACCCAATGCAAGTGTTTTTATACACAGAATGTGAAACACCCAAATTGGTTCTTCAACCTGAATATTGGTGTTTTTAAGAGAGCGTAGTGATAAAACTTTGAGGTTTCAGTGCATGTAAAAAGCAGCATCAAAACACATTTTACATTTTAGTCATTTAGCAGACGCTCTTATCCAGAGCGACTTACATTGTTTGTCATACAATTAATGGTTTAGAAATACAAATTGTTTATAGCCTAGATATTGATTGATAAGGGCCTATTGAGATTTTTTGTGTGGAATTCCACCTTTATTTTTTAGTGCTTTATTTTGACAGTTTAGAAAGGAGGGGTAAGATGGTACATTTTGTTGAAATTGTACCCACTTAACCACACAGTAAGAAATTATTCTGGGGTGAATTGAAATTGACTCAAAAAATAACCAACAAAATATGTACATTTCTATTCAACCCAGAATAATTTCTTAATGAACATACATTTAATAAACTTAAACTTAATAAATGACCTAATAGAAATGAATGCAAGTCATGCAGAACCCGTAGTCTAGCGGTATCGCACCTGACTTAGGCAGGTCACAACTCTCCCCACAGAAGGTTTCCCTGCTCCAACCCTTTAATCTGTTTCTACCATCCATCTGTAATCCCTCTGTCATTTCATAACAGTCTCAGTAAAGTGTCAAAATAACCCAAAAATATATATTTTTTTAAAGTACGCAAGTGGTTTCAATGATTTGTTAATTTCAATTTACCAAAATAATGTAAATCCACCTTAAAGCTGCAATATATAACTTTTTGGGTGACCTGACCAAATTCACATAGACATGTGTGATATAGATATGTCATTATCATTGAAAGTAAGTTTAAGAAGCGATAGATTTGTTCCAAAAAGGGGTATTTCTATGCTTCCTGTTCTTAAGTTTAGCTTTTGTCTTTTACTTTCGGTTTTGCACACCAGCTGAAAAAACAATATTTTTGGTTATGGTGAATGATTCTCTTCACAACACTTGCTTGTTTTGTCACATAACTGAAATTAGGAGAGCTGTTAGAATTTTAGCAAACCAGGAAATGGCAGAGCGATTTCTGCGTAGTGCATCTTTAATATGTTGCTCAAAATGTAAGCATCTTTCATGAGGATAGCCAAAACTAGAAACAATAGAGTGATTGAACTCATTGGAAGTCTTTGGTTTTAATCACCTTGAATTCACTATCTTGCCACGTGACTCTGTTTTTAGAGGATTGTGGGTAATTCCAAATGTTTTGACTTCATGATTCTTTCACACAATGTTCTATGCATGTTTGAAGAAAGGAAAGTATATTTCTATATTAGTATTAAGCTTGTTGTGCCATGAAGATAAATGGATCATGAGGAATGAATGTCGAAACCGTGAGAAAAATGTACGCTCAATGTGGACAGCAACAGTCCCCACATTGTTGATTGGCAGTGGAAGAGTATAATCTAATATGGATAGGGGGCAGTATTTTCATGGCTGGATGAAAAAACGTAACCGATTTAAACTGGTTACTACTCTTGCCCAGAAATGAGAATATGTATATTATTAGTAGATGTGGATAGAAAAGACTCTGAAGTTTCTAAAACTGTTTGAATGGTGTCTGTGAGTATAACAGAACTCATATGACAGGCAAAAACCTGAAAATATTCAACCAGGAAGTGTAGGATTGGAGAAATGTAGTTCTTCCTTCTAGTCCCTTTCGAAACTACAGTATCTGTGCTGTTACGTTGCACTTCTAAGGCTCCATTGGCTCTCTAAAGCCTTCAGAAAGTGGATTGAGCCTTCTGTCTCTGGGCAGAGTATAGGAGTTACTGAGTGGTCTGCCTGAGGACAAAGAGATTGGATATGCGCGTTCCCGCGAGCACCCTGTTTTTTCTTTTCCTCCTTGAATGAATACACTATTGTCCGGTTGGAATATTATCACAATTTTACATTAAAAATACCATAAAAATTGATTTTAAACACTATTTGACATGCTTCTAAGTACGGTAATGGAACATTTTTACTTTTTGAGTCTCGAATTGCGCTCGCTACCCTTTGGATAGTGACCTGAATGCACAAACAAAACAGAGGTATTTGGACATAACTATGGATGATTTTGAACAAAAACAACATTTCTTGTGGAAGTAGCAGTCCTGGGAGTGCATTCTGACGAAGATCATTTGTATTTTGTCAACGTTTATGATGAGTATTTTTATAAATTCACCGGAAGTTTTTGGGGAATACATTTTCTGAACGTCACGCGCCAATGTTAAAAGCTGTTTTTGGATAAAAATATTAACTTTATTTAATAAAACATACATGTATTGTATAACATAATGTCCTAGGAGTGTCATCTGATGAAGATCATGAAAGGTTAGTGCTTCATTTAGCTGTGTTTTGGGTTTTATTGACATATATGCTTGCTTGGAAAATGGCTGTGTGGTTATTTTGGTCTATGTACTCTGTAACATAATCTAATGTTTTGCTTTCGCTGTAACGCCTTTTTGAAATCGGACAACGTGGTTGGATTCAGGAGAGGTTTATCTTTCAAATGGTGCAAAATAGTTGTATGTTTGAAAAATTGAAATTTTTGGATTTTTTTAGGTTTTTGTTTTTCGCGCCATGCGGTCCCATTGGCTGTTGGCTAGGGGTTCCGCTGGCCGAACGGGGTCCCGCTAGCGGAATGCCTAGATGTAAGAGGATAATCTTCAGTTAATGCAGATCCATCGCCAGCTACTGCTGGTAGATTGAAAACTGTGCTTGGCAATGCCTGCCAAAATGGAATATAAAGGCAAATAATCAAATATATAAAATAATGTTAAACTTTAACACGCTTCAGAAAAACAGGATCTAATTATGCACTAGACAAGATTCAAAACATCATAATGGTGTTTAGAAGCTTTAAAGAGTGGAAACAACACCAAAATAGGAGGTATCTAATGCTGCACTGAACAGGACTCGAAACACCAAAATAGGGTTTTCAACCTTTTCTGTTAGTGCTCCCAGTCCCTGGCAAGGTGTTGCACAACACTTGATTTAGTGGTGTTACAATGTTTCACAACATCTCAGGATGATGTATTTCAAAACCCCAGCAAAGTTTTCTCTCCTTCAAGTTGGTGGCAGCCCAGTTGCAGCTAGTTTTGGTGTTACAAAGCACTTAAGTTTAACAGTGTAGTTGACACGTGTGGGGAAATGTTTACACTAAGGTAAGTGTTAGGATTGAGGCTAGGGCTAGGGTTGAGCCACCATGTGGGCATGAAGTAGAATGATGAAGCATTTGATTCCAGTATAGTAAATGAGCTTCCTGGTCAGATTGAACACAATTCTGTGTTGTCTTTGTGTACTCAGCATTGGGATTTCCTTGAGTTGAGCTGTGTTGGAGTTCCTTTACCACAGTTTAAACATAGGTAAACCTACACAAAGAGGACGAGGTTGGAATTCCAGTCCTCTGAATGGTCTTTCTACACCTACAAACATGACTTTGCTAAATTCAAGAGTACTTGTCAATAGTCCAACATGACTTCATATCATCTCCTTTCCTTCAGTGAAGGAACAGGTGACAGCAGATGCCCAGTCAGCATCCAACTTGTTGCCTTCACCTGTGATTTCAGATCTGTGTAGATGGAGAAGAGATGACGAAGGAAGCTGATTTAGACTATCGAGATATACCCAACTGTCAAAGACAGACAAACATACCACACATCCTCTCCACCCCCACATTGCTCCTCCTCTCCCACTGTTGACCACAGCGTCAGACAGAGTTCTATTGTATAAATGGAGCCAGGTCATGGGAGTCTTATCGCATTTTCTCTGAAAAAAGGAAGTTATTTGATTCAGAATTACTGTACCTCATTTGTTTCTACATCTTCCCTGAGATTAGCATAGGCAAATGAATGATACACGCAAACCATGGTCCACCTAACCAGGATACCAGGAAGAGAGCAGTGTTCCGTCTGCGTTACTGGTGACGTGCAGTGTTGTCTGACATGCACATTTGCAGAAATCAACCCAGTGAACTACTTCCTGAAAGCAGTGAATTGATTCTATTTCTAGGTTGTTGGATGGATTATTTCCTTGTTTGTGGGATGAAGTGCGTGTAGTTAATTGTGATATGCAAATAACTGTCTGGTAAGGGAGATACAAAAAAACTACATTATTTCTTGAATCAACATGCAAACACAACCAATCACCCTAGTAATTAGTTGTTGTTGACAAAATGAACACTGACTTACTGACAGAATTCACAGCCTGAACATTGCACTTAGGCCTAAGCCTAAATAGATAGACTTGTTACAAGAAGACAATAAAACGTTATAAAGCTAAAATAAGTTCTCGGTTTATTGTGGTGGGACTGCCTACAGGAGTTGACTATGACTGATATTTCAGACGCTTGTGTGTGCAGTATATAATATGTTTTAATATATTTAACTTTAAAAGGAAAAATGTTACTGTATGTGATGTATGTGATGGTTGTAATACATGTTTTGTAATATTTAGCATTTATATTCTACATAAACTCGTATTGCTGCCATTTCTGTGTTTCTGTGCATTTGAAGAACTGTAATAACAGCCCTCCAGCACTAGTTATTTTATGCTGTCCTGAGCAAACCTGCGTCAGTGTTTATGTGTATATCATGTATACAGTGTGTATATTATTTCCTTGTTTGTGGGATGTAGTGCGTGTAGTTAATTGTGATATGCAAATAACTGTCTGGTAAGGTAGATACAAAAAAAACCATTAGATCACTTCAGCACGTAAGCGATGATCAGGAATTAAGTAGGACATTCAAATACACCTGATTTGTTTTCACCTACATGCCCCCTATAATAGGCCATAGATTGTCATTGTCTGAGGGTTAATTAAAGGTTAAATAAATAACATGGTAAAACATGACTACTCATGTGATTGGGAAATTCATTTTGACAGAATGCAATATCAGAGTGACTTATCAATGATAACAGAGTTTACATTTAAGTTACTGAATGAATGATTGCCTGATGATTAAAACAGTATCAGAGATATGACAAACTACTACAGTAGGCCTAGCATGCTATCGGTGGAAGAATAGGAACAACTATTCATTCATTGCAAAGGAGGAGGAACCATACTAAATGTCAGCTTATGTTTGCTACCTGTTTTTTCAGGAACAGGAAGGGTCAAATGTAAAATAGGGAGAGAGGGAGAGAGAGAGAGAGACAGAGAGAGAGAGAGAGATTACTGTGAGACTTTAAAAGTCTATGAACGTACACTCAGAACCAAAAAAGCACAGTACAACAGCAAGCAGCTGACACTAATTGAGGGGTCCATAAACACAAACAACTTCTGGCAAAATTGGAAAAAAAAAAAAAAAATCTAAACAAGAGGAATTAGCGATACAAAATGGTGACATATGGACAACCTATTTTAAAACACTCTACAACACCGTTCAAGTTGACACAAACGCAGAACAACGCCAAATTCATGAGAAGTTGAATGGATTAGAAAAAGCTATAAAGGACAATGAAAATCCTTTGGACTCCCCAATTACTGACCGGGAGCTCTATAAGAAACTTCAGGCTTTCAAATTTATAAAAGCATTCGGACCTGATGGCATCCTAAATGAGATGCTCAAACTCACTAGTGCAAAATTTCAATTGGCTATATTAAAACTATTTAATTTGATCCTGAGTGTAAGTTATTTCCTGAAATCTGGAATCAAGGACTCATAACCCCAATCTTTAAGAACGGAGACAAATTTGTCCCTAACAATTACAGAGGCATTTGTGTGAACAGTAACCTGGGGAAGGTTTTCTGTAGTATCATAAATGTAAGAGTTCTAAACTTCCTTAATAAGCACAATGTCTTGAGTAAAAGCGAAATTGGATTTATACCAAAACATTGCACAACTGATCATATTTACACCCTACACACCCTGATAGATAAACATGTCCACCAAAATAATACCAAAATATACACTTGCTTTATCGACTTCCAAAAAGCATTTGATTCTATTTGGCATACAGGACTGTTCTACAAAGTTATTGAAAGTGGTGTAGGGGGTAAAACATGTGACATAATTAAATCAATGTATACTGGCAATACGTGCAGCATTAAAAGTGTTAAGAAAAGAACAGAATTCTTTAACCAGGAATGGGGCCTTTGTCAGGGTTGCAATCTGAGCCCTGCACTATTGAATATTTACATCAACGAATTGGCCACTATTCTAGAAAAATCCTCAGCCCCTGGTGTTAGTCTCCACAATTCAGAAGTTAAATGCATACTCTTCGCAGATGACCTATGCCTGCTGTCACCCACAGCACATGGCCTACAACAGAGCCTGGACCTCCTAGAGCAGTACTGCCAGGCCTGGGCTCCGGCAGTAAACCCCCAAAATACTAAAATAATGATTTTCCAGGGAAGATCCAGATCTCAGGGAATTAGGCCAAAGTTCTCAATTGGTACAAAATATATAGAGTACTGCACACACTACAATTACTTAGGTTTAAAAATAAGCTCAACTGGACACCTGAGGCAGTGAATGAACTGAGAGAGTAAGCACGCAGGGCATTCTACGCCATTAAAAAGCAAATTCAAATTGAAATACCTATTAAAATTTGGCCTAAACTAATTGAATATGTCATTGAACCAATTGCACTTTATGACAGCGAGGTGTGGGGTCCACTTGCAAAACAAGATTTCATCAAATGGGACAAACACCCCATTGAAACCCTGCATGCAGAGTTCTGTAAGATTCTCTTACATGTCCAGAGGAAAACTACAAACAATGCATGCACGGCAGAATTAGGCCAATATCCACAAATAATAAAAACTCAAAAAAGAGCAATTAAGTTTTGGAAAATACAGTGACCTCCTCTCATATCATTACCAAGCCCTGCAATGTCAAGAGCTGAGCAAAGAAAAGAGTCCCCTCATCCAGCTGGTCCTGGGGCTGAGTTCATAAACCTGTTCTACTAACACACTGAAGCCTCAGGACCAGAACATCCAATCAATCAGAATAAACCCAATTACAACACAGTCAAACAAAACTACATTGCTTATTGGGAAACACAAGCACAAACACAAAGTAAAATGCAGTGCTATCTGGCCCTAAATCGACAGTACACCGTGGCTAACTATTTGACCATGGTTACTGATCAAAACTTTAGAAAAACCTTGACAAAGTACAGGCTCAGTGAGCACAGCCTTGCCATTGAGAAGGGTAGACAGGAAAACCTGTCTCCCTGTAGAGGAAAGGCTGTGCAACCACTGCACAACAGCAGAACCTGAGCAGGAGCTGCATTTCCTGACAAAATGTGAGAAATATAGAACAATTAGAGTGTCATTTCCCCAAATTTGAAACACTTATTAAAGGTTTCAAAGACCTCTCTGATGAGAGTAAGCTACCCGTCCTGTTGGGGGAGGACGCAGAGAGCTGTGGGTTGGCGGCGCACTACATTTCTGCCTGCCATAAATTGAGGGATAGTGTCTGACAGACCAATCAACCTGCACATGTCCTCTACTGTATGCTTATTGTTCAATGTATGGTTATTTTGACCCTTGGTTATTGTTGTCCCGTTGACATTTTGATTCTCATTTTTTTTCATATTGTAAATATCCAAAATAAGCTTTGGCAATATGTACATTGTTTCGTCATGCCAATAAAGCAAATTGAATTGAATTGAATTGAGAGAGGAGAGAGGAAGAGAGAGATTCTTTAGTGTCTAGAATATTATGCTGGTGCTTCATGTCAGTGAAATGTGAAACACAGTAGTGAAAGGTTTCAGCAATGAAACTTGCAAACAGTTGACATGTTTCCGACACCATTAAAAAGTGGTGGTTACATTGGATAGAGGATAGAATACTACACTTGAGTGAAGTCATAATAGAGATTTTGACTATTTATTAATAAATGGTGCAATCTATAGGCTGTTATGAGAATAGTTAGAATTTTCTTACAACTGCAAAGATCTACCACAAGGTGGCAGTGTTGATTACTCTTGACAGAGAGAAAACAGTACACAAATGCCATGCCTTCTGTTTTTTGTGTAAAAAATACTCTTCAAGCCATTTATGTTGGTATAGCACATGTCAATGGTTAATCGAATGGAAACATACAGGCTGGAACAAATAATATGTAATGGAAAAGTAATCAACGACAGGAAGGCACTTAAGACTATTGACATGTAGTCGTTGAATCATCTTTGTGGGTTCAGTCAGATGACAAGAAGACACACTTTACATATTGAAATATTGTTCGGATTGAGGCTGGTCAGTGGGCAGAGTTCAGGGTTTAGTGTTTTGTGTTTAGGGGCTGTGGGCTCTCAGTTGGCCATGATGTCCTAAGCCCCAAAGAAACTCTACATATTGAAATGAACACTATGTTTGGGATATGGTCAATGGTCTATGGTTTAGTGTTTAGGGTTCAGGTCCTGTGGCCCAACACTCCGGGCCCTGAGTTCAGCCACTGATGTCCTAAGCCCTGAGCACCACACAATAGAGTTTAGAATCACAAGCCCATCCACTCCAGTCCAGAGACAACAGAACAGGGATGAGCTAATCTGTGTTTTTCAGCATTCCAGGCATTCTGACCCCTGTCATGTTGTTGCAGCCTGAAAATTCTGGAATCTGTTCTGATGCTAACCGATAGCGCTAACAGGAGAGCTGTACGCAAAAACAATCAAACCAACAAGGAGATAGGATAGATAGGTGATAGCATAGCGGGTTGTCACTCATGCTGCTGCGTGGGGACATTGATGTCACACAGCAGGAATTTAGCAGATGAGGAAATTAGGGCAGGGGTGAAGGGTTGAGGAGAGGGTGATTAGGGCTGAAGGGGTGAGAGGTGACAGGGGTGAGGTGCTGGAGGAAGAGAGTTGACAAGCTTATTGAGAATGGAGGAAGTGTGAGGGTTGAGAAGGGGTGAGGCAGTGGGGGTGAAGGTGTGTGTGTGTGTGGGGGGGGAGGGGTGTTGACAGCGATGGGAATGTTCCACATAGTGTGAGAAAGCTTTGTCTTAATGTCTTAGTGTGAGGCACTAAGTCAATAAACCACAACACAACATGCAAATTGAGTGAGTTACATTTACATTTACATTTAAGTCATTTAGCAGACGCTCTTATCCAGACCGACTTACAAATTGGTGCATTCACCTTATGATATCCAGTGGAACAACCACTTTACAATAGTGCATCTAAATCTTTTAAGGGGGGGGGTAAGAAGGATTACTTTATCCTATCCCAGGTATTCCTTAAAGAGGTGGGGTTTCAGGTGTCTCCGGAAGGTGGTGATTGACTCCGCTGTCCTGGCGTCGTGAGGGAGCTTGTTCCACCATTGGGGTGCCAGAGCAGCGAACAGTTTTGACTGGGCTGAGCGGGAACTGTGCTTCCTCAGAGGTAGGGAGGCGAGTAGGCCAGAGGTGGATGAACGCAGTGCCCTTGTTTGGGTGAAGGGCCTGATCAGAGCCTGAAGGTACGGAGGTGCCGTTCCCCTCACAGCTCCGTAGGCAAGCACCATGGTCTTGTAGCGGATGCGAGCTTCAACTGGAAGGCAGTGGAGAGAGCGGAGGAGCGGGGTGACGTGAGAGAACTTGGGAAGGTTGAACACCAGACGGGCTGCGGCGTTCTGGATGAGTTGTAGGGGTTTAATGGCACAGGCAGGGAGCCCAGCCAACAGCGAGTTGCAGTAATCCAGACGGGAGATGACAAGTGCCTGGATTAGGACCTGCGCCGCTTCCTGTGTGAGGCAGGGTCGTACTCTGCGAATGTTGTAGAGCATGAACCTACAGGATCGGGTCACCGCCTTGATGTTAGTGGAGAACGACAGGGTGTTGTCCAGGGTCATGCCAAGGTTCTTAGCACTCTGGGAGGAGGACACAAGGGAGTTGTCAACCGTGATGGTGAGATCATGGAACGGGCAGTCCTTCCCCGGGAGGAAGAGCAGCTCCGTCTTGCCGAGGTTCAGCTTGAGGTGGTGATCCGTCATCCACACTGATATGTCTGCCAGACATGCAGAAATGCGATTCGCCACCTGGTTATCAGAAGGGGGAAAGGAGAAGATTAATTGTGTGTCGTCTGCATAGCAATGATAGGAGAGACCATGTGAGGATATGACAGAGCCAAGTGACTTGGTGTATAGTGAGAATAGGAGAGGGCCTAGAACAGAGCCCTGGGGGACACCAGTGGTGAGAGCACGTGGTGCGGAGACAGATTCTCGCCACACCACCTGGTAGGAGCGACCTGTCAGGTAGGACGCAATCCAAGCGTGGGCCGCGCCGGAGATGCCCAGCTCGGAGAGGGTGGAGAGGAGGATCTGATGGTTCACAGTATCAAAGGCAGCAGATAGGTCTAGATGGATGAGAGCAGAGGAGAGAGAGTTAGCTTTAGCAGTGCGGAGAGCCTCCGTGACACAGAGAAGAGCAGTCTCAGTTGAATGCCCAGTCTTGAAACCTGACTGATTAGGATCAAGAAGGTCATTCTGAGAGAGATAGCAGGAGAGCTGGCCAAGGACGGCACGTTCAAGAGTTTTGGAGAGAAAAGAAAGAAGGGATACTGGTCTGTAGTTGTTGACATGGGAGGGATCGAGTGTAGGTTTTTTCAGAAGGGGTGCAACTCTCGCTCTCTTGAAGACGGAAGGGACGTAGCCAGCGGTCAAGGATGAGTTGATGAGCGAGGTGAGGTAGGGGAGAAGGTCTCCGGAAATGGTCTGGAGAAGAGAGGAGGGGATAGGGTCAAGTGGGCAGGTTGTTGGGCGGCCGGCCGTCACAAGACGCGAGATTTCATCTGGAGAGAGAGGAGAGAAAGAGGTCAAAGCACAGGGTAGGGCAGTGTGAGCAAAACCAGCGGTGTCGTTTGACTTAGCAAACGAGGATCGGATGTCGTCAACCTTCTTTTCAAAATGGTTGACGAAGTCATCCGCAGAGAGGGAGGAGGGGGGGAGGGGGGGAGGATTCAGGAGGGAGGAGAAGGTAGCAAAGAGCTTCCTAGGGTTAGAGGCAGATGCTTGGAATTTAGAGTGGTAGAAAGTGGCTTTAGCAGCAGAGACAGAAGAGGAAAATGTAGAGAGGAGGGAGTGAAAGGATGCCAGGTCTGCAGGGAGGCGAGTTTTCCTCCATTTCCGCTCGGCTGCCCGGAGCCCTGTTCTGTGAGCTCGCAGTGAGTCGTCGAGTCACGGAGCAGGAGGGGAGGACCGAGCCGGCCTGGAGGATAGGGGACAGAGAAAATCAAAGGATGCAGAAAGGGAGGAGAGGAGGGTTGAGGAGGCAGAATCAGGAGATAGGTTGGAGAAGGTTTGAGCAGAGGGAAGAGATGATAGGATGGAAGAGGAGAGAGTAGCGGGAGAGAGAGAGCGAAGGTTGGGACAACGCAATACCATCCGAGTAGGGGCAGAGTGAGAAGTGTTGGATGAGAGCGAGAGGGAAAAGGATACAAGGTAGTGGTCGGAGATTTGGAGGGGAGTTGCAATGAGATTAGTGGAAGAACAGCATCTAGTAAAGATGAGGTCAAGCGTATTGTCTGCCTTGTGAGTAGGGGGGGAAGGTGAGAGGGTGAGGTCAAAAGAGGAGAGGAGTGGAAAGAAGGAGGCAGAGAGGAATGAGTCAAAGGTAGACGTGGGGAGGTTAAAGTCACCCAGAACTGTGAGAGGTGAGCCATCCTCAGGAAAGAAACTTATCAAGGCGTCAAGCTCATTGATGAACTCTCCAAGGGAACCTGGAGGGCGATATATGATAAGGATGTTAAGCTTGAAAGGGCTGGTAACTGTGACAGCATGGAATTCAAATGAGGAGATAGACAGATGGGTCAGGGGAGAAAGAGAGAATGTCCACTTGGGAGAGATGAGGATTCCAGTGCCACCACCCCGCTGGCTCGATGCTCTAGGGGTATGCGAGAACACGTGGGCAGACGAGGAGAGAGCAGTAGGAGTAGCAGTGTTATCTGTGGTAATCCATGTTTCCGTCAGCGCCAGGAAGTCTAGGTACTGGAGGGTAGCATAGGCTGAGATGAACTCAGCCTTGTTGGCCGCAGACCGGCAGTTCCAGAGGCTGCCGGAGACCTGGAACTCCACGTGGGTCGTGCACGCTGGGACCACCAGGTTAGAGTGGCAGCGGCCACGCGGTGTGAAGCGTTTGTATGGCCTGTGCAGAGGGGAGAGAACAGGGATAGACAGACACATAGTTAACAAGCTACAGAAGAGGCTACGCTAATGCAAAGGAGATTGGAATGATAAGTGGACTACACGTCTTGAATGTTCAGAAAGTTAAGCTTACGTTGCGAAAATCTTATTGACTAAAATGACGAAAATGATACAGTACTGCTGGCTGGTGGAGTAGGCTAGCTAGCAGTGGCTGCGTTGTTGACTTTGTTTGAACATGTAGCTGGCTAGGTAACCTCGATAGTTACAGTACTACACCTTGTCATGATACAAAAGCAACTTTGTAGCTAGCTAACATAACAGTAATCAATACGTTCCTTTGTAATGTATTTAGTTTCTACAATGCTGCTCGTCGGCAATAGTTGGCTAGGTTTGGAAAAATGGCGTCGCGGGGGACGGAAATAGCTGGCTAGCTAACCTCGATAATTACTAAACTACACAATTATCAAGCTATGACAAAGACAACTATGTAGCTAGCTAGCTAACACTGCACTAGTCAAATCGTTCCGTTGTAATGTATTAGTATCTACAGCGCTGCTAGTCGGTAACGGTTGGCTAGCTAGCAGTGGGTTTGATGACTAGGTGTGTTGACTAAGTCTGGAGTCTGGACAAGGCGTCGCGTCGCGGCTGGCTAGCTAACCTCGATAATTACTCTAAACTACACAATTATCTTAGATACAAAGACAGCAAAGACAACTATGTAGCTAGCTAACTAACACTAACACTACACTAATCAAGTCGTTCCGTTGTAATGTAATAGTTTCTACAGTGCTGCTAGTTGGCTAGCTAGTAGTGTTGACTAGCTAGCTAGCAGTGTTGACTACGTTAGGAGGACGAAAAATAGCTAGCCTCGATAATTACTCTAATTACTCTAAACTACACAATTATCTTTGATACAAAGACGGCTATGTAGCTAGCTAAGAAAAATTGCTCAGATCAAACAAACCAAACCGTTGTAATGTAATGAAGTGTAATATTACCTGTGGAGCGAAGCGAAGTGCGACTGCTCGAAGTGCGACTGCTCGCTCCAGTGAGTTGGCCCATAGGTAAATCCTATTACTGTATATCTGGACAAATGGAGCTAAGTCATCCCCATGGAAACAGTGCAGCCAGATCAGTGTGTGTGTGTGTGTGCGCATGCGTGTGTGCATGCGTCATCAGTGGATAGCATAAAAGAGATACGCTACAGATGTATTCAGGCACAGTGCCAGGATTTTTTTTCTCTCCTGGGGCTAAGGGGGGGCTTGAACAATACGTGGGTGTGCTAAGAAAATAGTTGATTTTTATGACTTGACTTGTTTTTTCAATAAAAGCAGATATGGCACACAGCACATTCTATATAAATGTAGTTTTTAATTGAATTTGGCCAAAGAATATTAAACAAAATAGCTATAATCCTAATACAAGTGACCACAAGGCAATGACAAAAACGTCTTTCACGTTGCAAAGGTGAATTTTATCAGTCGGCAGGATGTGACGTGATGGTGGTTGCAGATGGTCTCAAACCATCCCAAACTATTATAAGTAAAGTAATGAAATGGTAGTTTTAAAGTTAGTGGTACGCTGTTCAGCTAAAATATAACCCCACCTGTGATTTAAACCTCCAGATTTGAGGTGTACAGTTCTTCCTGCTGCACCACAAAGTCACAAGATCTATGACATTCCTATACACATTTATTACATCTCTGAACTCAGCAAAAGTGTGCCATCTGCACTGTTATTTTAGTTATCAATTAATCAGACTATTTTCTCACCATAGATTTAATTGACTTATTAGCAATTTTGGGGTTTTCTGTATAATTGTCTGATGTTGATGGGGCATTTTATTGTGTTTTAGTGTTCCTGAATCACTATGATGAAAATCAGCTTTTTTGTTGTTGTTTATTTAAGCAAAGCTGAGATTCAGTCCAAAGTGTAGGAATAGAGGCGAAATCAGCTATTAAGATCGGTGTGGAGGCATAGCAGAAAGATTGGAATGCTGTTAACCAGGAGGTTATGTGTTCAAATCCTAGGTGAGGATATACAATTACTGTATAAATAAACATACATCATGTGTGTCAAATATGTAAGTTGAAAACACAATGTAAAATATATATATATATATATATATATATATAAGCTTGTTGAGAGCAGGGTTTAAACCAACGGTCGATTTAATGTTGTATGCCACCTAGCATTATGGAGAAATCTGCACTTAACAGCTAAGTTTATAAGGTTCTTAGACTTTTTTTTACGATGTACAATAAACGTACATGTTGTAAGGATCTCATTTATCTTTCCTCCATAAAAACACATGGATGTGTGTGAAACGGAAAAACAAAAACGTTGGATTTTGTCATATATGTTAAAACTAGCCTTTTGAATCATGCAATACTGGCACTCCACACTTGAGACAGACCAAGTGAAGGGAAACAAAGTCATCCTTGAATTTGGAGGTTTAAAATATCTCTGGTGGCCTAGTTGACCTATTTTAAGTAATGTCATTTGTTACAGGAAATAATCACTACCACCTGGTTAGGTTAGGATAGGGCTAAATGTGCCAGGTTATGTAATGGGAACAGCTAACGTGTACCATTTTATCACGTGCATGAGGGGAGCAGTTGGGAAAGTAGCAGGGGGACAGCGAGGGGAAGCGGAGGTTGCCAGTTGTCATTGTGCGTTCACAAGGCTAACGTGACAACAAACACAGCTCAGGGATCAGGAGTGTGTGGCATGTGCCGGGGTTACACAAAGGTCAGGGGTCACTGTGGCCACAATGCTGAGCTCCGCTGAGGTCAGCTGCCTAGAGGGGGCCACGCTCTTTCATGGCCTTTTATTGATCGGCATGCGTGTAACCTGGAATTTATTAGTCAATCCCTGAAGATCTGACTGACTGACTGACTAACTCAGTGGGCTGACTGAGGGGATAAATAAGATGATAATTAAAAACCAAACCCTGGGCCAACATAAGAAGATTAGCTTTTCTCTAGCAGAAGGTAGATAGGCTTTGACTGAGGAGGTTATAGTGTGTGCGTATATGTTTAAATGTGTGTATTTGAATGTGTGTGAGCACAACTATGCATGTGTGTGTACCTTATGGTAAGAAAGAGGATAAGAGGGAGTATAATGTTTCCTGTTTCCGGTCACAACTTGCAGACTTGTTTACGCTGTTGTGCGTTTTTGTTGCCGTTTTTACTTTGCTACCTGACGGTCTTTACTTTTTCATTACCGTATATTTTTACTTTTTCCCTCACTCAACTTTTTTCTCATTCAACTCTCCTACCCCGGAGGTTTTATCTGGACATGGTTCGTCAGGACTTCAAACAGCCGAAGCTAAGTAACATTAACATGATGCCTTCTAATTGCAGTCGTTGTACTCATAATATACAGGAGAACGATCGCCTTACGGCGAGGATAGCTGTGCTGCAAGCCCAGCTTCAGACGCAATCGTTAGGCAAGGGTCATTTCAGTGTAGGAAAGGATGAAACAGCGTCTGTGCCACCAGTAAGTACAGATAGTAACGTTAGTATAAACCCCCTCGCACGGTCCCCGCAGCCGGACATCTTTCTCATGGCTTCTGGAGGGAAACGCTGTAGGAATGCTCAACCGGTGTCGCTTATTCAGCCGACAGAAACTTTCAACCGGTTCTCCCCGTTAAGCGAGTCGGAGTCGGAGGCCGAGACTTCTCTGGTCTCTGCTCCTCCCGTTGTGGGGTCTGAGACGCCGACGGCTCCCACCATTAGCTCTGACAAATTGAAAACCCTAGTCATTGGCGACTCCATTACCCGCAGTATTAGACTTAAAACTAATCATCCAGCGATCATACACTGTTTACCAGGGGGCAGGGCTACCGACGTTAAGGCTAATCTAAAGACGGTGCTGGCTAAAGCTAAAACTGGCGAGTGTAGAGAGTATAGAGATATTGTTATCCACGTCGGCACCAACGATGTTAGGATGAAACAGTCAGAGGTCACCAAGCGCAATATAGCTTCAGCGTGTAAATCAGCTAGAAAGATGTGTCGGCATCGAGTAATTGTCTCTGGCCCCCTCCCAGTTAGGGGGAGTGATGAGCTCTACAGCAGAGTCTCACAACTCAATCGCTGGATGAAAACTGTTTTCTGCCCCTCCCAAAAGATAGAATTTGTAGATAACTGGCCCTCTTTCTGGGATTCACCCACAAACAGGACCAAGCCTGGCCTGCTGAGGAGTGACGGACTCCATCCTAGCTGGAGGGGTGCTCTCATCTTATCTACGAACATAGACAGGGCTCTAACTCCTCTAGCTCCACAATGAAATAGGGTGCAGGCCAGGCAACAGGCTGTTAGCCAGCCTGCCAGCTTAGTGGAGTCTGCCACTAGCACAGTTAGCGTAGTCAGCTCAGCTTTCCCCATTGAGACCGTGTCTGTGCCTCGATCTTGGTTGGGCAAAATTAAAAATGGCGGTGTTCGCTTCAGTAATCTTACTAGTATAAAGACCTCCTCCATTCCTGCCATTATTGAAAGAGATTGTGATACTTCACATCTCAAAATTGGGTTACTTAATGTTAGATCCCTCACTTCCAAGGCAGTTATAGTCAATGAACTAATCACTGATCATAATCTTGATGTGATTGGCCTGACTGAAACATGGCTTAAGCCTGATGAATTTACTGTGTTAAATGAGGCCTCACCCCCTGGTTACACTAGTGACCAAACCCCCCGTGCATCCGGCAAAGGCGGAGGTGTTGCTAACATTTACGATAGCAAATTTCAATTTACAAAAAAAAAAACAATGACGTTTTCGTCTTTTGAGCTTCTAGTCATGAAATCTATGCAGCCTACTCAATCACTTTTTATAGCTACTGTTTACAGGCCTCCTGGGCCATATGCAGTGTTCCTTACTGAGTTCCCTGAATTCCTATCGGATCTTGTAGTCATAGCAGATAATATTCTAATTTTTGGTGACTTTAACATTCACATGGAAAAGTCCACAGACCCACTCCAAAAGGCTTTCGGAGCCATCATCGACTCAGTGGGTTTTGTCCAACATGTCTCTGGACCTACTCACTGCCACAGTCATACTCTGGACCTAGTTTTGTCCCATGGAATAAATGTTGTGGATCTTAATGTTTTTCCTCATAATCCTGGATTATCGGACCACCATTTTATTGCGTTTACAATTGCAACAAATAATCTGCTCAGACCCCAACCAAGGAAGATTAAAAGTCGTGCTATAAATTCTCAGACAACCCAAAGATTCCTTGATGCCCTTCCAGACTCCCTCTGCCTACCCAAGGACGTCAGAGGACAAGAATCAGTTAACCACCTAACCGAGGAACTCAATTCAACCTTGCGCAATACCCTAGATGCAGTTGCACCCCTAAAAATTAAAAACATCTGTCATAAGAAACTAGCTCCCTGGTATACAGAAAATACACGAGCTCTGAAGCAAGCTTCCAGAAAATTGGAACGGAAATGGCGCCACACTAAACTGGAAGTCTTCCGACTAGCTTGGAAAGACAGTACCGTGCAGTATCGAAGAGCCCTCACTGCTGCACGATCATCCTATTTTTCCAACTTAATTGAGGAAAATAAGAACAATCCGAAATTTCTTTTTGACACTGTCGCAAAGCTAACTAAAAAGCAGCATTCGCAAATGGAGGATGGCTTTCACTTCAGCAGTAATAAATTTATGAACTTTTTTGAGGAAAAGATCATGATCATTAGAAAGCAAATTACGGACTCATCTTTAAATCTGGGTATTCCTCCAGGGCTTCATTGTCCAGAGTCTGCACAACTCTGCCAGGACCCTGGCTCAAGGGAGATACTAAAGTGTTTTAGTACTATATCTCTTGACACAATGATGAAAATAATCATGGCCTCCAAACCCTCAAGCTGCATACTGGACCCTATTCCAACTAAACTACTGAAAGAGCTGCTTCCTGTGCTTGGCCCTCCTATGTTGAACATAATAAACGGCTCTCTATCCACCGGATGTGTACCAAGCTCACTAAAAATGGCAGTAATAAAGCCTCTCTTGAAAAAGCCGAATCTTGACCCAGAAATTATAAAAAACTATCGGCCTATATCGAATCTTCCATTCCTCTCAAAAATTTTAGAAAAAGTTGTTGCGCAGCAACTCACTGCCTTCCTGAAGACAAACAATGTATACGAAACGCTTCAGTCTGGTTTTAGACCCCATCATAGCACTGAGACTGCACTTGTGAAGGTGGTAAATGACCTTTTAATGACGTCAGACCGAGGCTCTGCATCTGTCCTCGTGCTCCTAGATCTTAGTGCCGCTTTTGATACCATCGATCACCACATTCTTTTGGAGAGATTGGAAACCCAAATTGGTCTACATGGACAAGTTCTGGCCTGGTTTAGATCTTATCTGTCGGAAAGATATCAGTTTGTCTCTGTGAATGGTTCGTCCTCTGACAAATCAATTGTAAATTTCGGTGTTCCTCAAGGTTCCGTTCTAGGACCACTATTGTTTTCGCTATATATTTTACCTCTTGGGGATGTCATTCGAAAACATAATGTTAAATTTCACTGCTATGCGGACGACACACAGCTGTACATTTCAATGAAACATGGTGAAGCCCCAAAATTGCCCTCGCTAGAAGCCTGTGTTTCAGACATAAGGAAGTGGATGGCTGCAAATTTTCTACTTTTAAACTCGGACAAAACAGAGATGCTTGTCCTAGGTCCCAAGAAACAAAGAGATCTTCTGTTGAATCTGACAATTAATCTGGATGGTTGTACAGTCGTCTCAAATAAAACTGTGAAGGACCTCGGCGTTACTCTGGACCCTGATCTCTCTTTTGAAGAACATATCAAGACTGCTTCAAGGACAGCTTTTTTCCATCTACGTAACATTGCAAAAATCAGAAACTTTCTGTCCAAAAATGACGCAGAAAAATTAATCCATGCTTTTGTTACTTCTAGGCTCGACTACTGCAATGCTCTACTTTCCGGCTACCCGGATAAAGCACTAAACAAACTTCAGTTAGTGCTAAATACGGCTGCTAGAATCCTGACTAGAACCAAAAAATTTGATCATATTACTCCAGTGCTAGCTTCCCTACACTGGCTTCCTGTTAAGGCAAGGGCTGATTTCAAGGTTTTACTGCTAACCTACAAAGCATTACATGGGCTTGCTCCTTCCTATCTTTCCGATTTGGTCCTGCCGTACATACCTACACGTACGCTACGGTCACAAGACGCAGGCCTCCTAATTGTCCCTAGAATTTCTAAGCAAACGGCTGGAGGTAGGGCTTTCTCCTATAGAGCTCCATTTTTATGGAATGGTCTGCCTACCCATGTGAGAGACGCAGACTCAGTCTCAACCTTTAAGTCTTTACTGAAGACTTATCTCTTCAGTAGGTCCTATGATTAAGTATAGTCTGGCCCAGGAGTGTGAAGGTGAACGGAAAGGCTGGAGCAACGAACCGCCCTTGCTGTCTCTGCCTTGTCGGTTCCCCTCTTCCCACTGGGATTCTCTGCCTCTAACCCTTTTACAGGGGCTGAGTCACTGACTTACTGGTGTTCTTCCATGCCGTCCATGGGAGGGGTGCGTCACTTGAGTAGGTTGAGCCACTGACGTGGTCTTCCTGTCTGGGTTGGCGCCCCCCCCCTTGGGTTGTGCCGTGGCAGACATCTTTGTGGGCTATACTCGGCCTTGTCTTCGGACGGTAAGTTGGTGGTTGTAGATATCCCTCTAGTGGTGTGGGGGCTGTGCTTTGGCAAAGTGGGTGGGGTTATATCCTGCCTGTTTGGCCCTGTCCGGGGGTATCATCGGATGGGGCCACAGTGTCTTCTGATCCCTCCTGTCTCAGCCTCCAGTATTTATGCTGCAGTAGTTTATGTGTCGGGGGGCTAGGGTCAGTCTGTTACATCTGGAGTATTCTCTTGTCTTATCCAGTGTCCTGTGTGAATGTAAATATGCTCTCTCTAATTCTCTCTTTCTTTCTCTCTTTCTCTCGGAGGACCTGAGCCCTAGGACTACCTGGCATGATGACTCCTTGCTGTCCCCAGTCCACCTGGCCATGCTGCTGCTCCAGTTTCAACTGTTCTGCCTGCGGCTACGGAACCCTGACCTGTTCACCGGACGTGCTTGTTGCACCCTCGACAATTACTATGATTATTATTATTTGACCATGCTGGTCATTTACGAACATTTTAACATCTTGACCATGTTCTGTTATAATATCCACCCGGCACAGCCAGAAGAGGACTGGCCACCCCTCATAGCCTGGTTCCTCTCTAGGTTTCTTCCTAGGTTTTTGGCCTTTCTCAGGAGTTTTTCCTAGGGAGTTTTTCCCAGCCACCGTGCTTCTTTCACATGCATTGCTTGCTGTTTGGGGTTTTAGGCTGGGTTTCTGTACAGCACTTTGAGATTTCAGCTGATGTACGAAGGGCTATATAAATAAATTTGATTTGATTTAATATGAGGTGATTATGCTGCTGAGGGAGGCTGACAGCGGGCAGAGTAAGACGAGCTGGCTAAAATTAAGCCTTCGGCTGGGGCCTAGCTGGGGTTGTAGTGGGTACCAGAGCCAGCTCTCTGCCAGCCAACACTCCATAAGCCCCATAGTTATCATCAGGGCTGGGCTCTGGTCAAAAGTAGTGTACAATACAGGGAAGAGGGTGCAATTTGGGATGCAACCCAGACCTTGTGCCAGCTCTCTATAAGCCCTATGGTTATCATCAGACCCAGGGTGATAATGACTGCTTGGTGCTTTGGTGGTGGGCTTGGCATAGCTTCACACAGCTCTGTGAGCCCTCCTAGCGCAGGCAGCACAATGGCATTCCATGCCAGGACACACTGCTAGGCTACTGCATCAACACACACAAAGGGGTGGAGAGAGAGAGAAAGAGAGGGGAGAAGGAGAGGGGGAAGGAGAGGAGAAAGAGAGAAAGAGGAGAAGAGAAGATAAGAGGAGAAAAAGAAGAGAAGAAACAAGTTGACCCATTTGGAAGCTGGGTGTGATTATGAATAGGTGGACTTAGAGGAAATATTCCAGTATATGGAGACACATATGGCTCAGATATTTCTTTACAGCCGTATATACTTTTAGAAAAAAGGGATCAAAAAGGGTTATTCAGCTGTCCCCATTGGAGAACCCTTTTTGGTTCCAGGTACAACCCATTTGGGTTCCATGTAGAACCCTCTGTGGAAAAGGTTCTACATGAAACCAAAAGGCTTCTTTCTACCTGGAATCAAAAAGCGTTCTCCAAAGGGTTCTTCGATGGGGACAGCCAAAGAACCCTTTTAGGTTCCATTTAGCACCTTTTTTTACAAACATCATTGACTATTTTCATCGTAATGGTATTTATGATGTAGTATTTCTCATAGGGTCTGTCCCAAATGGCACCCTATTCTCTATAAAGTACAAACGGGTCCTGGTCAAAAGTAGTGCACTATATAGGGAATAGGGTGCCATTTGAGATGCTGCCATACGATAGTAAGAGTACCAGCAGCAGGAGGAGTAGGATGAAGAGGAACCTTGGCAGCAGATACAGTACTGAGGATGGAGAACAGAACAGCAGTAGCAGCACAGTCTTATAGTAGCTGAACTCAACTCAACTTGGTGAAAAACCGGCTGCCAAGAATCATCTGAAGGCATGATTCTGCATATAGTAATGCTTTCTCCAATATCCGCATACACCTGCCTTATATGGGCCTTCTTCTCGTGCGATATTCATGTAATTGCTTTGAGGATCACAATGTATAAAAAGTACTAAAATAAAGTTGTCATTATTATTATCCTAATTGATTATCACTTAAACTAGCTAATTCAATTAATAAAAGTATCATAAGAAAATATGAACATCATTTGGGCATCAAAACAGCTGTGATAGTGGTTGATTGTAAAACCCTTTTGCCTCCTCCTTTTGATTGTCATCCCCACATTCTCCTGTCATCTTTGGGACATTGTTGTGGCCCTTGGACTTTACGAGGAGCACGACCCCGGGGACACCTCTGGGCGTTGAACATTTCAGTAGTAGTCCCTCTGGGGAAATATTTTCAAATGATCCTACAACTCCAATGGGGCCTGGCCATTAATGTCTGCTTGCTGATGGATTGCTGGTAATTGCTGTGGAAACTGGGGCTTGAACCATCATGGGGTGGAGGAAAAGGAGGAAGAAGAGGAGGAGGAGGGGGTTTTGTTTGGGTTTATAGTAATATACAATACTCACCTTCAGCTGTTGTGCCGCTGTACCTGTTATGTGGCTTTACTATAGTAGAGCTTTGTTCCAATATTCATACTATTGCATCCTCTCCTCTCCTCTCCTCTCCTCTCCTCTCCTCTCCTGTCACTAGTAGAGTATATAGGAGGATATGGAGGGCTGCGTCTTGTCATCATCAGGGTGGCAGAAGTAGGGTGATGAGGGGTTGAGGTGGGGTTGAGGGTGGGTTAAAGGGAAGGGGGGGCAGTGAGTGAAGTATAAGAAGTGCTACAGGGTGAGGAGGGTGGGGGAGGTTTGAGTGACAGGTGACACCTTGCACCTGTCTCTGGTGGGCTAATGGAGCTGTGAGCACCACTGGAGACAAGGAGGGGGAAGGGAGCTGCTCTTTAGCCCCATTGAGGGGGGATGATGGAGTGCCCCTCTGTGACTGTAATGCCTGTTGCTAATATGCCATTATGTGTGTGTGTACTGTATGTGTGCCTCCCCCTCCCTTGCCTTTTCTGCCACTAATTGCCCCTGCTCAACATCTCTAAGTTGCCAGGAGGGGAAAAGGTGGGGGAGGATTGGAGAGGGGGAGGCTGCCTGGCCTGCCATCTGTTCCGACTCCTGACCCCCTCCCCCCTCACCTCACCATCTTCTCAGGGTCCATTGGGGATTTTCCCTTCACTTCATTCTTTCCCTCCTTTTCTTTCTTTCGCGGTAAAAAGGATCCCATGTGCCACGGCCTGCCGCCTCCCTTCTAGGAGCCCACCCCTCATTATATTCACCTCCCAACTGATGCATGCCACATGCCACATGCACTTGACACACACACACAAAGGCATGCACACCCTTACTTACACCCCCCCCACACACATACTTAATACACTGAACACTAGTAAGAAGTGTCTGCTTCTTCTTTGTGTGTCTGTGCATTGTTCTTCTATCTGAAATGAGACAGACAGCCTCTCCCACTCTAGCCTGTATGATTGACAGATGGATTGATTTTGACCACAGTGACACAGAGCATGTCCAGTAGGACGACAGGGTCACACCCATTTACTCCCAAAATCATCTGTCCCCATCACTCAACCCTTTTCAGACCTCTGTCAGTCAAAAGTGAGTCATTTCAAATGTAGGCCTATCTTACACACATGTGGGCTACATTTACACATTTGATAAACCACATCAAGTGACAAAAAAAGTTAAGCATTTTACTACAAAGAAGGTAGTTATCATTCTTTACAACCCAAACAGAGATTGGACAACGCCCCCTCCTCTCGTTACTATGCATCTCTAGTCTACAGGGTCGTGTCGCGTCACACTGCACTAGCTGTCATGGTTCATGTGACACCCACACACATCCCTCAGAGCAATAATGGATGAATCATAATGCATTAGATTCATATGGCGCTGTTCACTAGGTCTTAGAGCCCCTTGTACATGGTACAGGGGCGTAACCCACTCCATTCATTCTCCAATAATTATCCTCTCCTTCCTGAGTAGCTTCTTCAGGGGGACTGAGATATGAGGAAACAAGAAATTGATTTCTTATGCATCAAAGCTGATTGATAATAAATCCTTTGTTCATTGGTAGCCAAACCACTCTCGCTGTTCTACTTCTCTCTCCCCCCTTCTTTTCCCCCTCCTAATTTCCTCTTGTCCTCCTTTCTCTGCTTCCCCTCTGCTCTCTGTGGTCCCCCAGTGCAGTCTGTCATGTAGAGATTATGATTAAGATAATAGGGCTAATTTAATCCATATTGCCTGGCCTCTCTCTCTCTCTCTAGGAACACAGAAGCATGTGTTAGTGTTTATATTTTCCATCCAGCACGTGGGACTGACACAGTAGTAACACTGGGGCTCCACTTCCCAGGGGCGTCTGTTGGGTATGGCAGGGTATTGCAGTTACCATACCCTAGCTCAAGACCCACAATTTAAAGTAGACAAAAAAAAGTAGACTAGATTAAAATGCAACGTCAAAAATACAACGACAATAACAATTGTAGGCTATAACAAATGTAAATTGTCATGCAGTGACAGAATGAGATAATGCAAATCTCAGGCCAGATGCGCTGCGCCGGCGCACTTCTCCCTGGCTGCCGGCTAACTCTCGACTGGCAACGCTGCGGAGCCCTTATTGACCGCACTGGACTGTGCACACGTATGGGCGACACAGTGCGTATCTCCGCATAACAAGGTGCTTGCTTGATCCGTCGCTCCCCATAATAAGCACGGGGAGTTGGCTCAGGTCTCCATCCTGACTCTGCCCAACTCCCCGTGTGCCCCCCCCCCATTTTTTGGGGGGGGATGCCTCATCTAGCGCCCTTAGTTTCCTCTCCCAGAAACGTCGTTCTGCCTCCCACGTCCATCCTTCTCGTCGGTGCTCCAATCCCCGCTGCTTGGTCCTTGTTTGGTGCTCCAATCCTCGTTGCTTGGTCCTTGTTTGGTGGGTGGTTCTGTCAAGGGCGTCGTAAGGATTGGACCAAGGCGCAGCGGGTAAAGTGCTCATCTTCTTAATTTATTAAAGAAAACACTTAAAATAAACAAACAACGAAAACAGTTCCATAAGGCTCACAGGCTATACAGAAAATAACCACCTACAAAACACAAGTGAAAACAAACCCAACTAAATATGGCCTCCAATTAGAGACAACGACAACCAGCTGCCTCTATTTGGAGGTCATTGCCAAAAACCAACATAGAAATAGAAAACTAGATGTACACATAGAAATAGAAAATATAGAACATAAACCAAAAACACCGAAACACACAAAACAAACACCCCCTGCCACGCCCTGACCCAACTACAATGACAAATAACCCCTTTTACTGGTCAGGACGTGACATGGTAACACATAAATAATGAAGCAGGTTAATAGGTTAAACATTTCGCTTTCAATTCCAATGCTTTTTTTCAAGATACAACAGGTAAGTATATTATTTTGTATACATATTGCATATTTCCCCTCACCTAATGAACAACCACAATACCAGTCTGGTGTTAAGCTTTCTGTGCTGTGTTGACATATCCTGAAAATGACATCTGCTGCATTAGATTGAAGGGTCATATCTCAGTTATTGTTTTCTTTACTTTCAGAGTGCGAGCTGATCAAGGGGTCGAAAATGTAGATATTGCCAGATGTTCACTATCCGAGGAACAGGCCGTGGAAGCTTTATTGCTGGCAAAAGTGTCCATAACCAGAGGTAATTAAACTGTTCTGTGTTCTTTTTCTCTCTTCCTCTCTGTCTGTCTTGTACATGGAACCTGTCTCACATGCACAGTTTGGAGGAAGAAGGAAACTTTGACCTGTCGTATTTTAACCACGTCTTCTGTGTGGGATATGTGCTCCTACCTCGTCTGCGGGCAGATCTGCAGCATTTCACAGAGAGTTGGAATAATCACCCTTTAACTATAGAGGCGAGCCTGACACCTCACCAGCTGTGGCATATCGGAATGCTCGAAACACCTGTGCACATTTTTGTTTTTGCCTTAGCACTACACAGCTGATTCAAATGATCAAGTCATCATCAAGTTTCAAGTGGTATTTATGTCTAATAATGACATTATCTTCTATTGTTTGTCCTCATGTGTCTGTTATTTAGCATAAATTACTCTGTAGCCACTTAGTGTGGACACCAGGTGAGACCACACACAATAACAGTCTCTCTCCTTCACTTCATCCCTCTCCCCCTTCTCCCTAAATCCTCTAGGTTATATCAGCTGTGTTGGTGAACCCCTCCCGCATCTGAACAGGCTGACACAGAGGGCACAGCATGATCATAAGTGAGAGGTCACTTGGTTGGGTCAGCAGTAAGTATTATTAAAGAGATGCTTTACATTGAAATGCAGATAGAGATGTAGTAGTCCCAGAGTTAATGATCCAAGGTCAGTTTTGCATTTCACCTCCTGATGATTATGATGACTGACCGTGTTAGAATAAAACAAACAAGGCTTAATCATGCTCTCTCTCTCTATTCATCTGTCTCTCGTCTGAAGGTATGTTTTGATGTAAGAGAGGAAGCCAGTCCCGTCATCGCCACCTCACCCATTCTTAAGATAACCTTCGGGCCAACTGTGGGCCCATGCTGGTTAGGAGACACCGCTAGAGACACTGTAATTGTGATGAACTGAGAGAATATTAGGGTAGCTCTGTAATTAATTAATCATATGCTGTCTGCCTCTGTTCTTACCTCTTTCCCTTTCTGTCTTCTACACCTCTGTCCCCACATCATCTTTCTTCCTTGTTTTATAATGCACACCATATGTGCATTGAAGTACAGATTGAACTTGTATTTATAATATAATATTACAATTATCATAATTATAATGCATGTATTATGTATTTATAACACCTGGATAATGAACTTCTTTCAATAAAGCGTTTCACATTCTCCACTGGTTGAAATATTATCTTTTGTCCTCAGCTTAATGCAGATGAAGGGAGTTAGATATGCATAGTTTTTTATTCTGTATATATGAATTAAAATCAGCCTTTACTTAAATCATGTTTCTAGTCTATTGCATAGTTACAATGTGTAATCATTGATGTCCCAGGAGCAAGAGTGGGAAACACTGTTGAAGTGTATAATTCTAATACATACATGCAGACACAGCATCATTCAAAGAATCCAGTTTGATACACCTGGTATTGGATATGACTGAAAAATAATGTCTCACAGAGATTCATACATGGACCCCACCTTTATTTGCCAAGGAAGAGTACATGACCAGTGAATATATTCAAGATACAGGCTACAATGTGGGGATCTCATGCGTGGTAATAACCACAGTACATGTATATAGGACTTGCATCTTTGGCACAATACAGTTATTATATTCTACTCAATCCATAGGTTTCATTAATGCAATTCAGACTTGAAGTTGATACAACAACTATGATAGCTGAGGTTCATTAGTTCAGAACCTAACGAATATTAGTTCAGAACCTAACATTTTAGAGTCCATACACAGATCGGCTACATACTGTAGCTAGCTACACATCCATAGGCATAGTTATTTTTATCCTCCACTACACAAAAAGCAAGTAAATAGTTAGCAAGCTATGTTACTTCAGCTGCATTGCACAGCAAGGCAAGCTTACACAATTGTAACGTGAACTAACTCACTTTTGTACATCACGCTGGTCCATACAATTGACCTTCTTTTAGCGCCCAAAAACATAATACTTCCAGATCAACTGTAATATCAATACAATTGTAAAGCACAATTTCTCCCCTTTCCAACAAAATCAATGACGAGATGACATGATGCCCATCTCTGCACGATTCAAGAAGGCAATCAGCTCCGTCGGGTATTTTTAAAAATGGCGGGTGGGGAAGAGAAACCTATTGCGTGATAGTGAGAAGGAGAGATGTGTGGGGAAACTGCTTTTTTCACTCGATCTGTCCAACTTATCACCTCTAAAATGTAAATAAAACACTATAAAGTGTTTATATAATGTGTCATTACATACCTATTAGGTTTGTGTCGAATTTGAATCGGGTTTTTAGGGCGGTGCTAAAGTGATCTTCAGAAGTAAACAGCGGCTTTTGAGAGTCATGGTAGCTTGCAGTGATGACACTGGTATCCACAGCATCACGGCTACATTGCTCCAGACCACCACAAGTGGGAGGTAGAGCACTCATTATGCATTTGTGTCCCAAGATTTTTATATGACCAATCATATCGAGTGGTTCCAATGATGATTTTGACGTCATTGGACTGAATTTGACAGCCCTGTCCCTTTCTTGTTTTTAAATGGAGAGAGAGGTTGTAAGACAGAATTTGTTGCTTTATGCGTGCTGTACGTTACACCATGACATGTCACAATTTAAAGTACAGCGTCGGAGGGGTCAGTTTTTTCAACTTTTCTCCAATACTATAGAGCCATTACCATGTCAATCAATACTTGAATAGAAACATGTTCACACCCCAGATTTTGATGTCAACACACTCGCTACAGTCCCATTAATGTCTCGGTTGCGCAAATTTGTACCGAATGAGGTTAGTCACCGTTACATTCAATTTGCAATAAATGCTTTAACTAGCTAGATTCTTTACATCCACTGTTTCCCAAGACGACAGTCTGGTTTGCTGGTTCTCAGGAGTCCCTAAAACATTAAACATGAATTACAATGTCATACTCATGTCATTACACCAGCTAGCTAGATGGCTAATGTTAGCTTGTCAGCTAACTTGCTAAATAGCGATTTTTGTAAATTAACTTTATGACAAAAAAAATATGCACAATCGTTCGTCTCTACATTAACTAACACATTCCTCTCAATTGTACATTTTTTTGCTTGACTCGTTATGACAGTATAATTACTTACATTTGCATCCCCCGTAATGTTTTGTCAGCCATCTTTACTGAAGAACGTCACGAGGGACTGGTGGCTGACGTCAAATTCGTCATTGGAACCACTCAATATGATTGGTCATATAAAACCTTGGGACCCAAATGCATAATGAGTGCTCTAAGTCTCCCTTGTGGTGGTCTGGCGCAATGAAGCTGTGATGCTGGGTACCTCTAAGTCCCGTGGTGTAAGCTCACAATTTTTAAAGGAGGAACCACTGTAACCTGTAGCAGGGGGTCGGCAACCTTTTTCATGTGGATTGCCAATTTACAATTTAACCTACCGTTTCTAAAAATCTGAGTGACATTCATGATTTTCATATAGGCATTGTAGACTATCTAACTGTGCCCAAAACATTTCTAACTGCCCACAAACCAAAAAATTATATAGCTGGCTACTAGACAGAGGTGCTGTCCATTCAGCAAACAACACAGAGCTCCACTATTCCTACCTGTAGGCCAGGGTTTCCCAAACTCGGTCATTGGGCCATCCCTAGGTGCAAGTTTTGATTTTTGCCCGCACTATACAGCTGATTCAAATAACCAACTCATCATCAAGCTTTGATTATTTGAATCAGCTGTGTAGTGCTAGGGCAAAAACCAAAAGGTGCACCCAGGGTGGTCCCAGGACCGAGTTTGGTAAACAACACCCTTTTAAAAGGGATGTGTAGATTTTCCTTTCGTACTTTGTGATTTTTGTCATTTTTTGGTCTTGTTTGTTTGTCTTCTTGCATCCTTATCGATTGTAGGCCCAAGTAAGTCCTTTGATATGAGCTTTGCTTTTTATTTCAATGCATGTGTAGAATTTATCTCGCATTTCATGTTGCAATGTATCATCTGTTCCACAAGTCAATGAGTAAATTTATGATGACGTTGCGTTGTGGTTGACACTGTACACACAGTTCCACAGACCTTTAAACCTAATATTGTGGTGATAATTAATGCCAGGGGTCATTTGTTGTTAAAAAATGCTAATTGGAGAACAGCAGAAAGATAGTTTTTTAATTGTGTACAAATGCAATAAATGAGCTTCAGGGCAACCGGAGTCCCTGTGTTTATAGACCCGTATTTGGATTGAGCAGCCAATGTCTACCTGTAGGCCAGTAAACACTGCTTCTGTGCTCTGTGGGCCCGTGTGAGAGGCAGTGTGTGTATGTGTGAGTGTGTGAGTGTGATATGGACACCAAGGAACTTGAAACTCTCGACCCGCTCCACTATACCCCCGTTGATGTTAATGGGGGCCTGCACTATGCGATTGAGGGCGGTGCTATTGCCATACCAAGCAGTGATGCAGCCAGTCAAGAAGCTCTCAATGGTACAGCTGTTTAACTTTTTGAGGATTTGAGGGTCCATGACAAACTTTTTCAAATGCAAACCTTGCCCCCTACTAAGCCACTCCTCCAATATAATTTCCCAGTGTGCCTTACCTTTTTGAGTGAATTGAAGAATTACCACCCATGACTGTATTTGTTAGTGAAAAAGACATGGTTGTTGATAGCATTTGAGTTCAGTCCTGTGGCCATCACTAAGTGAGTTCCTAGGCAAAGGGGAAACCTAGTCAGTTGCATAACTGAATGTATTCAACTGAAATGTGTCTTTTGCATTTATCCTAACCCCTCTGAATCAAAATGTTAAAGGAAAGTTATCATAATGTTCCCCAATGCTGGAAGGGGGGCCTGAGTAAAAAAAAAGTAAACCCCTGGTTTATGGGACACTTCAAGTAAGGTGGCAAAATTCCAGCAACTTTCCCAAAATTCCCAGAGATCCTGGTTGAAGGATATCAGATTTCCTGCTTATACCCTACCATTTATAGGAAGTTTCAAACGAGGATTTCTGAAAAGCATGGAACATTTGGAAAAGTTAACTGAATTTCACAACCCTACCTGCAAGTCACATTAGACTGGTTTGAAAAGTGAAGTGTAATTCCTATCAGAATCCAGCCAGTGTTATATTTTATTAACCCGCAACCTGCATTCAGAATGACTGTCAGGGTTGTGAAGAGATTACTTCAGCCATTTAAACAAGAACAACCATTTCAGTAGCAGGTGCAAAAAAATCTAACTAACTGATAGGATTAGTTTAGATAGGTCACGTTATGCCAGAGATCCCCTGTTTTGGTTAGAGATGATCAAGAAGGCCAAGAAATAGTCAGAGAGAGCGCTTCCTGTTTGGAATATTCTCAGGTTTTGGCCTGCCAAATTAGTTCTGTTATACTCACAGACACCATTCAAACAGTTTTAGAAACGTTAGGGTGTTTTCTATCCAAATCAAACAATTATATGCATATTCTAGTTACTGGGCAGGAGTAGTAACCAGATTAAATCGGGTACGTTTTTTATCCGGCCGTGCAAATACTGCCCCCTATCCCCAACAGGTTAATATGTAATGAAACTACATGTACACATGAAGACACTTGAAAGGGTGAAATAAGAAAGTCATTGTTTGTTGAACTGATCGACTCTGATATCCAACTAATGGCGATTATGGATTGAATAACCGATCACTGTTTGTATTATTCTTTCATGATTTATGATAAATAGTTACGAGCCTAAATTATTCACCGATGATTCCTATTGACTTATTAATGAACTGGATTGTTGAATTCCCTAAATGTTAATAATGAATGATTGTTATGATTAGATCTTTGATGGATTTGATTGGCTACATGTTATTCTGTTTCCTTTGTTATGCAGCACAGACTACTCAGTAAATATAACACTATGGTTAAAGGAATTCCTGCCTCAGTCTCATCCATTCCTCTGTCACCTGACCCGTGACCACCTGTTCACCCTCACTGTCAGTCATCCTACCTGTCCAGCTACCCACACAGATTCCACTAATCTTTCAAGGTGTGCCCAAACTTTTGACTGGTACTTGCTTAGTAGATTTTTATTATGATTTTATGTAATGGACATACACCAAATATTCTAAATTGGTGAAGTGAAATAAAAAAAATTACTTAAACCTGGAAAGTGGTGCGTGCATATGTATTCACCCTTTTGCTATGAAGCCCCTAAATAAGATCTGGTGCAACCAAATACCATCTGAAGTCAAATAATTAGTTAAATTAAGTCCACTTGTGTGCAATCTAAGTGTCACATGATCTGTCACATGATTGCAGTGTATATATACACCTGTTCTGAAAGGACCCAGAGTCTGCAACATCACTGATCAAGGGGCACCACCAAAGATAACCCTGAGGGACCTGCAAAGCTCCACAGGACAACTTTAAGCCGTACACTCCACAGAGCTGGGCTTTACGGAAGAGTGGCCAGAAAAGCTGTTGCTTAAAGAAAAAAAGACTCCCCAAACACATGGAAGAGGGTACTTTGGTCAGATGAGACAAATTGAGCTTTTTGGACATCAAAGAAAACCCCATGTCTGGCGGAAACCCAACACCTCTCATCACCCCGAGAACACCATCACAGTGAAGCGTGGTGGCAGCATCATGCTATGGGGATGTTTTTCATCGGCAGGGACTGGGAAACTAGTCAGAATTGAAGGAATGATGGATGGCACTAAATACAGGGAAATTCAGAGATTTGAGACTGGGATGGAGGTTTACCTTCCAGCAGGACAATGACCCTAAGCATACTGCTAAAGCAACACTCGATTGGTTTAAGGGGAAACATTTAAATGTCTTGGAATGTCCTAGTCAAAGCCCAGACCTCAAACCAATTGAGAATCTGTGGTATGACTTAAAGATTGCTGTACACCAGCAGAACCCATCCAACTTGAAGGAGCTGGAGCAGGTTTGCCTTGAAGATTGGGCAAAAATGCCAGTGGCTAGATGTGCCAAGCTTATAGAGACATACCCCAAGAGACTTGCAGCTGTAATTGCTGCAAAGGGTGGCTCTACAAAGTATTGCTTTTGTGGGGATGAATAGTTATGCATGCTCAAGTTCAGTTTTTTTGTTTGTTTCACAATAAATATTTAGCATCTTAAAAAATTATTTTTAATTCCAGGTTGTAAGGCAACAAAATAGGAAAAATGTCAAGGGGGTGAATACTTTCGCAAGCCACTGTAATTAATTTGATTAATATTATGGGGTTTCTATTCCATGAAAAACCCTCTGGGTTTCTGTTAGGATTGATTGGAAAATATGGCGCTGTACAACGTGATGGTCGGCAGTACAGTACTGGGCTATTTAGCTAAAGAATCCCTGTGTCTTGTGGACGGGAGGCCGGGGTTAAAATCCCCGATGGGGAGGAAGGAGTAGGCTTGTCTCAGTGTCCCTATGCTTGTCTCAGAGCAGTGCGAAACGGTGCTAAAATAGTTGTAGGCTTTTGCTTCTAACTTCAATATGCTCCTTAATTAAATAAATAAGACCTACACCATTTTTAACAGATATCTACAAATATTTTTTTAAATGATGTGAATCTCTGCCAGTAATTACATTTAGGGGATTGGAGGATTCTATTAATATCTAAGGGGTATTTTCTGGTAGATATTCTCAGATATCCAAACGGGCTTTTATATATTTCTAATTTAATTAATTGATCGTTATTGCTTTGTTTAAAAAGTAACAATATTTTTTGGAGATTTCGTTTTCATTTAATCTAGAGCGAGCAAGGAAAAAGGCAAATCTTGAACATGGGGTGAGACATTCTCAGTAATTTGTAAATAAAGCCAGTTTGTTATTTTGAATTATTTATTTCTGGAGAAACCTAACTTGATTATTAAGCATGTTGACTCTGCCTGTCAGAGGTGGAGTTCCAGAGCTCACAGGTGTGTCTGGCATGGATTGTGACCCCATCTCTTTCCTCGCCCTTTTCAATGCGTGATTGATTCAATGATTCCAATGATTCGTCAGACAAACAAAGAACTATACATCCTGCAGGCCCAGGCATGGATCAAAGCTGGCGAAACATTCAATAACGTCAACTTCACAGATGAATCAACAGTGGCCCTTGAGCAATTTGCTCAAAATTGCTACAGAAAAAAGGAAGAAGATCAAGAAGATTAACAAAAGCATAAAGATGTTGATGAAGAAATGCTGTTTTCAGTTAGAAATGTAACATTTTAGAGTAGTTAAGCATCACTGCAAGTTGAGGGATTTTCACTACAGTAGCCTGGCTATAAAAAGTCTATTGTCTTGCTAATAGTAAACATTTGCATGATGGGCTCATTGGCGAAAATCTGATATCAACTTTGGAGGGGACAATTACATTAAATTTTCTCAAGAGCAATTCCTGAGGGGGACACCAAAAATAGTGCTGTAACACATAGCCTACATTGTAATATGGTAAATGTATATTGAGGAACCAAAGAAATAAGGTGTTTGCCGTACTCCCAACTACCGGTACCCAAAACTACACAACTAATCACAACAGCAATACCATTGCCTTTAACAAATCTTAGTTCAGTCACCAGTTTAAGTTGAGAGTGGGGGTATCCATGGCATTTTCCAATTATGTTCCTATTTTACAAGTCAAAAAAATTGAGAACCTTTCATAATGTTGCCAATTAAAGACTCAACAAACTTAGCTGAGACTCCCTGTCTCTGCCAGTCTGTCCCTGCATATCTGTCCCCAACTCTGCTGTCTGTGTGCCATCTGTTGCCTGCTCTGCCTAATGACATCATTGTGAAACATTTCCATTAGAATTTCATTTCTTTCTTATGAACATTTTATCAACTAGTCTTTGAGATATTAGGCTACTAGGGTTCTTACTATGCGTTTTGGTGTATTGAAAAATACTCTGATGTCCGTCTTTTATTTTTCTGCCATTTTTCTACCTGGCTGGCTGGCTGGCTACACACACAGTGTGTAGGTTATTTACAGTAGGAGATGGGCTTCTATCATCTTATCTTTTATCATTCTATCTGGACTTCGATCTAAAAGGTAGCTAGCAAATGTGAAACGGATTAAAATGACAAGAGTTGACAGCTGTATGAGTTCACCATTTACACAACATATGCTGCAACCTTTTGTAATTTTAATAGTTTAATTCATATTGGCTGGCTTCCAACAATAGCTGAATTTGCAAAACTAGCGAGCACCAATTCAGTTTCAGTGGTGTTTGCTATAATCTTTGCTACCCGGGTTAAATAAAGGTGAAATAAAATAAATAAATAAAAGTTCACTTGCGACAATTTAGCTTTTGCAACGAGACCATTAAATATATTTAAGACAATGGTAGAAGAGAGTGTAGATCTGTTCAGTTTGGATTTCAGTTTATCGCTAACCTTATCACAGGGACTTTGAAGCACTAACTTACATCATCTGCATGCTGATTCCATCTTTGACGACGCCACATAAATGGAATAGGTACTAGCTAGCTTAATAGTTAATATTTGCGCGCTAGCTCTGCATATTCAGCTAGTGTGTGTGCGCGATTGACTGGATTAACCTCACGTCAGTTACGTAGCAAGCTAAGGAACTGGCAGTGGATCAAACCATTGTGAGGCAAAGGGTGGGGGGGTGGCAATCTTTTGAAACTTAAAAACGCGCTATTAAGTGTCTATAATCAGCACAATTGCTTTCATTGCATATTATTAGTATTATTTAAATTACATAGTTATGTTTCAGTGATATATTGGGGGGGACAAATCATGTAGCGGAACCCCTAGCCAACAGCCAATGGGATCGCATGGCGCGAATTACAAATCCTCAAATGCAATAATTTATATTTTTCAAACATACGACTATTTTACACCATTTTAAAGATAAGACTCTCGTTAATCTAACCACATTGTCCGATTTCAAAAAGGCTTTACAGCGAATGCAAAACATTAGATTGTTAGGAGAGAACATAGCCACAAATAATCACACAGCCATTTTCCAAACAAGCATATGTCACATAAACCCAAAACACAGCTAAATGAAGCACTAACCTTTGATCTTCATCAGATGACACTCCTAGGACATTATGTAATACAATACATGTATGGTTTGTTCAATCAAGTTCATATTTATATCCAAAAACAGCTTTTTACATTGGCATGTGATGTTCAGAACATGCATTCCCACCCAAAACTTCCGGTCAATTTACTAAATTACTCATGATAAACGTTGACAAAATACATAACAATTATTTTAAGAATTATAGATACAGAACTCCTTTATGCAATCGCTATTTCAGATTTTAAAATAGCTTTTCGGCGAAAGCACATTTTGCAATATTCTGAGTACATAGCTCAGCCATCACGGCTAGCTATTTTGACACCCGCCAAGTTCGGTGCTCACTAAACTCAGAATTACTATTAGAAAAATTGTATTACCTTTGCTGATCTTCGTCAGAATGCACTCCCAGGACTGCTACTTCCACAAGAAATATTGTTTTTGTTCCAAATAATCCATAGTAATGTCCAAATACCTCAGTTTTGTTCGTGCGTTCAGGTCACTATCCAAAGGGTAACACGCGAGCGCATTTTGAGACAAAAAAAATCGAAATGTTCCTTTACCGTACTTAGAAGCATGTCAAACGCTGTTTAAAATCAATTTTTATGGTATTTTTCTTGTAAAATAACGATAATATTCCAACCGGACAATAGTGTATTCATTCAAAGAGGAAAATAAAAAACAGCATGGTCGCGGGACCGCGCATATCCAATCTCTTAGTTACCAGGCAGACCACTAACAAACTGAGCTACCATACTCTGCCCAGAGACAGGAGACGCCTCAATCCGCTTTCTGAAGGCTTTAGAGAGCGAATGGAAGCCTTAGAAAGTGCTACGTAACAGCACAGATACTGTAGTTTCGAAAGGGACTAGAAAGAACTGCAAATTCGCAGACAGGCCACTTCCTGCTTGGAATCTTCTCAGGTTTTTGCCTGCCATATGAGTTCTGTTGTACTCACAGACACCATTCAAACAGTTTTAGAAACTTCAGTGTTTTCTATCCAAATCTGCTAATACTATGCATAATCTCATTTCTGGGCAAGAGTAGTAACCAGTTTAAATCGGGTACGTTTTTTTCACCCGGCCGTGAAAATACTGCCCCATCCCAAACAGGTTAACTAACATGTTCCTCTCAATTGTATATATTTTTTCTTGACTCGTTATGACGTTATAACTACTTACATTTGCTTCCCCCGTAATGTTTTGTCAGCCATCTTTGCTGAAGAAAGTCACCAGGGACGGGTGGCTCGCGTCAAATTCATCATTGGAACCACTCGATATGATTGGTCATATAAAAACTTTGGGACCCAAAGAGCACTCATTATGCATATCTCCCCCTTGTGGTGGTCTGGAGCAATGAAACTGTGACGCTGGGTACCTCTAAGTCCCGCGGTGTAAGCTCGCAACTTTTAAAAGAGGAACCACTGTATACCTCAAATGGCAACCTACTCACTATATAGTGCACTACTTTTGACATGTGCCCATATAGTCAAAAGCAGTGCTCTATGTAGGTAATAGGGTGCCATTTGGGATGTAGACGTACTTTTACATTTACATTTAAGTAATTTAGCAGACGCTCTTATCCAGAGCGACTTACAAATCGGTGCATTCACCTTATGATATCCAGTGGAACAACCACTTTACAATAGTGCATCTAAATCTTTTGGGGGGGGGTGTTAGAAGGATTACTTTATCCTATCCCAGGTATTCCTTAAAGAGGTGGGGTTTCAGGTGTCTCCGTAAGGTGGTGATTGACTCCGCTGTCCTGGCGTCGTGAGGGAGCTTGTTCCACCATTGGGGTGCCAGAGCAGCGAACAGTTTTGACTGGGCTGAGCGGGAACTGCGCTTCCTCAGAGGTAGGGAGGCGAGCAGGCCAGAGGTGGATGAACGCAGTGCCTCGAAAGAGTATATATAGTGTATGTGGACAACCTTCAAATTAGTGGATTCAGCTATTTCAGCCACACCCGTTGCTGACAGGTGCAGAAAATTGAGCACGCAGCCATGCAATCTCCATAGACAAACATTGGCAGTAGAATGGCCTTACTGCTCAGTGACCTTGTTTGTGACCTGCATGTTTGTGTCAATGGTTTGCACTGGGTAATGGTGTGTGAATGTGTTAGATAGGATTTAGGTACAAATGTATTTCCACATCTGTTTGTGATGGAGGATGTACAGTATATGTGAGGGGTTATTTTTTGTATGAAATTATTTTTTATATCAAAAGAGAAAAGGAAAATACAAAATAGATATTTTGAGAAGATGTTCAATAAATTCTGAGCGAAGCTGACAATGCCAAAAACTATGACATATGTATATACATGATGAAAATGAGCCATATAGATATTAAATAAAAGTGACAGGAGCTACAAAATACATACAAAACTGCAACCAAAAAGTCAGTGAATTACCGTAAAATCTCTAGCTAAGCCGCACAGCACAAAACTCTTACAACCTCACAAAACCATCAAATAGTAAAACCACTAACTGACCATTAGTAGTGTATTTTACTTACACGTTACGATAAAGTGAATATGTTATTACATAATACCGACTGGTAAAACAAGAGAAATTATGAGACTGGAAATAAGGTGTCTGGTTGGTAGACAGCTTCGCTCAGAATAAGGAAGTAGCGCCAAGGTCAAAGTACATCACCAATCAGAGATCCCAAATGTCAATCTCCCCCTCATGGTGACACTTGGTATAAATGACTTCCAATGCAATATCTGGAGGACATATGCTCTTAAAGAATATTTAGTGAGAGAAAATGAAAAACAAAATTAACACAAAACTGTGACCATACAAGAGTGTGCAAAGCTGTCATCAAGGCACTTTTTTTGGTTACTACATGATTCCATATATTATTTCATAGTTTAGATGTCTTCACGATTATTCTACAATGTAGAAATAGTAAAAATAAAGAAAAACCCTTGTTGTGTGTCCAAACTTTTGACTGGTACTGTAAATATTCAGACCCTTCGCTATAAGACTCGAAATTAAGCTCAGTTGCATCCTATTTCCATTGATCGTCCTTGAAATATATCCACAACTTGATGGGAGAACACCTGTGGTAAATTCAATTCATTGGACATGATTGGGAAAAGCACACACCTGTCTATATTAGGTGCCACAGTTAATGCATGTCAGAGTAAAAACCAAGCCATGAGTTGTGAGTTGCCGAGACAGGATTGTGTCAAGGCACAGACCTGGGAGAAGGGTACAAAAACATTTCTTCAGCATTGAAGGTCCCCAAAAACACAGCGGCCTCCATCATTCTTAAATGGAAGAAGTTTGTAACCACCAAGACTCTTCCTAGAGCTGGCCGTCCAGCCAAACTGAGCAATTGGGGGAGAAGGGTCTTGGTCTGTGAGGTGAGGTGACCAAGAACCAGATGGTCACTCTGACAGAGCTCCAGAAGTTACTCTGTGGAGATGGGAGAACCTTCCAAAAGGACAACCATCTCTGCAGCACTCCACCAATCAGGCCTTTATGGTAGAGTGGCCAGACGGAAGCCACTCCTCAGTAAAAGGCACATGACAGCCCACTTGGAGTATGCCAAAAGGCACCTAAAGGACTCTCAAACCATGAGAAACAAGATTCTCTGGTCTGATGAAACCAAGATTGAACTCTTTGGCCTGAATGCCAAGCGTCACGTCTGGAGGAAACCTGGCACCATCCCTACGTTGAGCATGGTGGTGGCAGCATCATGCTGTGGGGATGTTTTTCAGTGGCAGGGACTGGGAGAGTAGTCAGGATTGAGGGAAAGATGAACGAAGCAAAATACAGAGAGATCCTTGATGAAAACCTGCTTCAGAGCACTCACCTTCCAACAGGACAACAACCCTAAGCATACAGCCAAGACAATGCAGGAGTGTCCTTGAGTGGAACAGCCAGAGCCCGGACTTGAACCCGATCTTACACCTCTGGAGAGACCTGACAATAGCTGTGCAGCGACGCTCCCATCCAACCTGACAGAGCATGAGGATCTGCAGAGAGGAATGGGGCAAACTACCCAATACACGTGTGCCAAGCTTGTAGCGTTATACCCAAGGCTGTAATCTCTGCCAAAGCTGCTTCAACAAAGTACTCAGTAAAACGCTTATGGATTTTTTTTATTTAAAAAAAATACATTTTAAAACTTTCTGAACCTGTTTTCGATTTGTCATTATTGGGTATTGTGTGTAGATTGACGAGGGAGAAAAAAACAACTTAATCAATTTTAGAGTAAGGCTGTACTGTAACAAAATGTGGAGGGTTCTGAAAACTTTCAGAATGCACTGCTTGTATAGACAGATGGGTTGCTGGTTAGCAGAGGAGATGGATACATACACAAATAAAACAGCAGTTTTACAGCACATGACTGACAGATGGATGTTTTGAAGAGATGTTTACATTCAACAGGTGGTGTCATGGCTCTCAATCAAACCTTGTTAGCAAGCGCACATTTAGTAAACCTAACCATGTAAACACTCCCCAATTAACACATTCATGAAGCCACTACCCAAAATACATTTAAGTAATTTGGCAGATGCTTTATACCAAAGCAATTTACAGTAGTGAATACATTTTTTTTTACTGGTCCCCCATGGGAATCAAACCAACAACCCAGGCATTGCAAGCGCCATGCTCTACCAACTGAGCCACACACAGGACCAACACCTGTAACTGTCAATGAAGGCAGACATTCATGGCCCTGAGGTTAAATTAAGGTTATGGGTTCTGAGGGGAAAGGAAGGAGAAGAAAGGGTTTACTTGGACTTTAGCCTCACAGAAGATTGACCCCAAATAACCGGCTATAACAACAATATTGCATCTGGGTGGTGAGAGACCATATTGGGGTTTCATATATTTGAAATTGCATAGGAGGGGATGGCTGCCGTTTATGGGCTCTTAACTTTTATTTGGGATCAGTGTCCCTTCCACGGGACGGTTGAGCTAACGTAGGCTAATGCGATTAGCATGAGGTTGTAAGTAACAAGAGAATTTCCCAGGACATAGACAAATCTGATATTGGCAGAAAGCTTAAATTCTTGTTAATCTAACTGCACTATTCAATTTACAATGGCTATTACAGTGAAAGAATACCATGCTATTGTTTGAGGAGAGTGCACAATTTTGAACATGAAAAGTTATTAATAAACAAATTAGGCACATTTGGGCAGTCTTAATAAAACATTTTGAACAGAAATGCAATGGTTCATTTGATCAGTCTAAAAGTGTTTCCTTTCAAATGGTACCAAGAATATGCATATCCTTGCTTCAGGGCCTGAGTTACAGGCAGTTAGATTTGGGTATGTCATTTTAGGTGAAAATTGAAAAAAGGGGCAGATCCTTAAGAGGTTTAAACTAACCATGATATATATATATTTTTTCTCTCGCATTGTTTAACTTATTTTGTACATAATGTTGCTGCTACCGTCTCTTATGACTGAAAACATCAGAACAGCGATTACTCACCTTGAACTGGATGAAGAATTTTTCTTTAATGAGTCTGACGAGAGGGATTTACTCCAGACACCTGAACGGGCCCTCATCCCTGTCATTTGCAGGAGAAAGAGACGGAGGTTTCGAGGAAGGTGATCGGGGAGCCTTGTGAGGATCCGGCGATGAGTGGCTAATCTGCCTTTGCCATCGGTACTATTGGCCAACGTACAATTGCTGTAATATAAAGTGGACAAACTACAAGCACTTATATCCTACAAATGGGACATTAAACTGTAATAACTTTTGTTTCACCAAGTCATGGCTGAACGATGACATGAATAACATACAGCTGGCGGGTTATACACTGCATCGGCAGGATAGAACAGTCGCTTCTGGTAAGACAAGGGGTGGCGGTCTATGTATATTTTTAAACAACAAATGGTGCACGATATCTAAGGAAGTCTTGGGGTTTTGCTCGCCTGAGGTAGAGTATCTTGATGTTTATTTATAAAAGCCTCAGGCCTCACTGCCCCTTATCTGAGATATCTACTGCAGCCCTCATCCTCCACATAAAACGCCAATTCTGCCAGTCATATTCTGTTAAATGTCCCCAAAGCACACATATCCTTGGGTCGCTCGTCTTTTCAGTTCGCTGCAGCTAGCAACTGGAACGAGCTGCAACAAACACTCAAGCTGGACAGTTTAATCTCGATCCCTTCATTCAGACTCAGTCATGGACACTCTTACTGACAGTTGTGGCTGCTTTGCGTGATGTATTGTTGTCTCTAACTTCTTGCCCTTTGTGCTGTTATCTGGGCCCAATAATGTTTGTACCATGTTATGTGCTGCTACCATGTTGTATTGCTACCATGTTGTTTTCATGTTGTGTTGCTACCATGCTGTGTTGTAATGTGTTGCTGCCTTGCTATGTTGTCTTAGGTCTCTCTTTACGTAGTGTTGTTTCTCTTGTGATGTGTGTTTTGTCCTATATTTATGTTATTTATTTTTTATCCCAGCCCACGTCCCTGCAGGAGGTCTTTTGCCTTTTGGTAGGCCGTCATTGTAAATAATAATTTGTTCTTAACTGACTTGCCTACCTGGAGAGTTCATCAATATTCTTCATAGTTGTCTATTTACCACCAGAAACTGATGCTGGCACTAAGATCGTATTCAATAAGCTGTATACGGCCATAAGCCATAAGCAAACAGGAAAATTCAGAGGCAGCGGAAACTTATATCCGTTTTACCCAATTTCTACCAGTATGTTAAATGTGCAACCAGAGAGAAAAAAAAACTCTTCACCACCTTTACTCCACACACAGAGATGTGTACAAAGCTCTCCCTCTCCCTCCATTTGGCAAATCTAACCATAATTCTATCCTCTTAATTCCTGCTGACAAGCAAAAATTAAAGCAGGAAGCACCAGTGACTCGGTCAATAAAAATGTGGTCAGATGAAGCAGATGATAAGCTACAGGACAGTTTTGCTAGCACAGACTGGAATATGTTCTGGGATTATTCCGATGGCAGGAGTACACCACATCAGTCACTGGCTTCATCAATAAGTGCATCGATTACGTCTTCCCCACAGTGACTGTACGTACATACCCCAACCAGAAGCCATTGATTACAGGCAACATCCACACTGAGCTAAAGGGTAGAGCTGCCACTTTCAAGGAGAGGGAATATAACACGGAAGCGTATAAGAAATCCCGCTATGCCCTCAGATGAACCATCCAACAGGCAAAGCATCAATACAGGACTAAGATTGAATCGTACTACACTGGCTTTGATACTCGTCGGATGTGGCAGGACTTGCAAACTGTTACAGACCACAAAGGGAAGCCCAGCCGAGAGCTGCCCAGTGACACTAGCCTACCAGACGAGCTAAATTACTTCTATGCTCGCTTCGAGGCAAGTAACACTGAAACATGCATGAGAGCATCAGCTGTTCCGGACGACTGCGTGATCACACTCTCCGCAGCCGATGTGAGTAAAGACCTTTAAACAGGTCAACATTCACAAGGCCGCGGGGCCAGACGGACTACCAAGACGTGTACTCCGGGCATGCTCTGACCAACTGGCAAGTGTCTTCAATGACATTTTCAACCTCTCCCTATCTGAGTCTATAATACCAACATGCTTCAAATGTCTGTAGCCATGAAGTGCTTTGAAAGGCTGGTCATGGCTCACAACACCATTATCCCAGAAACCCTAGACCCACTCCAATTTGCATACCGCCCCAACAGATCCACAGATGATGCAATCTCTATTGCACTCCACACTGCCCTTTCACACCTGGACAAAAGGAACACCTATGTGAGAATGCTATTCATTGACTACAGCTCAGCGTTCAACACCATAGTGCCCTCAAAGCTCATCACTAAGCTAAGGACCCTGGGACTAAACACCTCCCTCTGCAACTGGATCTTGGACTTCCTGATGGGCCGCCCCCAGGTGGTAAGGCTAGGTAACAACACATCCGCCACACTGATCCTCAACACGGGGACCCCTCAGTGGTGTGTGCTCAGTCCCATCCTGTACTCCCTGTTCACTCATGACTGCACGGCCAGGCACGACTCTAATACCATCATTAAGTTTGCCAATGACACAACAGTAGTAGGCCTGATCACCGACAACGATGAGACAGTCTATAGGGAGGTCAGAGACCTGACTGTGTGGCACAAGGACAACAACCTCTCCCTCAACGTGATCAAGACAAAGGAGATGATTGTGGACTACAGGAAAAGGAGGACCGAGCATGCCCCCATTCTCATCGACGGGGCTGTAGTGGAGTAGGTTGAGAGCTTCATGTTCCTTGGCGTCCACATCACCAACAAACTAACATGGTCCAAGCACACCAGTGCTTGGACCATGACAGTCATGAAGAGAGCATAACAAAACCTATTCCCCCTCAGGAGACTGAAAAGATTTGGCATGGGTACTCATGTACCCATGCCAAATGTACTTACTCCCTCAATGTACTTACTCCCTCAATGCACTTACTCCCTCAATTACCTAGACTAACCGGTCCCCCCGCACATTGACTCTGTACCAGTACCCCCTGTATATAGCCTCGCTATTGTTATTTTACTGCTGCTCTTTCATTTTTTTATTTATTTTTTCTTAAAACCGCATTGTTGGTTATCGGCTTCTCAGTGATCATTTCACTGTAAGGTCTACACTTGTTGTATTTGCCACATGTGACAAATAAAATGTGATTTTATTTTATATAGACTACAGCCATTTGGTTTGGTCAATATGAAGTGTAATGGCAAATATGGTTAAACACAATAGATTTTCTCAATTAATTCTGGAAAGGTATGATGCGAGGAGGCAGAATCATTAGATCATTTATTTTGGTACTGTTGTCACGATCATTGGAATAAATGTCGGACCAAGGCGCAGCGAATGTTGAGTTCCACATTATTTATTAGAAAGTGAAACTAAGCAAAGACAAAACGTGACTACAGCGATGCTACGTGCGCTAACTCAAAACAAGATCCCACAAAACACAGTGGGGAAATGGCTGCCTAAATATGATCCCCAATCAGAGACAACGATAAACAGCTGCCTCTGATTGGGAACCATAACAGGCCAATATAGAAATAAATAAACTAGAATGCCCACCCTAGTCACACCCTGACCTAACCAAATAGAGAATAAAAAGGATCTCTAAGGTCAGGGCGTGACAACTGTCCATATGTAGCTCGTCCAGGAATGGCTGAAGAATTGCAACATTTACCTAGAGCTAATGCTGAAGATAGCAATACTGGGTGATTTGAAAAGTCATAGTAAATCGATCAATAATATCATAATTATTTTAGCAAAAAAGTTTATCTTTAATTTACAATCTGTAGAAACTATGAGAATAGAAAGGTTCAGTAATTTTGTGAAGCATCACAGCACAGTTGAAAAATATATGGGAAATAGCCTTCCCTGTAGCTCAGTTGGTAGAGCATGGTGTTTGCAACACCAGGGTTGTGGGTTCGATTCCCACGGGGGGCCAGCACAGGAAAAAAAAATGTATGATATGTATGAAATTGTATGAAATGTATGCATTCACTACTGTAAGTCGCTCTGGATAAGAGCGTCTGCTAAATGACTAAAATGTAAAATGTAAAAAATGAAATAGAAATCCAAAATGGATGGTGTTAAGAGATAGATGGGAGTTGTTGAATGGAGCTGAAGGGTGAGACTAATAACAAGATAACAAATATAAAACATATGGGGTCTGTAAAATGTAGGTTAGGTTCAGAACTTTTGTGAAATAGCACAGTTACAAATATACGGCAAACTGGATGGACATAAGAAATAGGGGAAGGCCAGAAAGGCCTTTTTGTATATATTTATGTTTGTCACCAACTGAACATAAATAATCAGTTTGAGCTATTCGACCAGGAGGTCAAGACAGAGCTGTCGAAACAAACGTTGGTTATTATATTATTGCTTCTGAGCTCATAAAGTGTGCGGCTCTTCTTTTCCTTTTCAACGCCCTGAACCCAGGTAAGGTTGCTGTCTCCTGGGGGCACATGCATACAACATGGCCTCAATAATCTGACTTCTCACATAAATGCACACATTACATCAGGTTACAGACCATTTAGCTAGACCTAGGAGTCCTAGACTTTGCGAGTATACCAAAATCAGTGTGCTAGCTAGATGGTTTCTTAACACAAGTGCTGTAGTCTACCTTATAGCTTTGGTAGATGACACTCTGGATTACTGGTTGTATGTTATCTATTTATTCCTGGATTATTATTATTATTCCAACCAAACCCAAGTGTAGCAGCAAGTCTGGCAACAACCCAATGACCACACGGCTGCAGTCTCCACACGTCCATCAAATGGAGTAACAAGAGCAGTAGCAGAGGGCAGGAGAGTTGCTTTTATCTAAATGTCCTTTTCAGTCATTATTAACTTCTCTGCTATCTCGCTGGGGATTAATGATATTACTCACCAACTCAAGATCCTTAGTCTACCCCCGGTCTCTCCCTTTTCCTCAGATACACATGGTTCTCCAAGACATCAGGGAATATAATACACTTTTCACATAATAGGATCTACGGTATGTTGCTGTTAAAAATAATTTGGCAGTCTATTTGAATAAGTCCATTGAATACACACCATCACAAAGAAATCCATTATTGGTTTGTTTAGGCAGGTCCTAAGAAATATTATAAAACTAATAAAATGTACTTTCAAAAGAATGTAATAGCATATTGAGTTTAATTATGTTACTGGTCTGTGCAGCCTATAGGCTAGTGCCACGACAGTGAGACCCCTCTCCACGGGGGAGGCAGATGAGTGTGGTGGGATTGGGGGTCCTTGTTATCAGACCCAGAGCCCCTCTCCCCAGAACCAGCCCAATTGGGCTGGGCATGGTACACTGAGTAGGGCTCCAGGCGAGAGGAGACAGAGGGGTCATTGGGAGGGTATGGGGGCTGGTCTTTAGAGGAAGAGGAGGGGTAGGAAGAAGACAGAGGAGGTCCCCATACCCTGCTGTCCAGGTTGTGGCTGCTGCTCCGCCTCCGACTGCTGCGGTTGTGGGAGTGCTGGTCTCTGTAGCCCAGGTGATCCCATTTGTAGCCCCTCTACCCTCTCTCTCGCTCTGATTGGTGTGAAGGGTGGGAATACTTGAAGGAAGAGTTCACCTCCTGGCAAGATTACCTTCTAGAGACAATCCCACCGGCACCATACCACCCTCCTTTCTTGGCCCAAGCAAGTCTCTTCTTCATATTGATGTCCTTTAGTAGTGGTTTATTTGCAGCAATTTGACCATGAAGGCCTGATTCACACAGTCTCCTCTGAACAGGTGATGTTGAGATGTGTCTGAACTCTGTGAAGGACTTATTTGGGCTGCAATTGCTGAGGCTGGAAACTCTAATTATCCTCTGCAGCAGAGGTAACTCTGGGTCTTCAATTCCTGTGGCGGACCTCATGAGAGCCAGTTTCATCATGGCACTTGATGTTTTTTTTCTTCTACAACTTTGGATCGGTTGTGTCATGACTTCCGCCGAAGTCGGTCCCTCTCCTTGCTCGGGCGGCGTTCGGCGAACGAAAGTCACCGGCCTTCTAGCCATTGCCGACCCACTTTTCATTTTTCCTTTTGTTTTATCTTTGTTTTACACATCTGGTTTCAATTCCCCAATTACATTATTTAACCCTCTGTTTTCCCCATGGTTTTTGTGCATGTTTGTTCGTTGTTTAGTGGTCAGTGTTTCTGTGAGATGGTGTGTTTCACAGCGTGTAATATATTGTTGGTTTATTTTCGGGCCAACGCCGTCTGGGGAGGAGTAGACGCAGCGTTGGTCCGCTATGAGGATTTCACCCGCCGCTTCCGGGCAGTCTTCGATCATCCACCTGAGGGGAGAGTGGCGGGGGAATGCTTGTTCCATCTCAGACAGGGGATGAGGAGCGCACAGAACTTCACTCTGGACTTCAGGACCCTGGCTGCCAGCGCGGGATGGAATGAGAGGGCCCTGATCGACCATTACCGGTGCAGTCTGCGTGAGGACTTTCGTCAGGAGCTGGCTTGCAGGGACACCACCCTTAACCTCGACCAGCTGGTGGATTTATACATCCGGCTGGATAACCTGTTGGCCTCCCGCGGACGTCGAGGCTTGTCCATTCCATCCCCCAGCACCTCCGATCCTACATCTATGGAGCTCGGAGGTGCTGCTATGAGGGTGACCGGAGGGGGGGGCACTTCCTGTACCACATGTGGCCGCAGAGGGCACACTGCTGGTCGGTGCTGGGGAGGTTCCCCAGGGAGTCGAGGCAGCAGGCAGGGCACTGGTGGATCATATCAGGTGAGTGGGCATCGGACTCACCCAGAGCTCCTTGTTGCGCACGTGTGTGTGTATAGAATTTCCTGAGATTTCCCCACATTCCCAGCATAAGGCGCTACTAGATTCAGACGCAGCTGGGAACTTTATTGACTGTTCATTTGCACTTAGATTAGGGATTTTTTATTGTTCCTGTTGATGTGCCCTTCCCTGTACATGCCATAGATAGTCGTCCCTTAGGGTCAGGGCTGATTAGGGATACCACTCCCCCACTATGTATGATAACGCAGGAGGGTCATGAGGAGAGAATTAGTCTCTTCCTGATTGATTCTCCTGCATTTCCCGTGGTGTTGGGCCTTCCCTGGTTGGCCAATCATGACCCCTACTTTTTCGTGGCAACAGAGGGCTCTCAAGGGATGGTCACGTAAGTGCTTAGGGAGGTGTGTAGGTGTTTCCATCGGAGCTACTACAGTGGAGAGTCCAGACCAGGTCTCCACCGTGCACATCCCCTCTGAATATGCCGATTTGGCTCTCACCTTCTGTAAGAAGAGGGTGACTAAATTACCACCTCATCGACGGGGGGATTGTGTGATAAATCTCATGGCACTTCCCAGGAGTCACGTGTATCCTCTGTCACAGGAGGAGACGGCGGCTATGGAAACATGTCTCCGAATCTCTGGGGCAGGGATACATTCGGCCTTCCACTTCACCTGCCTCCTCAAGTTTGTTTTGTGAAGAAGATGGAGGGTGGTTTACGCCCGTGTATTGCCTATCGAGGGATCAATCATATCACTGTGAGGTACAGTTACCCGCTGCCTCTCATAGCCAGTGCGATCGAGTCAATACATGGGGAGCGCTTCTTCACAAAATTGGATCTCAGGAGTGCGTACAATCTGGTGTGTATCCGGGAGGGGGATGAGGGGAAGACGGCATTTAGTACCAACTCTGGGCACTATGAATACCTCGTCATGCCGTACGGGCTGATGAATGCTCCATCAGTCTTCCAATCTTTTGTAGATGAGATTTTCCGGGACCTGCTCGGGCAGGGTGTAATGGTGTATATCGACAGCATTCTGATATACTCCACTACATGCGCCGAGCATGTGTCCCTGGTGCACAGGGTGCTTGGTCGACTGTTGGAGCATGACCTGTATGTCAAGGGTGAGAAATGTCTGTTCTTCCAACAGTCTGTCTCCTTCCTAGGGTACCGCATTTCCACTTCAGGGGTGGAGATGGAGAGTGACCGCATTTCAGCCATGCGTAATTGGCCGACTCCCACCACGGTAAAGGAGGTGCAGCAGTTTCTAGGGTTTGTCAACTAATACCGGAGGTTTATCCGGGGTTTTGGTCAGGTAGCGGCTCCCACTACCTCACTGCTGAAGGGGGGACCGCTGTGGTGGTCGGCTGAGGCGGACAGGGCTTTTGGTCACCTGAAGGCTCTGTTTACCTCGGCTCCTGTGCTGGCTCATCCAGATCCCTCTTTGGCGTTCATAGTGGAAGTGGACGTGTCCGAGGCTGGGATAGGTGCTGTGCTGTCTCAGCACTCGGGTACACCACCCAAACTCCGCCCTGCGCTTTCTTTTCGAAGAAGCTCAGCTCGGCGGAGCGTAACTATGATGTGGGGGACCGGGAGTTATTGACTGTCGTAAAGGCTCTGAAAGCGTGGAGGCATTGGCTTGAGGGGGCTAAACACCCTTTCCTCATCTGGATTGACCACCGCAATCTGAAGTACATCTGGGCAGCGAGGAGACAGAACCCTCGCCAGGCAAGGTGGGCCATGTTTTTCACCTGTTTTGTTTTCACCCTATCCTACAGCCCAGTTTCCCAGAACATGAAGGCAGATGCACTGTCCCGGCTGTATGACACAGAGGAGCGGTCCGCAGATCCCACTCCCATACTTCTGGGCTTCTTGCCTGGTGTCACCGGTGGTATGGGAGGTGGACGCAGACATCGAGCGGGTGTTACGTACAGAGCCCACTCCAACCCAGTGTCCAGTTGGGCGTCTGTACGTTCCGTCTGATGTCCGCGATCGTGTGATCTGTTGGGCTCACACGTCACCATCCTCTGGTCATCCTGGCATCGGTCGGACAGTGCGCTGTCTTAGTGGGAAGTCCTGTTGCTCCACTTTACCTAAGGACGAGAGTGTTTATGTTTCCTCCCTGCTCGGTGTGCGCTCAGTGAAACGCACCTAGACACCTGCCCAGAGGGATATTACAACCCCTACCCATTCCACAGCGGCTGTTGTCACACCTCTCGGTGGATTTCGTGATGGATCTTCCTCCGTCACAGAGAAACACCACGATCCTGGTCATTGTGGATGGGTTTCCTAAGTCCTGCCATCTCCTTCCTTTGCCTGGTCTCCCTATGGCTCTACAGACTGTGGAGGCCCTGTTCATCCACGTCTTCTGGCACTACGGGGTGCCTGAGGATATAGTTTCTGATCGGGGTCCCCAGTTCACGTCTAGGGTCTGGAGGGCATTTATGGAGCGCCTGGGGGTCTCGGTCAGCCTTACCTCAGGTTTTCACCCCAAGAGTAATGGGCAGGTGGAGAGAGTTAACCAGGATGTGGGTAGGTTTCTGTGGTCCTATTGCCAGGACCGGCCGGGGGAGTGGGCGGCTTTCATCCCCAGTGCGGAGATTGCCCAAAACTCCCTCCGCCACTCCTCCACTAACCTACTAACCTATCTCATTTTCAGTGTGTACTAGGTTAGAGCCAGATCGAGGCACCTGCGGTGGATGAATGGTTTCGGCGCTCGGAGAAGACATGGGACGCTGCCCATGTGCGCCTGAAATGGGCCATCAGGCGGCAGAAGGCGAGCGCTGACCGGTGACATCAACCTCTGAACGCCGCCCGAGCAAGGAGAGGGACCGACTTCGGTGGAAGTCGTGACAGTACCCCCCGCTTGACGCGCGACTCCAGCAGTGCGCCGACACCGGCGAGGCCCCGCAGTGAGGCCCCGGTGTATGCACCGGGGGACCGGGTCTGGCTCTCGACCCGAAACCTACCCCTTTGCTTGCCCTGCCGGAAGCTGGGTCTGCGGTTTGTGGGGCCATTTAAACTCCTGAAGAGACTGAACGAGGTTTGTTATAGGTTACAGCTCCCCCCTGATTACCGTATTAACCCCTCGTTTCATGTGTCTCCTCAGGCTGGTGGTGGCTGGTCCGCTCCAGCAGTCTGAGGTGCGGAAGGTTCCTCCGCCCCCTCTGGACATCGAGGGGGCCCTGGCGTATTCTGCGCGAGCCATCATGGACTCAAGGCGTCCGGCGAGGGGCCTTCGGTACCTCATGGAGTCAGAGGGGTATGGTCCGAAGGAGAGATGCTGCGTGCCGGTGGAGGACATCCTGGACCAGTTGTTACTGCAGGAATATCACCGTCTCCACCCGGGTCGTCTTGCGCCTCATCCTCCAGGTCGTCCCCGAGGCCGGTGTTGGCACACTGCTGGAGCCGTGCGTCAAGGGCGGGTACTGTCACAACTTCCGTCGAAGTCGGTCCCTCTCCTTGCTCGGGCGGTGTTCGGCGGTCGACGTCACCGGCCTTCTAGCCATTGCCGATCAACATTTCATTTTCCTTTTGTCTTTGTTTTACACACCTGGTTTCAATTCCCCAATTACATGTTCATTATTTAAACCTCTGTTTTCCCCATGGTTTTTGTGCGTGTTTGTTCGTTGTTTAGTGGTCAGTATTTCTGTAAGCTGGTGTGTTTCCTAGCATGGAATATATTGTTGGTTTATTTTTTAGTAAAGTTACGTTTTACTCAGTTCTGTGTCCTGAGCCTGACTTTGTCTGACCCGCTACACACTGACACTTGACAGGTTGTGTATATTTTGGAATGGCGGATGTTGATTTCGGGTGGCTGCCATCACCGACAAGGGAACAAGCCAACTTTTCTGTTACTTAATTAAGAGTCTATTGACGTGCATCAATCTAAGTAACATAATAAAAAATGAACATCAAAATCCGTCAATTTAACTTTTTAGTGACAGGGGGTAGTATTCGGAAATTCAGATGAATGACTTGCCCAAATTAAACTGCCTGCTACTCGGGCCCAGAAGGTAGGATATGCATATTATTAGTAGATTTGGATAGAAAACACTGACGTTTCTAAAAATGTTTGAATGATGTCTGTGAGTATAACAAAACTCATATGGCAGGCAAAAACCTGAGAAAAATCCAACCAGGAAGTGTGAAAATCTGAGGTTTGTAGTTTTTCAAGTGATTCCCTATACAGTGACTTAGGGTTCATTTTGCACTTCCTAAGGCTTCCACTAGATGTCAACAGTCTTTAGAACGTTGTTTCATGCTTCTACTGTGAATAGGGAGAGAATAAGAGCTCCTGGAAGTAGGTGAGTGAGAAAATGACATGAGCTCAGTGGTGCGCACTCCCGTGAGAGTTAGCTGTGTTCCTTTTCTTTTTTGAAGACAAAGGAATCGTCCGGTTGGAATATTATGGAAGATTTATGATAAAAACATCCTAAAGATTGATTCTATACATCGTTTGACATTCTATACATCGTCTGTAATATAACTTTTGACTTTTTGTCTGAACTTAACTGCGCGAGCACAGTGCATTTGGAGTACTCTACCGAACACGCGAGCAAAAAGGATGTATTTGGACATTTATATGGACTTTATCGAAACAAATGAACATTTATTGGGGAACTGGGATTCCTGGGAGTGCATTCCGACGAAGATCATCAAAGGTAAGTGAATATTTATAATGTTATTCCTGAGTTTTGTTGACTCCACAAAATAGCGGGTTTGGTTTCGTCTCTGAGCGCTGTACTCAGATTATTGCAAAGTGTGCTTTTGCTGTAAAGTTTATTTGAAATCTGACACAGCGGTTGCATTAAGGAGAAGTGTATCTATAAGTCTTTGAATAACAGTTGAATATTTTATGAATGTTTATGATGAGTTTGTCTGTAAATTGATGTGCTCATTCACCGAAGGTTTTGGGAGGCAAAACATTTCCTGTGAGTGCCATCTGATGAAGATCATCAAAGGTTAGTGATTCATTTTAGCTGTATTTCTGGTTTTTGTGACGCCTCTCCTTGCTTGTGTAACCGATGTGAAATGGCTAGTTAGTTAGCGGTGGTGCGCGCTAATAGCATTTCAATCAGTGATGCACTCGCTCTGAGACTTGAAGTAGGGTTTCCCCTTGTGTTGCAAGGGCCGCGGCTTTTGTGGCGTGATGGGTAACGATGCTTTGTGGGGTGTCAGTTGTTGATGTGTGCAAGGGTCCCTGGTTCGAGCCCGGGTTGGGGCGAAGAAAGGGACGGAACCTACACTATTACACTTGGAAAATGGCTGTGTGGTTGTTCTTGTCTCGGCGCTGTCCTAACATAATCTAATGCTATGCTTTCGCCGTAAAGCCTTTTTGCAATCGGACAATGTGGTTGGATTAACGAGAAGTTCATCTTTCAAATGGTGTAAAATAGTTGTATGTTTGAGAAATTTGAATTATGAGATTTTTGTTGTTTTCAATTTGGCGCCCTGCTATTTCACTGGCTGTTAAATAGTGTGTCCCGCGGGTTGGACGCGAGCGTCCCACATTTCCCAGAGAGGTTAAAAAAGAGAAGTTTTGCTTTACATCCTCATGGGACTTGTCTGAATGTAACCCATACAAATGAATGGAAGTATGGGGGTAGGCTTGTGCTAAAAAAATGTATTTCCTGAGCTTTCTTATATCTCCTAGATAAAGGACAGGTACTTCAAAACCTTATGATACATTTTTTGACTGTCTATTTTGCCATTTCAATGCAATTCGCGGTTCACGGTCATCCCCCTCTTCAAAGGGTGTGACACTCTAGACCCAAACTGTTATAGATCTATATCCATCCTGCCCTGCCTTTCTGAAGTCTTCGAAAGCCAAGTTAACCTCTCTAGGGTCGGCGGGACGAAATCGTCCCACCTACGTAACAGCCAGTGGAATCCTGTGGCGCATTATTCAAATACCTTAGAAATGCTATTACTTCAATTTCTCAAACATATGACTATTTTACAGCATTTTAAAGACAAGACTCTCGTTAATCTAACCACACTGTCCGATTTCAAAAAGGCTTTACAACGAAAACAAAACATTAGATTATGTCAGCAGAGTACCCAGCCAGAAATAATCAGACACCCATTTTTCAAGATAGCATATAATGTCACAAAAACCCAGAAGACAGCTAAATGCAGCACTAACCTTTGATGATCTTCATCAGATGACAACCCTAGGACATTATGTTATACAATACATGCATGTTTTGTTCAATCAAGTTCATATTTATATCAAAAACAAGCTTTTTACATTAGCATGTGACGTTCAGAACTAGCATACCCCCCGCAAACTTCCGGTGAATTTACTAAATTACTCACGATAAACGTTCACAAAAGCATAACAATTATTTTAAGAATTATAGATACAGAACTCCTCTATGAACTCGATATGTCCGATTTTAAAATAGCTTTTCGGTGAAAGCACATTTTGCAATATTCTAAGTAGATAACCCGGCATCACAGGGCTAGCTATTTAGACACCTAGCAAGTTTAGCCTTCACCAAACTCCGATTTGCTATTAGAAAAGTTTGATTACCTTTGGTGTTCTTCGTCAGAATGCACTCCCAGGACTTCTACTTCAATAACAAATGTTGGTTTGGTCCCAAATAATCCATAGTTATATCCAAACAGCGGCGTTTTGTTCGTGCGTTCAAGACACTATCCGAAAGGGTAAAGAAGGGTGACGAGCACGACGCATTTCATGACAAAAAATTTCAAAATATTGAATTACCGTACTTCGAAGCATGTCAACCGCTGTTTAAAATCAATTTTTATGGCATTTTTCTCGTAAAAAAGCGATAATATTCCGACCGGGAATCTGCGTTTAGGTAAAAAGACGAAAGAAAATAAAGCACGGGTCGACTCGTGCACACGCCTAAGCCCATTGTCCTCTGATCGGCCACTTGCCAAAGGCGATAATGTGTTTCAGCCAGGGACTGCCTCGATATCATTCAGCTTTTTCCCGGGTTCTGAGAGCCTATGGGAGCCGTAGGAAGTGTCACATTACAGCAAAGATCCTCAGTCTTCAATAAAAAGAGCCAAGATGAACAAGAACTTGTCAGACAGGCCACTTCCTGGTCAGAATCTTCTCAGGTTTTTGCCTGCCATATGAGTTTTGTTATACTCACAGACACCATTCAAACAGTTTTAGAAACTTTAGGGTGTTTTCTATCCAAAGCCAATAATTATATGCATATTCTAGTTTCTGGGTAGTAGTAATAACCAGATTAAATCGGGTACGTTTTTTATCCGGCTGTGAAAATACTGCCACCTATCCCAAAGAAGTTAAATTCACACAGGACACTGGATAAGACAGGAGAAATACTCCAGAACAGACTGACCCTAGCCCCCCGACACAAACTACTGCAGCATAAATACTGTAGGCTGAGACAGGAGGGGTCGGGAGACACTGTGTCCCCATCCGACAATACCCCCGGACAGGGCCAAACAGGCAGGATATAACCCCACCCACTTTGCCAAAGCACAGCCCCCACACAACTAGAGGGATATCTTCAACCACCAACTTACCATCCTGAGACAAGGCCGAGTATAGCCCGCCACTGCACAACCCAAGGGGGGGCACCAACCCAGACAGGAAGATCACGTCAGTTTCTCAACCCACTCAAGTGACGCACCCCACCTAGGGACAGCATGGAAGAGCACCAGTAAGCCAATGGCTCAGCCCCTGTAATAGGGTTAGAGGCAGAGAATCCCAGTGGAGAGAGTGGAACCGGCCAGGCAGAGACAGCAAGTGTGGTTCCTTGCTCCAGTGCCTTTCCGTTCACCTTCACACTCCTGGGCCAGACTACACTCAATCATAGGACCTACTGAAGAGATGAGTCTTCAATAAAGACTTAAAGGTTGAGACCGAGTCTGCGTCTCTCACATGGGTAGGCAGACCATTACATAAAAATGGAGCTGGATAGGAGAAAGCCCTGCTTCCAGCTGTTTGTTTAGAAATTCTAGGGACAGTAAGGAGGCCTGCGTCTTGTGACCGTAGCGTACGTGTAGGTATGTACGGCAGAACCAAATCGGAAAGATAGGTAGGAGCAAGCCCATGTAATGCTTTGTAGGTTAGCAGTAAAACCTTGAAATCAGCCCTTGCCTTAACAGGAAGCCAGTGTAGAGAGGCTAGCACTGGAGTAATATGATACAAAAATTGTTCTAGTCAAGATTCTAGCAGCCGTGTTTAGCACTAACTGAAGTTTATTTAGTGCTTTATCCGGGTAGCCGGAAAGTAGAGCATAGCAGTAGTCTAACCTAGAAGTGACAAAAGCATGGATGAATTTTTCTGCATAATTTTTGGACAGAAAGTTTCTGATCTGTGTTAATAAATTAACCAATTAGACTAAAGATGAGCAGCACTGACCTCAATTAAGCTAACATTTCCCCAGTTTATATTGTAACCAAACTGAGATCTGACGTTGATTGATTTAACAAGACAAGTCCCTGTGCTTGTCTCAAAGCAGCACAATGGAGCTGTCCTAAACAAAACAGTGCTGAAATTACAGTAGGCTATTGCTTCAAATTTCTTATTATGATTGGATGACTTTTGGAGTTTTAGTAAGCCTAAGCAACAAATTGATACATGTCTTCAACTGCGATAGCCTAGTTTATTCCGATATTTTCGTAAATCAGTGATATTAATTCCCACAGTAATAATATACAGTATAGTTAAAGACACAGAGCATGCATAGTGGTGGGCTATGCAAAGTGATTTGGGGGCGTAGTGACATGCCTCGCAAAGTTTAGAACTGCCATGAGGATGGTAACAGTCTAGTAATGGGCACTGCATAGCAACCATCAAGAGCATAAGAGAATAGCATGTGCCAATTCTGCTTCAGCATTATGGCTATGTTTCATACTAAGCCAAAGGCAAAACTTTACAGCCTTCATAACTGCCTCGGTTGGCAGAAATAAAAGTTACCGGTAATGCATTGGTACCAGTAATACCTTTCAGATATAAAAGGCTGCTAAACGTTGGGTGGCATGGTAAAGTTGGCGGGAAAAAGTATTGATATGTAAGGGGCATATGACTCATGGAACCCTTTCTTCTCTCTTAGGTCGTTTGTTTAAATTCTTACAAGGAGTTTGGTCATTATGAAGAGCTCTGTAGACAAAGAACACCCCATCCCTCCCTGCCTACAAGTGTGCATTTGAAGAGGAATTTGGGTCTCATCTAAGATGGTTTGATAGGTCCCATCTGTTATTATTGTGATGGAAGGGGGGAAAGAAGGGTAGAGAAGATGATGGTGAGGGGGAGAGAGGGGTGGATGGAGAGCGAGGGCAAGGGTGTGGGTGAGGGAGGGATGAACAGTGAAAGGGAAGGCAGGGGAGTTGGATCAGGGGTGTTGCGAGGACACCCTTATCACACCATCCACATGAAAAATACTACAGTTTACTGTAGTATCCCTCAATCATGTGTAGTACTTACTATAGAATGAAGTAGTATACTGTAGAATTCTATAGTAAATATTACAGTACTATTTACAAAAAAACATGTAATGTCAGCAAAAACACCACAGACCGCAAAAACACAACACTTTTTTAACTATAGTAAATACTACAGTTTTTAATTTGCTTATAACTTGCCCATTCCCCTCCCCATATCCCAATTTGGGTCACCCATAACTGAGAAACCTACATGCAAGTATAGACCATATATTGTGTTCCCATATATACAGGTTCCCTCAGTCCTCTATTATTTTCAATGTACAACTGTGATAACTGGGACAAGTGGCCCAGTTTGCAGATGATCTCTGTTATTGGGCCTCCTCCAAAAACGTTGCCCATGCTGGAAAAAATATATAGAGAAGTGTAACAGAGATTGGGAAATGGGCCAATCTTTGGCGGGTCAAGCTCAACCCCCTGAAGACCAAGTGCGTCCTCTTCTCCAGGAACCCCAAAAGAACCAAGCAAGTGTACCTTAAACCATTATAACCATTATACCCTTTTAAACTCAAAAGTCCAGGATGGTGGTACACAGCAATAGAAGCTGACATTTTAAGAACCTAAACACCGTTGTTACTGCACTGTAAGTTGATTTCAATATTTTCAAAAGGCTGACCTGATATGCAATTTTACTATCCAAACTCATTTCAAACCAAATATGGAGAAGCACTGAGGCTGACAGCTTTTAAGCACAGCTTTTGGGAATGCATGTTTTTATGTACAATGTACATTTATAATAACATAACCCTCCTTTTAAAATATATATACTTACCTGGAGTGGCCTTTTAACATGCATTACTTACAGTGCCTTGCAAAAGTACTCACTCCCTTAGTGTTTTTCATATTTTGGGGTATTACAAGCTGTAATTTACATTTATTTTTATTTGGATTTCATGTAATGGACATAAACAAAATAGTCCAAATTGGTGAAGTGAAATGAAAAAAATTACTTATTTAAAAAAATGTGAAATACATTTTAAACGGAAAAGTGGTGTGTGCATATGTATTCACCCCTTTGCTATGAAGCCCCTAAATAAGATCTGGTGCAACCAATTACATTCAGAAGTCACATTATTAGTTAAATAAAGCCCACCTGTGTGCAATCTAAGTGTCACATAATCTGTCACATGATTGCAGTATACCTGTTCTGAAAGGCCCCAGAGTCCGCAACTCCACTAAGCAAGGGGCACCACCAAGAAAGCGGCACTATGCAGACCAAGGAGCTCTCCAAACAGGTCAGGGACAAAGTTGTGGAGAAGTACAGATCAGGGTTGGGTTATAAAACAATATCTGAAACTTTGAACATCCCACGGAGCACCATTAAATCCATTATTAAAAAATGGAAAGAATATGGCACCACAACAAACCTGCCAAGAGAGGGCCGCCCACCAAAACTCACGGACCAGGCAAGGAGGGCATTAATCAGAGAGGTAACAAAGAGACTAAAGATAACCCTGAAGGAGCTGCAAAGCTCCACAGCGGAGATTGGAGTGTCTGTCCATAGGACCACTTTAAGCTGTACACTCCACAGAGCTGGGCTTTACGGAAGAGTGGCCAGAAAAAAGCCATTGCTTAATGAATAAAATAAGCAAACGTAAAAACAAATAAGCCAAAAGGCATGAGAGACTCCCCAAACATATAGAAGAAGGTACTCTGGTCAGATGAGACTAAAATTGAGCTTTTTGGCTATCAGGGAAAAAACTCTTTCTGGCCAAACCCAACACTTATGATCACCCCGAGAACACCATCACAGTGAAGCATGGTGATGGCAGCATCATGCTGTGGGGATGTTTTTCATCAGCAGGGACTGAGAAACTGGTCAGAATTGAAGGAAAGGTGGATGGCGCTATTTACAGGGACATTTTTGAAGGGTCAGTCTTCCAGAGATTTGAGACTGGGACGGAGGTTCACCTTCAAGCAAGACAATGACCCTAAGCGTACAGCTAAAGCAACACTCGAGTGGTTTAAGGGGCAACATTTAAATGTCTTGGAATGGCCTAGTCATAGCCCAGACCTCAATCCAATTGAGAATCTGTTGTATGACTTAAAGATTGCTGTACACCAGCGGAACCTATCCAACTTGAAGGAGCTGGAGTAGTTTTGCCTTGAAGAATGGGCAAAAATCCCAGTGGCTAGATGTGCCAAGCTTATAGAGACATACCCCAAGAGACTTGCAGCTGTAATTGCTGCGAAAGGTGGATCTACAAAGTATTGACTTTGGGGTGGTGAATAGTAATGCACGCTCAAGTTTTCAGTTTTTTTGTCTTATTTCTTGTTTGTTTCACAATAAAAAATATTTTGCATCTTGAAAGTGGTAGGCATGTTGTGTAAATGTAGACGGTATGCGCAATCCTCTCTGCTGCTCCTGATGAACAATGGAAACACAAACAGCATCAACAATAACCACAGCCGTTCATCCCACCACTCAAAAATCACAAACCACCACTCCCCTCCCTGTATCCTGAAGAACAAGTTTCCATCCCATACTTTCTATTTTTAGTGAAGTTATTTACCCATTCCACAAGTCACCTTACCCTAAACCAGGTTCGTATCTAATTCCCAACCCTTTGCCCTTAAACTTTAACCCTTACGCTAAACTGGGTTCGTATCCTCTACCCAACCCCTCCTCTGTTATTTTATAATGTTTTACTTTAGTTATTTACATTTTGAATCTATTAAAGTTTGTTTTAATCAAATCAAGCTGAGGAAGAGAAAAGGATAACTCCACCCCCCCTTGTACCTTGCCAAACCTGACCTTCACCAGACAGATACATGGAGAAGAAGGATAGAATGTATTTTATTTAACCTTTATTTAACTAGGCAAGTCAGTTAAGAACAAATTCTTATTTACAATGACGGCCTACCCAAACCCTAACCCGGACGATGCTGGGCCAATTGTGCGCCGCCCTATGGGATTCCCAATTAGGGCTGGCTGTGATACAGCCTGGAATTGAACCAGGGTCTGTAGTAACACCTCTAGCACTGAGATGCGCCACTCGGGAGACCCTAAAGAGGACATGAAGCGCTGTGATGTCCCTACAAGTCCCAAAGTTCGTCATTGCACTACAGGTTAAAGAAAAGAGCAAAAGTGCTGAACTATCCGTTCAGACCCCAGTCCTACCAACCTACAGGTTATGGAAAATTTGCTCTTTTAGTACTTCTTCAGTAGGTTTTCTCAAGGAGAAAATCTCTACGTCTATGTCAACAATAATAAAACATTATAGTAAATACTGCAGTAATATCCGCAAAAACACTACTGTAAATACTACAGTATACTACAGTCTGTAACAAACTACAGTAAATATTGCAGTATCTACAGTCTGCAAAGACAGTACAGTAAATATCAAAGTATACTACAATCTGCAAAAACACGACATTAATTACTACAGCATATACCACAGTTTTATTTTATTACAGAATGTATACTATAGCTAACTGTAAATACTACAGTATACTACAGTATACTGGAGTTAACACTAGAGTAGTCACTGCAGTGAATACTACAGTAAAGTTAGCAAAACACTACAGTGAATACTATATTATATATATCATAGTATACTATAGTATTTCTTCATGTGGGCAGCGACATATTTGGTCATCCACAGCTGAGGCACTTCAGTCAGTTCCCGTTCCCATTCTAAGATGAGAGGGTGAGAGGAGAGGAAAAGGAACATGTCCATTCTTGGCTATGAGGGATGGAAATGTGTACACCAGCTAAATGTCACCAGAGCCAGGCTGTCACCACCAGGCAGTGTATGTGTGTGTGTGTGTGCGTGTGTGTGAGACCGCCAGGAGGCCGAATGGGGATGGAGCGGGACAACTTCCAGGCTTGTGAGTCATACTGGAGACAATGTCACAGAGGATAGAGGAGAGCAGAGGAGGGTTCCTCTTCTCCCTCTTTCTCATACATACTATATATACAAAAGCATGTGGACACCCCTTCAAATTAGTGGATTCAGCTATTCAGCCACGCCCGTTGCTAACAGTTGTATAAAATAAAGGCACACAGCCATGCTATCTCCGGTGACAAACATTGGCAGTGAAATGGCCTTACTGAAGAGCTCAGTGACTTTCAACGTGGCACCGTCATAGGATGCTATCTTTTCAACAAGTCAGTTTGTCAAATTTCTGCCCTGCTAGATCTGCCATGGTCAACTGTAAGTGCAGTTATTGTGAAGTGGAAACGTCTAAGACCAACAACGGCTCAGCCGTGAAGTTGTAGGCCACACGAGCTCACAGAACGGGACCGCCGAGTGCTGAGATCACCATGCGCAATGCCAAGTGCCGGCTGGAGTGGTGTAAAGCTCTCCGCCATTGGACTCTGGAGTGGAAACCCGTTCACTGGCAGTCCGACGGACGAATCTCGGTTTGGCGGATGCCATGAGCACACTACCTGGACGAATGCATAGTTTGGTGGAGGAGGAATAATGGTCTGGGGCGGTTTTTCATGGTTTGAAATCTTAACGTTCAAGCATACAATTACATTGTAGACGATTCTGCGCTTCCAATTTTGTGACAACAGTTTGGGAAGGCCTTTTCCTATTTCAGCATGACAATGCCCCCATGCACAAAGCAAGGTCCATACAGAAATAGTTTGTTGAGATCAGTGTGGAAGAACTTGACTGGCTGCACAGAGCCCTGACCTCAACCCCATCGAACACCTTTGGGATGAATTCGAATAACGATTGCGAGCCAGGCCTAATCGCCCAATAACAATGCCCGACCTCACTAATGCTCTTGTGGCTGAATGGAAGCAAGTCCCCTCAACAATGTTCCAACATCTAGTGGAAAGCCTTCCCAGTCTCTGCGTCTGCAACTCTGCCGCTTAGGCTGCTTTATTTCTAATACTGTGGGTATGATGATGTGTGTGATTCTGTGCAGTCCTGTGTGTGTGTTAAGCTGTGTCTGCTTGCGTATGTGTGATGCAGATACAGATGGTGCACAGTATGTTTGAAGCATGGATGCTGATATCAATCTGATCCTGATGTTAATCTTTATCACACAGATAGATTTCAAAAGATGCCATTTGGTCTCCAGTATGGCTCAGTTCCTCCGGGAAAGTGTGTGTGCATGTGTCTCATTGTATGTGTGTGTGTGTGTGTGTATGGGTCTGGTATTGTGTGTGTGTGTGTGTGCGTATGTTTGTTTCATCGTGTGTGTGTGTGTGTTTGTGTGTGTGTGATGTGTGTCTCCCGCAGTGCTCTGGGGGGAGACGGTAGAGGAAATGAGACAGTGTGAACGTGATGAGACTCGGGGACAGAGAGTTCAGACTGCTGCAGACTAGTACTGTCTCACTCTCTAGCTCTCCCTCTAGCTCTGTCTCTCTCTCTCTCTCTCTCTCTCTGTCTGTCTGATGCTGCAGTCTCTCGCTCTGTCTTTACCTCCTTCCATCTCTCTCTCTCTCTCCATCTCTCTCTCTCTGTCTGTCTGACTGCTGCTGCTCTCTCTTCCTCCCACTATCTCGCTTTCTCGCTCGCTCTCTCTCTCTCTCTCTCTCTCTCTCTCTCTCTCTCTCTCTCTCTCTCTGTCTGAGGCTCCATACTCAGACACCCATTAATTATTCACAGTGTTGCACTGCAGGTTTTCCCCCTCTCCACCCGGCACCTCTACTTTCCTCTCTGCACCACTGCCAACCCATCCGTACTGTTGCTCACATTTCCTACACCTCAATATCTTAATTCATCCTCTCTTTTTCAAAGGTCTTTCTTTAATTTCTTCCTTACTCTCTTTTCTATTTTTCATTGTCTTTAATATTTGATTCTTAGTTTAGATTTACTAGTGTGTTTGTGTGTCTGGGAGGGGTCCCCTCCTGCTTAGTATTCACCGGGTGTTTCTAAAGGGCACTTCTGTGGGTGTGGTGTCTCCTCACGCACACACACGCACACATGCAAGTCAGCAGCAGGGCTTTCCCGCTCACATTCCAGCCCCACCTACACACACACCCCGCCATAATCATCACATCAGCCCCACCCCTGCACCTCCTTTCCACAGCTCCTTTGCCTCTTCTCTCCTGCTCTCTCTTTCCTTCTACAAGTCCTGGAGTCCATCCTTTTCCAACCTTGATGCAACCACAATCCAAAGCAGCTATTCACTGTGTGGCATCCGAGCCAGAAAGAGTAATGACGCAGGCAGGCAGGCACACAGGCACGAAGGCACGCAGGCAGTTAGGCAGGCAGGTACGCAGGCAGGGGAGGTGATACTACGGTAGAGGAGGGATGGGAGGGGGCAGTACCATGATAACTGTGCTGTCACATTTCCCCGTACACACTGGGTTACCGGCAAAGGCGAGGTGGTGGAAAGAAAGCGGTGGAAACCGGTAGAAGAAGTGAGTCACATATAGTTCAGGGTCAGCAAAGCATCTGGTAAATGGCAAGATCATCATAATCTTCATCATCACAACGTTTCTAAGAATATTATCGTGGCATTTGCTTTTCCTGGAAGAGGAGTGAGACAGTGTGTGGGAAGCTATCAACCAATGTCCCAGTGGTTGTTCGATCAGGATTGACCTGATTTTGATGGTTTCTGACCAACCTTGTTGGGACTAGGGCTGTGGCGGTCATGAAATTTAGTCAGCTGGTGATTGTCAAGCAAATAACTGCCGGTCTCACGGCAATTTACCATTAACTAACATAAACACATTTAGCAAATCTTGTCTTCCACGCTTAGCCTACATGCCACTGATGCAGACCTTTGGAACATCTACATTTTAAAAAGTCTAATAAATCCATGTAATATAGCCTACACCATCACAATAAATAGCTCAATTCTTATTAGCCAATGCCCGTCACGTCATTGGGTCTTTCTCACAGGCGACAAGGTGCATATTGAAGATGTTGGAAGAACTGTCCACATTTACTTTTCGTTAGCCAACAAGATGAGTAGGCCTAACAAACCACAGAAGCACTAGCCTATCGACTTTGGTACTAGCAGTGGTTGAAAAAGTACCCAATTGTCATACTTGAGTAAAAGCAAAGATACGTTAATAGAAAATGTACCAAGTAAAATATTACTTGAGTAAAAGTCTAAATGTATTTGGTTTAAATATAATTGCTAAAATATACTTAAGTATTTAAAGTAAAACTAAAAATCGTTTCAAATTCCTTATATTAAGCAAACCAGACATTTATTTAATTTTTTTTTTAATTTTTGGCTAGCCAGGGGCACATTCCAACACTCAAACATAATTTACAAACAAAGCATTCATGTTTGTGAATCTGCCAGATCAGAGGCAGTAGGGATGACCAGGGATGTTGTCTTGATAAGCGTGTGAATTAGACAATTTTCCTGTCCTGCTAAGCACTCAAAATGTAACGAGTCCTTTTGGGTGTGAAGGGAAAATGTATGGAGTAAAAAGTACATTATTTTCTCTAAGAATGTAGTAAAGTAAAAGTAAAAGTTGTCAAAAATGTAAATAGTAAAGTACAAGTACCCCCAAAAATGACTTAAGTAGTACATGCAAGTAATTTTACTTAAGTACTACACCATTGGGGGATAGTAGATTGACATAGTACAAAAATTGACCTATTCTATTCTGTGCGAGAAATAAACATTCCAAACAGTCTGGGACAGTTGTGGGATGTGATCGATCCCAAATGAATACAAACACTAGCATCAAAAACGCTTTTTAAAGCAATGAGGCTGATGCAAGATATCAGAACATTTAGCTTAAAATGTTGATAAACTATTGGGCTATTTCTTCACATTATAAGCACAACAAAGCGCACACGGCAGTAGGCTATAAGCACAAATATTCCAAAAATACAATCAATTAGCAGGAAAATACCTTTCTCAAAATTGACGACAAATGTGATTATGAATGTATTGCTTTTATTATAAAGGTGCATTTTTATGGTGAAATTGATCTTCCCCAAACGTGAAACTGATGCGCTACGTATGCATGCCAGTTAGGCTCTACACACCTTGCAAAGCGGATTCATGTGCTTAATTTTAAGAAGTTATTTGGCCACTTTAGTTGTGATACAAATCTTATCAAAACATATAGGCTATCGGCTAGGCTACATGAGGTGTGCAACTATGATTTGAAAAAGTCGCACAAAAAAGGCTTGCGCTGTTTCTTGTCTTACTGCACACAAGTTGGGTGTCATTCACAGCTGATAGGCTAATATTGTCACCCATCAGACTGTTCTTGATTTAATCTTGTCTTTAAATATACTAAATCATATATGTGAGAAATTTGTTTTGATTTAGAATGGACCATTATCATGCCCTGGTCTCGAAACAGGGGCAGTGGAAAAAAATACTTGTCATCTATGCACTTAAATAGCAAATGGAGGATGCTTTTCCCGTGGTTCATTTTTCATGCCAGCCAGGTAGGCTATACTCCTGTTTAAAAGAGAAGCAAGTGCTTAATATTAGGAAAGTTGACAAATAAATATAGTAGGCCTAGCGTATAGAAAGCTCACTCAATTACATAGCCTATAGAAATGTTGCGCAACATGGGTGAAGTATTTTCAATCAATTTTCGTAGGGACAATAGCGTGCTGAGTACCAGGCAGTTAGCAAGTTTGGAAGACTACTAATGACCAGCAGCATTATCAGAGCTTGGAGAAGCCTAATAACCATGACTAAATGGTGACGTGGAATTTGACTGCCGTCATGACTCGTGAGCGCCGGTGTGGTGGTAATATGGTTACAGTAACAGCCCTAGTTGTGACTATACTTCCCATAGTGAGTCAAACAGTATTATAGATGACTTACCGGTATAGACATCTTTAAGGGTTTTAATATTAAAAAAGAGAAGACCTTGAGATCTGATACCCAGACAGCACACCCTACAGTAGCTTAAGATATTTTTTAAAACCTTTGTTTAAATCAAGAACTCCAATAGAGGTTAAAATACCTATTTTTCAAAGGAGAACAATAAAGCAGCTGTAAAAGTATAAATACATACAGCACATGGACACAGAGCATAAAGGAAACAGCTATATATTGAATGAAATATCGTAGAATAGCTATTCTGTTAGACAGGTCTAGTTTATAGACTAGAGGGAGGTATCCTCTAGATCAGACAGGTGGTTCCTAGTGTAGAGTGTGGGAAGAGAGTGGAGGAGAGGAGATGAGAGGGGGAGGAGCACTTGCTGGAGTGTTCCAGAAGCGGAACACTGTGGTGGCAACGGAGAGGGAGCAGCAGTTTCCATGAAGATCCCGCATTTGAGTATCTGAGTATCCCTGGTTAGGGAGGAGAGGGGGTTCCGAAGGGGGAGTGCTCCATAAGAGCCAATCAGAATGCTTGGTTTTTAGCTCACACAAGCAGCGCCAAAACTATGACATTAACGAGGTTACACAACATGTTCCTAAAAAACATTCCAAAGCAGGAAGCATAACACACACACACACACACACACACACACACACACACACACACACACACACACACACACACACACACACACACACACACACACACACACACACACACACACACACACACACACACACACACACACACATACACACACACACAAACTTACCCTCGAGACAAGAGCAACCCTTACTTCACACATTACATAATGTCAGTGGCTGAGTGCAGAGCAGAGAGGCATCTCTTGATGTTGGGTACACAGAGTACCGGAATGTTCACTCACGGTCACTGCACCGCTATCACACTGGTCTTAAAACACATAGTGCAGTACACCATATAGGGAATATGGTGCCGTTTGGGACACAGACATATGAAGTGATTTCCTCAAGAGTATGTTTGTAGAGTTACATCACATAGCATTAAAGATTGATACAGTTTTATCTAACTTAGATCCTCAGATATCTTTGTATTCTTTAAAAGTGGAATGCATCCAGTCGATATCCCATTCAGGACAATGCACAGTGCAGTATGTCTGTAGGACACTAGGTTCATACAGTGGGCAGAGAAAACATTTTATTCTTAAAAGTCTAAGCCAGGGTAGAGGGTGGGGGGGTCTTAAGATGTTTGTCTTAAGATGGTCAAACAAGGGATAATTTAGTTATTTGATTTAGAACTGTTGGACCCCATTATGTATGACTTCCGGCGCCGACAGAGGTGGCCGCCTCGTTTCGCGTTCCTAGGAAACTATGCAGTATTTTTTTTTTGTATGTGTTATTTCTTACATTGTTACCCCAGGTAATCTTAGGTTTTATTACATACAGTTGGGAGGAACTATTGGATATAAGAGCAACGTCAACTCACCAACATTACGACCAGAAATACGACTTTCCCGAAGCGGATCCTCTGTTTGGCCTACCACCCAGGACAATGGGTCGGATACAAGCCGGCGACCCAAAACAACGACGCCGTAGACGGAGCGGTCTTCTGGTCAGGCTCCGTAGATGGGCACATTGCCCATCGCTCCCGAGCATACTACTCACCAATGTCCAGTCTCTTGACAACAAGGTAGACGAAATCCGAGCAAGGGTTGCCTTCAAGAGAGACATCAGAGATTGCAACATTCTCTGTTTCACGGAAACATGGCTCACTTGAGACACGCTATCTGAGTCGGTACAGCCACCTGGTTTCTTCACACATCGCGCGGACAGAAACAAGCATCTCTCTGGTAAGAAGAAGGGCGGGGGTGTATGCCTTATGATTAATGAGACATGGTGTGATCATAACAATATACAGGAACTCAAGTCCTTTTGTTCACCTGACTTAGAATTCCTCACTATCAAATGCCAACCTCATTATCTACCAAGAGAATTCTCTTCGATCATAATCACTGTCGTGTACATCCCCCCCAAGCAGACACATCGACGGCCCTGAAAGAACTTCATTGGACTCTATGTAAACTGGAAACCACATAACAGTTTAACTGTTATGTACTTCATACCGCCAAGTTCTCCAATGAACACATCCGCGTGTTCCCTCAATATCCCTTGTAGGTTTGTGTCCTCTTTTTCAACCATGTGAATTTCTTGCCAGTTTAGTTTGATCTTTTCCAGCCATTACATTCCATAAAAGCTGGATAGTTGCCTTTCACGATGTAGAGTGGTAGCTTTACCTTCTGTTTGTTGAGCTCCGCTGTAACAATCACACTTCCTCTCACTGGAACAGTTTCACCAGTGTAGGTTTTCAGCGTCATCTTCGTGGACTGTGGTGTGAGGGGATGTAGTTTCTCCTTGTATACAGCCTCAGACAGCAAAGATATGGCTGCTCCAATGTCCACTTGCATCCGCACTGCTTTTCTATCCAGTAGCGGTGTCACCCAGTGTCCGTGTCCATTGTCTGAAATGGACAAAACATGCAACGAATATTCCCCTTTGTTCATCCTCTATATGCTCCATTTTATGCACTTTTGTTTTGTACTTCCTGAAGTCGCTTTTTCATTTTTCAGTACTCTTGTTTGAATGTGTCTAAGTCTTTGCACCAACACTCCTCTACTTGGTGACCTGGTTTCCCACAGTGATAGCATGGCTTGCCACCTACTGCCTTGTTCTTTTTAATCCATAGACATCTTATGCACTTGGGTCGATGCACTTAGCTGCTGTGTGTCTTGATTTGCCATTTTCCATTGACATATTCACTTCTATTGCTCTCTGCAATGTTAAGTTACTTTCAGTCAAAAGGCGTTTCTGAATTGCCTCGCTGTGCATGCCACACACTAACATGTCACGTATAGTGTCAGTCAGTGAACCCCCAAATTCCCAGTGTTCAGATAACTGTTTCAATACAGCCACAAACTGTGAGATTGACTCCCCCTCTTGATTTCTCTTATGAAACCTGAATCTCTCTGTGATGATCACTGTTTTGGGAAAATAATGTCCTTTTAAGGTAGCCACAATTTCATCATATAATTTATCGCCAGGTTTTTCAGGCATTACTAGGCTGCGTAGTAGATTGAATATTTTTCCTCCCATAACAGTCAAAAATGTTGTTACAACTATTTCTGCTTTAATTCCATTTGCCAACACAAAGTACTCAAAACATTATGTGTAAGAACTCCATTGTTCCACAGATTCATCAAATGTTCCTTTTTTTCCAACCAGTGCAGAGATAATATTTCTTTCTCACACTTTTTAGACAGTCCCTTACTCCCAGACTTGTTTTTACTCACAGTGATTCCACTTTCTCCAGCAACAAAACTCTTCCCTCTGTGCTCTTGTTGTTGTGACATCGGAAGCATCACTGTTGACTGGCTAGCTCAACATTTTCATTTTCACAGCGAAATGTTTTTAGTGTTTTTACTAAGTTTTTAATGTTTTTAATGTTTTTACTCAGTCCTGTACATCAAAACTGGCGAGGAGGAAGAAACATTCTCATGTTTGTGTTCATTATTTTCAGTAGACAGGACACTGTATTACTTAACAAGAACTTTGTGTAGTGGTTGAAAAACAAGTTTTAATGACTCCAACCTAAGTGTATGTAAACTTCCGACTTCAACTGTACCTATTGGTAGATGGGTAAAAAAATGAAGCTAACTTTGAATATCCCTTTGAGCATGGTGAAGTTATAAATTACACTTTGAATGATGTATCAATACACCCTGTCACTACAAAGATACAGGCGTCCTTCCTAACACATTTGCCGGAGAGGAAGGAATCTGCTCAGAGATTTCACCATGAGGCCAATGGTGACTTTAAAACAGTTACATAGTTAAATGACAGTGATAGGAGTAATGTTAGGATGGATCAACAACATTGTAGTTACTAAACAATACTAACCTAATTGAAATGGAGGAAGCCTGTAAAGAATAAAATTCACTTTTTGTCATGAAAACAAAGTGTTATGTATGGAGCAAATCACAATACTGGGTAAAACTCTATTTTTTCAAGCATAGTGGTTGTTGTGTATTGATATTCTAGTTTGTCCCTTTAGGTCACCTGTGTAGATTGGAATGTTTTGTTCTGTGAAATGCATAAAACAATGCCCACGTTAGTTTCAACTCCTGTCTTATGTCCTGTCCTTATATTAGCTAGTTGTTTAACAAACTATAGTTTTGGCAAGTCGGTTAGGACATCTCATTTGTGCATGACACAGGTCATTTTTCGAACAATTGTTTACAGACAGATTATTTCACTTATAATTCACTGTATCACAATTCCAGTGGGTCAGAAGTTAACATGCACTAAGTTGACTGTGCCTTTAAACATCTTGGAAAATTCCAGAAAATGATGTCATGCTTTTAGAAGCTTCTGAGAGGCTAATTGACATCATTTGAGTCAATTGTAGGTGTGCATGTGGATGTATTTCAAGGCCTACCTTCAAACTCAGTGCCTCTTTGCTTGACATGATGGGAAAATCAAAAGAAATCAGCCAAGAGCTCATAAAAAAATTGTAGACCTCGACAAGTCTGGTTCATTCTTGGGAGCAATTTCCAAACGCCTGAAGGTATCACATTCATCTGTACAAACAATAGTACGCAAGTTTTAAACACCATGGGACCATGCAGCCGTCATACCGCTCAGGATGGAGACGCGTTCTGTCTCCTAGAGTTGAACGTACTTTGGTGTGAAAAGTGCAAATCAATTGCAGAACAGCAAAGGACCTTGTGACGATGCTGGAGGAAACAGGTACAACAGTATCAACATTCACAGTAAAACGAGTCCTATATCGACATAACCTGAAAGGCCGCTCAGCAAGGAAGAAGCCACTGCTCCAAAATCGCCATAAAAAAGCCAGACTACGGTTTGCAACTGCACATGGGGACAAAGACCATACTTTTTGGAGAAATGCCCTCTGGTCTGATGAAACAAAAATAGAGCTGTTTGGCCATAATGACCAACGTTATGTTTGGAGGAAAAAGGGGGAGGCTTGCAAGCCAACAAACACCATCCCAAATGTGAAGCACGGGGGTGGCAGCATCATGTTGTGGGGGTGCTTTGCTGCAGGAGGGACTGGTGCACTTCACAAAATAGATGGCAACATGAGGAGGGAAATTATGGTCGCAAATGGGTCTTCCAAATGGACAATGACCCCATGCATACTTCCAAATTTGTGGCAAAATGGCAAGGTATTGGAGTGGCCATCAAAAAGCCCTGACCTCAATCCTATAAGACATTTGTGGGCAGAACTGAAAAGGCGTGTGCGAGCAAGGAGGCCTAGAAACCTGACTCAGTTACATCAGCTCTGTCAGGAGGAATGGGCCAAAATTCACCCAACTTATTGTGGGAAGCTTGCAAAAGGCTACCCGAAACGTTCGACCCAAGTTAGACAATTTAAAGGCAATGCTACCAAATACTAATTCCGTGCATGTAAACTTCTGACCCACTGGGAATGTGATGAAAGAAATAGAAGCTGAAATAAATCATTCTCTCTACTATTATTCTGACATTTCACATTCTTAAAATGAAGTGGTGATCCTAACTGACCTAAAACAGGGAATTTTTGCTAGGATTAAATGTCAGGAATTGTGAAAAACTGAGTTTAAATGTATTTGGCTGAGTTGTATGTAAGCTTCCTACTTCAACTGTATTGTATTTGTATTTATTAGGGATCCCCATTAGCTGCTGCCAAGCTAATGCAGCTATTCTACTGTGGTCCAAACACATTAAGGCACTTACATGTTTATTTAATTGTATTTTTATTTAACCTTTATTTAACTAGGCATCACACATAAATCATCACACATAAAACAAATTAGAAAACAGTACATCATATCACATTATTACACCACTACATATCTACAATACAAAATGTATAAAACTACCACACAACAATATTACAATGTACTTAGCGTTAGGCAAAGTGTTCGTCCCAAATGGCACCCTATTCCCTACATAGTGCACTACTTGCCAAAACTATAGTTTGTTAACAATAAATTTGTGGAGTGGTTGAAAAATGAGTTTTAATGACTCCAACCTGTATGTAAACTTCCGACTTCAACTGTAGCTAGTAAGTTAGCTTGGGTGCTTGACTGCTGTTAGTACATTCTTATCAATCCTTAAAGAGATGCGTGGGGCTAAAGCTTAATTTAAGAGGGTATGAACGATTTTGAATGGCTGTAGACAAAGAAGGGCTCTCCAATAGTATACCAAAACATTCCAAGTTAATTTTCTCAAAAGTGAGTTTACAAGTTTATCAACTTTCAAAGCAAAATTACTTTCCCATTGTTCCTCAGCTGTAGTGTATGATATACAATTTTGTAGCTCTGAGGCTCTAATTTTATCCAATGTAAAAAACACAATTTTGCTACATGAGACCGACTTGAGCCGGTAGGTCACATATGGCAAAATATCACCAAGGTCCATGTCATGGTGAAACTTGCATTCCTGTAGCTCTGAAATAATTGAATGGTGAACCTTGCCACCCAACCAGAAAAGCAAAGTGAGAAATTCAGGCATTCTTGAAAGTCAGGACAATCCTTGTCCTGCAAAGAAGCATTATTTTTATAGTTGCAAATGTATATTTTGCAAGCGGTAGGAATTTAGAATTAAAAGTGGAGTGGAGCTTGTAGTTACGTGATGACATCACATGCCAAGCATACCTCAAAAGTATTCGGCAATCATATTTTCTTCAAAAAACACAATTGCCATCATCATCACAATAAAGCTTGAAAAAATAAAAATCCACCCCTGTCAAATGGATACAAATATTGTAGATCTTTAGAAAATGTATACATCTACCGTTTCCAGTCTGGAGTGCAAAACCCCTTGCCATCTCCCTCTGAGATAGAGTGCTTCAAAATGTTTCTGACAGAGACATAGTGGAAGAGACCAATCACACTGCCTTGGAGCTACAGGAGAAGAGATAGCCACAGCAAAGGTGGACCACCTGAGAAGAGAGAGAAAGATCAAACCATACTGTGTGCTTGACTATAATCGCAAAATGGGGGCAGTGGATAAGGTGGACATGATAAACAGCTTTGTTCCATGCACTCCGAAAACAAGATATTCTTCCATCTGATCGACACTGCTGTCCTTTATGGCCACATAGTTCACCGCCAGCTAACATGTGAGATGACTACTGAACAAGGTTTTTTGTAATTGGACATACAGTTCACATACAAATCAAATACAATTCTATTATGCAATGATATTGACAATATCTCACCCACCTCCCCACTCCCTCATCCTCCCTACTCCCTCTCCAAACAGTATGTTGCTAGCATACAAAAGCTGTCCTCAATCTTCAGCAAGAAAGATGTCCAGTTCCAGTTATGATGTTGGCAAATAATGTTCAATACTGTGGTTGTGTGGTTTCTGAAAGTACAGAATAAAGAGGAATTATTAGTAATTAGAATGCAATATCAGGATATAGCAATAAAACAATATTACAATGAAGTAACATAATTACACTGCTATAAAAATAATAAGTTGCATTGACAAAATCACAGTTCTAAATTATATAACAGTAAGAAACAATAACTGAAGAGATCCACAATGGCATGGCAGAGCTATGCTAAACAGACCAAATGAAAACAGAGGCCATGGTCTTGATAAGGCCATGGCAACTTCAAAGGATACAACACAAGCTAGTACTTCTAATACTTCATTAGCATTGTTTTACAGAGCTAAAATAAGAATATAGCTGCCACATAAGCACAATTGAGTATAACACCAAAAAGGATAAAAGTCAATTAGTTCCTTGCATTTCTGCAGTTATAAAGGAATACACACAGAATACATCATGCTCCATCCATCCATCCATCCATCCATCCATCCATCCATACATACATACATACATACATACATGCATACTATTAGTCAAATGTTTTAGAACACCTACTCATTCAAGGGTTTTTCTTTATTTTTACTATTTTCTACATTGTAGAATAATAGTGAAGACATCAAAACAATGAAATAACACATATGGAATCATGTAGTGACCAAAAAAGTGTTAAACAAATCAAAATATTGGATTCTTCAATGTAGACACGCTTTGCCTTGATGACAGCTTTGCACACTCTTGGCATTCTCTCTACCAGCATCATGAGGAATGCTTTTCCAACAGTCTTGAAGGAGTTCCCACATATGCGGAGCACTTGTTGGCTGCATTTCCTTCACTCTGTGGTCCAACTCATCCCAAACCATCTCAATTTGGTTGAGGTCGGGTGATTGTGGAGGCCAGGTCATCTGATGCAGCACTCCATCACTCTCCTTCCTAATCAAATAGCCCTTACACAGTCTGGAGGTGTGTGTTGGGTCAATGTCCTGTTGAAAAACGAATAATAGTCCCACTAAGCACAAACCAGAGGGGATGGCGTATCGCTGCAGAATGCTATGTTAGCCATGCTGGTTATTTTATAAAAAAAAATATTTCACCTTTATTTAACCAGGTAGGCTAGTTGAGAACAAGTTCTCATTTGCATCTGCGACCTGGCCAAGATAAAGCAAAGCAGTGCGACACAAACAACAACACAGAGTTACACTTGGAATAAACAAGCATACAGTCAATAATACAATAGAAAAAGTCTATATACAGTGTGTGCAAATGAGGTAGGATGAGGGAGGTAAGGCAATAAATAGGCCATAGTGGCGAAATAATTACAATATAGAAATTAAACTCTGGAGTGATAGATGTGCAGAAGATGAGTGTGCAAATAGAGATACTGGGGTGCAAAGGAGCAAAATAAATAACAGTGTGGGGATGAGGTAGTTGGATGTGCTACATACAGACGGGCTATGTACAGGTGCAGTGATCTTTATCTAGCTATACTTATAGATGACCTGGAGCCAGTGGGTTTGGCGACGAATATGAAGCAAGGGCCAGCCAACGAGTGCATACAAGTCGCAGTGTTGGGTAGTATATGGGTTTTTGCTGACAAAACAGATGGCACTGTGATTACTCAGCAAATTGGATGCAGTCTGAGTGTTGGAGACTATTTTGTAAATGACCGCCGAAGTCAAGGATCGGTAGGATAGTCAGTTTTACGAGGGTATGTTTGGCAGCATGAGTGAAGGATGCTTTGTTGAGAAATAGGAAGCCGATTCTAGATTTAATTTTGGATTGGAGATGCTTAATGTGAGTCTGGAAAGAGAGTTTACAGTCTAACCAGACACCTAGGTATTTGTAGTTGTCCACATATTCTAAGTCAGAACCGTCCAGAGTAGTGATGCTGGACGGGTGGGCAGGTGTGGGCAGCGAGGAGAGTTGTATGGCATTGAAGCTCGTCTGGAGGTTAGTTAACCTGTTATGGCTAGGGGGCAGTATTTTCACAGCCGGATAAAAAACGTACCCGATTTAATCTGATTATTACTCCTGCCCAGAAACTAGAATATGCATATAATTATTGGCTTTGGATAGAAAACACCCTAAAGTTTCTAAAACTGTTTGAATGGTGTCTGTGAGTATAACAGAACTCATATGGCAGGCAAAAACCTGAGAAGAGAACTTCCTGAGAACAGGAAGTACCCTCTCTGACCATTCCTTGAGCTTCTTGTCTCTGTTTATTGAAAACTTAGGATATTTGCTGTAACGTGACACTTCCTACGGCTCCCATAGGCTCTCAGAACCCGGGAAAAAGCTGAATGATGTAATTCCAGCCGCTGGCTGAAAAACATTAGTGCCTTTGATAAGTGTTCTATCAGGGAACCATCAGACTGAGGCTCGTGCACGAGGGGATCCCATGTTTTTACTTTCTCTCTCTTTGAACGTAAACACGCTTTCCCGGTCGGAATATTATCGCTTTTTTTATGAGAAAAATGGCATAAAAATTTATTTTAAACAGCGGTTGACATGCTTCGAAGTACGGTAATGTAATATTTATAATTTTTTTGTCACGAAACGCGTCGGGCGCGTAACCCTTATTTACCCTTTCGGATAGTGTCTTGAACGCACGAACAAAACGCCGCTATTTGGATATAACTATGGATTATTTGGGACCAAACCAACATTTGTTATTGAAGTAGAAGACCTGGGAGTGCATTCTGACGAAAAACAGCAAAGGTAATAACATTTTTCTTATAGTAAATCTGACTTTGGTGAGTGGTAAACTTGCTGGGTGTCTAAATAGCTAGCCCTGTGATGCCGGGCTATCTACTTAGAATATTGCAAAATGTGCTTTCACCGAAAAGCTATTTTAAAATCGGACATAGCGAGTGCATAGAGGAGTTCTACATTTACATTTACATTTAAGTCATTTAGCAGACGCTCTTATCCAGAGCAACTTACAGATTGGTGCATTCACCTTATGATATCCAGTGGAACAACCACTTTACAGTAGTGCATCTAAATCTTTTTTGGGGGGGGTTAGAAGGATTACTTTATCCTATCCCAGGTATTCCTTAAAGAGGTGGGGTTTCAGGTGTTTCCGGAAGGTGGTGATTGACTCCCCTGTCCTGGCGTCGTGAGGGAGCTTGTTCCACCATTGGGGTGCCAGAGCAGCGAACAGTTTTGACTGGGCTGAGCGGGAACTGTGCTTCCTCAGAGGTAGGGAGGTGAGCAGGCCAGAGGTGGATGAACGCAGTGCCCTTGTTTGGGTGTAAGGCCTGATCAGAGCCTGAAGGTACGGAGGTGCCGTTCCCCTCACAGCTCCGTAGGCAAGCACCATGGACTTGTAGCGGATGCGAGCTTCAACTGGAAGCCAGTGGAGAGAGTGGAGGAGCGGGGTGACGTGAGAGAACTTGGGAAGGTTGAACACCAGACGGGCTGCGGCGTTCTGGATGAGTTGTAGGGGTTTAATGGCACAGGCAGGGAACCCAGCCAACAGCGAGTTGCAGTAATCCAGACGGGAGATGACAAGTGCCTGGACTAGGACCTGCGCCGCTTCCTGTGTGAGGCAGGGTCGTATTCTGCGAATGTTGTAGAGCATGAACCTACAGGATCGGGTCACCGCCTTGATGTTAGTGGAGAACGACAGGGTGTTGTCCAGGGTCACGCCAAGGTTCTTAGCACTCTGGGAGGAGGACACAAGGGAGTTGTCAACCGTGATGGTGAGATCATGGAATGGGCAGTCCTTCCCCGGGAGGAAGAGCAGCTCCGTCTTGCCGAGGTTCAGCTTGAGGTGGTGAGCCGTCATCCACACTGATATGTCTGCCAGACATGCAGAGATGCGATTCGCCACCTGGTTATCAGAAGGGGGAAAGGAGAAGATTAATTTTGTGTCATCTGCGTAGCAATGATAGGAGAGACCATGTGAGGATATGACCGAGCCAAGTGACTTGGTGTATAGTGAGAATAGGAGAGGGCCTACAACAGAGCCCTGGGGGACGCCAGTGGTGAGAGTACGTGGTGCGGAGACAGATTCTCGCCACGCCACCTGGTAGGAGTGACCTGTCAGGTAGGATGCAATCCAAGCATGGGCCGCGCCGGAGATGCCCAGCTCGGAGAGGGTGGAGAGGAGGATCTGATGGTTCACAGTATCAAAGGCAGCAGATAGGTCTAGAAGGATGAGAGCAGAGGAGAGAGAGTTATTTTTAGCAGTGCGGAGAGCCTCCGTGACACAGAGAAGAGCAGTTGAATGCCCAGTCTTGAAACCTGACTGATTAGGATCAAGAAGGTCATTCTGAGAGAGATAGCAGGAGAGCTGGCCAAGGACGGCACGTTTGAGAGTTTTGGAGAGAAAAGAAAGAAGGGATACTGGTCTGTAGTTGTTGATATCGGAGGGATCGAGTGTAGGTTTTTTCAGAAGGGGTGCAACTCTCGCTCTCTTGAAGACGGAAGGGACGTAGCCAGCGGTCAAGGATGAGTTGATGAGCGAGGTGAGGTAGGGGAGAAGGTCTCCGGAAATGGTCTGGAGAAGATAGGAGGGGATAGGGTCGAGTGGGCAGGTTGTTGGGCGGCCGGCCGTCACGAGACGCGAGATTTCATCTGGAGAGAGAGGGGAGAAAGAGGTCAAAGCACAGGGTAGGGCAGTGTGAGCAGGACCAGCGGTGTCGTTTGGCTTAGCAACTGAGGATCGGATGTCATCAGCCTTCTTTTCAAAATGGTTGACGAAGTCATCCGCAGAGAGAGAGGAGGGGGGGGGAGGATTCAGGAGGGAGGAGAAGGTAGCAAAGAGCTCCCTAGGGTTCGAGGCAGATGCTTGGAATTTAGAGTGGTAGAAAGTGGCTTTAGCAGCAGAGACAGAAGAGGAAAATGTAGAGAGGAGGGCGTGAAAGGATGCCAGGTCCGCAGGGAGGCGAGTTTTCCTCCATTTCCGCTCGGCTGCCCGGAGCCCTGTTCTGTGAGCTCGCAGTGAGTCGTCGAGCCACGGCGCAGGAGTGGAGGACCGAGCCGGCCTGGAGGATAGGGGACAGAGAAAATCAAAGGATGCAGAAAGGGAGGAGAGGAGGGTTGAGGAGGCAGAATCAGGAGATCAGGAGAGGTTGGAGAAGGTTTGAGTAGAGGGAAGAGATGATAGGATGGAAGAGGAGAGAGTAGCGGGAGAGAGAGAGCGAAGGTTGGGACGGCGCAATACCATCCGAGTAGGAGCAGAGTGAGAAGTGTTGGATGAGAGCGAGAGGGAAAAGGATACAAGGTGGTGGTCGGAGACTTGGAGGGGAGTTGCAATGAGATTAGTGGAAGAACAGCATCTAGTAAAGATGAGGTCAAGCGTATTGCCTGCCTTGTGAGTAGGGGGGGAAGGTGAGAGGGTGAGGTCAAAAGAGGAGAGGAGTGGAAAGAAGGAGGCAGAGAGGAATGAGTCAAAGGTAGATGTGGGGAGGTTAAAGTCACCCAGAACTGTGAGAGGTGAGCCATCCTCAGGGAAGGAACTTATCAAGGCATCAAGCTCATTGATGAACTCTCCAAGGGAACCTGGAGGGCGATAAATGATAAGGATGTTAAGCTTGAAAGGGCTGTTAACTGTGACAGCATGGAATTCAAATGAGGAGATAGACAGATGGGTCAGGGGAGAAAGAGAGAATGTCCACTTGGGAGAGATGAGGATTCCAGTGCCACCACCCCACTGGCTCGATGCTCTAGGGGTATGCGAGAACACGTAGGCAGACGAGGAGAGAGCAGTAGGAGTAGCAGTGTTATCTGTGGTAATCCATGTTTCCGTCAGCGCCAGGAAGTCTAGGGACTGGAGGGTAGCATAGGCTGAGATGAACTCAGCCTTGTTGGCCACAGACCGGCAGTTCCAGAGGCTGCCGGAGACCTGGAACTCCACGTGGGTCGTGCGCGCTGGGACCACCAGGTTAGAGTGGCAGCGGCCACGCGGTGTGAAGCGTTTGTATGGCCTGTGCAGAGGGGAGACAACAGGGATAGACAGACACATAGTTGACAAGCTACAGAAGAGGCTACGCTAATGCAAAGGAGATTGGAATGACAAGTGGACTACACGTCTCGAATGTTCAGAAAGTTAAGCTTACGTTGCGAAAATCTTATTGACTAAAATGACGAAAATGCTAGCTAACTAGCTAGCTAACTAACACAACACTACACTAATCAAGTCGTTCCGTTGTAATGTAATAGTTTCTACAGTGCTGCTAGTCGGTAGAGGTTGGCTATTATACAAAAGCAACTTTGTAGCTAGCTAACATAACATAACACTAATCAAGACGTTCCTTTGTAATGTATTTAGTTTCTACAATGCTGCTCGTCGGTAATAGTTGGCTAGGTTGGCTAGGTATGGAACAATGGAACAATGGCGTCGCGGGGGACGGAAATAGCTGGCTAGCTAACCTAGCTAACCTCAATAATTACTAAACTACACAATTATCAAGCTATGACAAAGACAGCTATGTAGCTAGCTAGCTAACACTGCACTAGTCAAATCGTTCCGTTGTAATGTATTAGTATCTACAGCGCTGCTAGTCGGTAACGGTTGGCTAGCTAGCAGTGTTGACTAGCTAGCAGCTAGCAGCTAGCAGTGTTGACTACGTTAGGAGGACGAAAAAATAGCTAGCCTCGGTAATTACTCTAATTACTCTAGACTACACAATTATCTTTGATAGCTAAGAAGAATTGCTCAGATCAAACAAACCAAACCGTTGTAATGTAAAGAAGTGTAATATTACCTGTGGAGCGAAGCGAAGTGCGACTGCTCGCTCCGGACCGGTATCTATAATTCTTAAAATAATTGTTATGTTTCTAACGTTTATCGTGAGTAATTTAGTAAATTCACCGGAAGTTTGCGGGGGGTATGCTAGTTCTGAACGTCACATGCTAATGTGAAAAGCTGTTTTTTGATATAAATATGAACTTGATTGAACAAAACATGCATGTATTGTATAACATAATGTCCTAGGGGTGTCATCTGATGAAGATCATCAAAGGTTAGTGCTGCATTTAGCTGTGGTTTGGATTTATGTGACATTATATGCTAGCTGAAAAATGGGTGTCTGATTATTTCTGGCTGGGTACTCTGCTGACATAATCTAATGTTTTGCTTTCGTTGTAAAGCCTTTTTGAAATCGGACAGTGTGGTTAGATAAAGGAGAGTCTTGTCTTTAAAATGGTGTAAAATAGTCATATGTTTGAAAAATTGAAGTTTTTGTATTTTTGAGGAATTTGTAATTCGCGCCACGCCCATCATTGGCTATTGGAGCAGGTGTTCCGCTAGCGGAACGTCTAGATGTAAGAGGTAACACAGTGTCCAAAGAAGGGCCAGAAGTATTCAGAATGGTGTCGACTGTGTAGAGGTGGATCAGAGAATCACCAGCAGCAAGAGCGACATCGTTGATGTATACAGAGAAAAGAGAAAAGAGTGTGCCTTTAATTCGAAATTTAAATCACTTACAGGGTCACCAGAAAAGCACCCAAACACAATCACACCTCCTCCTCCATGCTTCATGGTGGGAACCACACATGCAGAGATAATCTGTTCACATACTCTGAGTCTCACAAAGACACGGCAATTGGAACCAAAAATCTCAAACTTGGACTCGTCAGAGCAAATGACAGATTTCCACCGGTCTATTGTCCATTGCCCATGTTTCTTGGCCCAAGCAAGTCTCTTCTTATTTGTGTCCTTTAGTAGTGGTTTCCTTGCAGCAATTCGACCATGAAGGCCTGATTCACGCTGTCTCCTCTGGACAGTTGATGTTGAGATGTGTCTGTTACTTGAACTCTGAAGCATTTTTTTTGGGCTGCAATCTGAGGTGCAGTTAACTCCAATGAACTTTTCTTCTGCAGCAGAGGTAACTCTGGGCCTTCCTTTCTTGTGGCGGTCCTCATGAGAGCCAGTTTCATCATATCGATTAATTGTTTTGCGACTGGATTTACAGAAACGTTCAAAGTTCTTGAAATTTTCCGTATTGACTAACCTTCATGTATTAATGTAATGATGGACTGTCATTTATCTTTGCTAATTTGAGCTGATCTTTCCATAATATGGTATTTTATCAAATATGGCTATCTTCTGTATACTACCCCTACCTTGTCACAACACAACTGATTGGTTCAAACGCATTAAGAAAGAAAGAAATTCCACAAATGAACTTTTAACGAGGCACACCTGTTAATTGAAAAGCATTCCAGGTGACTACCTCATGAAGCTGATTGAGAGAATGCCAAGAGTGTGCAAAGTTGTCATCAAGGCAAAGGGTGGCTACTTTGAAGAATCTCAAATATAAAATATTATTTGATTTGTTTAACACTTTTTTGGTTACTACATGATTCCATATGTGTTATTTCATAGTGTTGATGTCTTCACTGTTATTCTACAATGTAGTTAATAGTCAAATAAATTAAGAAAAACTCTTGAATGAGTAGGTGTGTCCCAACCTTTGACTGGTACTGTACATACATTCAGTCAGGTCCATATGTATTGGATAGTGACATTATTTGCATCATTTTGGCTCTGTACACCACAACAATGGATTTGAAAGAGAGCAGATCTTGATTGTTTCAAGTGTAGGCTTTCATCTTTAATTTAAGGGTTTTGTCAAAATTATTGTGTGAACCGTGCAGGAATTACAATTTTTTTTATAGTTAGCCCTTCCATTTTAGGGGCTCAAAAGTAATTGGACCTACTAACGTAAACATAAATTCAATTGTGAGTTTAAAACTTGGTTGCAAATCCTTTGCAGTCAATGACTGCCTGAAGTCAGGAACCCATAGACATCACCAGATGTTGGGTTTCTTCCCTGGTGACGCTCTTCCAAGCCTTTACTGCAGCTGTCTTCAGTTCCTGCTTGTTCTTGGAGCATTTTGCCTTCAGTTTTGCCTTCAGTAAGTGAAATGCATGCTCAAATGGATTCAGGTCATGTGATTGACTTGGCCATTGCAGAACATTCCACTTCTTTGTCTTAAAAAATTATTGTGTTGCTTTCGCTGTATGCTTCGTGTCATTGTCCATCTGCACTGTGAAGCGTCGTGCAATGAGTTTTGAAGCATTTGGCTGAATCTGAGCAGATAATCTAGCCCTAAACACTTCAGAATTCATCTTGCTGCTTTGGTCAGTTCCACTGGCAGCCATACATGCCCACGCCATAACACTACCTCCACCATGCTTCACAGATGAGGTGGTATGCTTCAGATCATGAGCAATTCCTTCCCTTCTCCATACTCTTCTCTTCCCATCATTCTGGTACAAGTTGATCTTTGTCTCATCTGTCTATAGGATGTTGTTCCAGAACTGTATAGGCTTTTTTAAATATTTTTTTGGGGCAAACCCTAATCTGCTCTTCCTGTTTTTGAGGCTTACCAATGGTTTACATCTTGTGGTAAACCCTCTATATTTACTCTGGTGAAATCTTCTCTTGACTTTGACAAAGCTATGCTTACCTCTTGGAGGGTATTCTTGATCTGGCAAACTGTTGTGAAGGGGTTTTTCTTCAGCAGTGAAAGAATTCTTCTGTTATCCACCACAGTTGTTTTCTGTGGTCTTCCGGGTGTCACGCCCTGATCTGTTTCACCTGTTCCTGTGATTCTCCACCCCCTCCAGGTGTCGTTTATTTCCCCCTAGTGTATTTATCCCTGTGTTTTCTGTCTCTCTGTGCCAGTTCGTCTTGCACATTTAGTCAAGTCAACCAGCGTGTTTTTCCCATACTCCTTTTGCTATTCTCCTTTTTCTAGTCCTCCTGGTTTTGACCCTTGCCTCTTTCTGGACCCTGTACCTGCCTGCCTGACTATTCTGCCTGCCTTGACCAAAAGCCTGTCTGCCACTCTGTACCTCCTGGACTCTGATCTGGTTTTGACTTTTTTGCCTGTCCACGGCCATTCTCTTCCCTACTACCTTTTGGATTAATAATCATCTAAGACTCCAACCATCTGCCTCCTGTGTCTGCTTCTGAGTCTCGCCTTGTGTTCTTACACCGACAGGATGCTCTTGATTGTGCATCTGTAAAAGTTTGTCAGGGATTTGGGTGACAGGCCACATTTGTTCTTCCTCCTGACGTTGAAGAGACGCTGTTGCGCCTTCTTCACCACACTGTCTGTGTGAGTGGGCTATTTCAGTTTGTCTGTGATGTGTACGCCCAGGATCATAACACTTTCCACCTTCTCCACTGCTGTCCCTTCGATGCGGATAGGGGGGGTGCTCCCGCTGCTGTTTCCTGAAGTCCACGGTGTTCTCCTTTGTTTTGTTGACGTTGAGTGGGAGATTATTTTCCTGACACCACACTCCGAGGTCCCTTGCCTCCTCCCTGTAGACTGTCTCGTCATTGTCAGTGATTCAGCCCACTACTGTTGTGTCGTCTGCAAACTTGATGATTGAGTTGGAGGCGTGCATGGCCACACAGTCGTGGGTGGACAGGGAGTACAGGAGAGGGCTGAGCACACACCCTTGTGTGTCCCCAATGTTGACGGTCAGCGAAGTGGAGATGTTGTTTCCTACCTTCACCACCTGGGGGCGGCCCGTCAGAAAGTCCAGCACCCAGTTGCACAGGGAGGGGTTGAGACTCAGGGCTTCCAACTTGATGTTGAGCTTGGGGGGTACTATGGTGTTGAATGCTGAGCTGTAGTCAATGAACAGCATTCTTACTTTGGTATTCATTTTGTCCAGATGGGATAGTGCAGTGTGATGGCGATTGCATCATCTGTGGGCCTGTTGGGGCGGTATGCAAACTGAAGTGGGTCTAGGGTGGCCATGATATAATCCTTGGCTAGCCTCTCAAAGCATTTCATGATGACAGAAGTGAGTGCTATGGGGCGGTAGTCATTTAGTTGAGTTATCTTTGCCTTCGTGGGTACAGGAACAATGGTAGCCATCTTGAAGCATGTGGGGTCAACAGACTGGGATAGGGAGCGATTAAATAAATACATCTGTAAAACACACCAGCCAGCTGGTCTGCGCACGCTCTGAGGATGCGGCTAGGGATGCCGTCTGGGCAAGCAGCCTTGCGAAGGTTAACAAGTTTAAATGTTTTACTCACGTCTTGCCACTGAGAAGGAGAGGGGGGGGCAGGCTGTCTTTGTTAGCGATCCGCGACGGTGGCACTGTATTATCCTCAAAGCGGGCAAAAGAGGTGTTTAGTTTGTCCGGAAGCATTATCCGTGACGTAGCTGTTTTTGTTTTTGTAGTCTGTGATTTCCTGTAGACCCTGTCACATATATCTTGTGTCTGAGCCGTTTAAAATTCGACTCCACCTTGTCCCTGTACCGGCATTTTGCTTGTTTGATTGCCTTGCAGAGCGAATAACTACACAGTTTATTTTCAGCTAGTCAGTTTAGTTGGCGGCATCGATTTGAGGAATCCACTCATTCAACCTGCAGAGAAAGGAATCCAAAAAGCTACCGCTAAACTTTGTTAACCTCTGGGCTAGGTAACTACACAGTTTATATTCAGCTATATCTCCAGACCTCTTCCCATGATTAAATGCAGTGGATTGCGCTTTCCGCTATACGCAAATGCCGCCATCCATCCACGGTTTCTGGTTAGGGTAGGATTTAATGGTCACAGTGGGTACGACGTCTCCAATGCACTTATTTATAAACACACTCATCGAGTCAGCGTAAAGGTCAATATTGTTCTCTGAGGCTGATCGGAACATATTCCAGCCCGTGTGATCAAAACAATCTTGGAGCGTGGCTTCCGATTGGTCAGACCAGCGTTGAATGGTTCTCGTCACTGGTGCATCCTTTTTGAGTTTCTGCATATAAGCCGGGATGAGCAAGATGGTGTCGCAGTCAAATCATAAAGCATACACCCCCGCCCTTCCTCTTCCCAGAGAGATGTTTATCTCTGTCAGCGCGATGTATGGAGAAGCCCAGTGGCTGAACCGATTCCGACAACATATCCCGAGAGTGCCATGTATATTGTAATGGTCACCTATGCTGTGTGTAAAATACTTTTTTGAAGGTTGTACTGATTTATAATGAGCTAAGCTATTTGCCAGCTATGTGTGGTGCTATGTTTGTTGACATTATACAATGCATTCTGGGTGTCACGTAAACTGTCACACCAAAGATGTTATAATGAGGTGAAGTTATGGTTCACTCTCTTTCGGGTAAACTTCCAGAAGTGAATGAAGGGAAGTGGATGAATGTAGACGACACACCACCTTCAACATGCATACTATAAACAGACCAAACTCATCTGGTCTCCTCTTATCTTTGCTTGATGCAGAAAAAAACAAGCATGGCGGAGCGCACAAACTACCCATCGTCAGATTACTTTTGATTTCCAGAAAGTGTTTTACTCAATTATTTTGATCAATTGGTGAAGTCAGCCATGATTATTTCTAGATAGTAATTGCTATTAGCTAATTCATATTGTAGTTTCTGTCAGCCGAGAGTTATAAAAATATGACCGCTTGTGTTACGTCAATCTTTCCTCAGTTAGCGCTAGGACAAATGTAGCCTTCATTTTTCCGGTTTGGATGATTGTGTTGTACTGTAGCTACTACTGTGAATGTCTGAATATTTCATCCACAAATAAACTGCTCACATTCTGGATATAACTTTGTAAGGACTGTGTTTGTGCAAAATGTGAAAAAAAAAGTGTAACCAGCTCAAATGCTGATTGTTGCGTCATTCAAAACTGGATGTTCTAAATTAGCATTCTAATCACACCGGTTTGATCGTACGCTACAGGGACCATTGTAGAATGATCACACCCGTGTGTTGGTACGTGTGAATAGATTAACCTCTCTAGGGTCGGCGGGACGAAATCGTCCCACCTACGTAACAGCCAGTGGAATCCTGTGGCGCCTTATTCAAATACCTTAGAAATGCTATTACTTCAATTTCTCAAACATATGACTATTTTCCACCATTTTAAAGACAAGACTCTCGTTAACCTCTCTAGGGCCGGCGGGACGAAATCGTCCCACCTACGTAACAGCCAGTGTAATCCTGTGGCGCGTTATTCAAATACCTTAGAAATGCTATTACTTCAATTTCTCAAACATATGACTATTTTCCACCATTTTAAAGACAAGACTCTCGTTAACCTCTCTATGGCCGGCGGGACGAAATCGTCCCACCTACGTAACAGCCAGTGGAATCCTGTGGCGCGTTATTCAAATACCTTAGAAATGCTATTACTTCAATTTCTCAAACATATGACTATTTTACAGCATTTTAAAGACAAGACTCTCGTTAATCTAACCACACTGTCCGATTTCAAAAAGGCATTACAACGAAAGCAAAACATTAGATTATGTCAGCAGAGTACCCAGCCAGAAATAATCAAACACCCATTTTTCAAGCTAGCATATAATGTCACATAAACCCAGAAGACAGCTAAATGCAGCACTAACCTTTGATGATATTCATCAGATGACAACCCTAGGACATTATGTTATACAATACATGCATGTTTTGTTCAATTAAGTTCATATTTATATCAAAAAACAGCTTTTTACATTAGCATGTGACGTTCAGAACTAGCATACCCCCCACAAACTTCCGGTGAATTTACAAAAAATGTACTAAATTACTCACGATAAACGTTCACAAAAAGCATAACAATTATTTTAAGAATTATAGATACAGAACTCCTCTATGCACTCAATATGTCCGATTTTAAAATAGCTTTCCGGTGAAAGCACATTTTGCAATATTCTGAGTAGATAGCCCGGCATCACAGGGCTAGCTATTTAGACACCCAGCAAGTTTAGCACTCACCAAAGTCAGATTTACTATAAGAAAAATGTTATTACCTTTGGTGTTCTTCGTCAGAATGCACTCCCAGGACTTTTACTTCAATAACAAATGTTGGTTTTGTCCCAAATAATCCATAGTTATATCCAAATATCCTCTGTTTTGTTCGTGCGTTCAAGACACTATCCGAATGGTAAAGAAGGGTGACGAGCACGACGCATTTCGTGACAAAAAAATTCTAAATATTCCATTACCGTACTTCGAAGCATGTCAACCGCTGTTTAAAATCAATTTTTATGCCATTTTTCTCGTAAAAAAGTGATAATATTCCGACCGGGAAATAGTTTTTTAATGCAAAGAGAGCGAAAGTAAAAGCATGGGATCCCCTCATGCACGAGCCTCAGTCTGATGGCCCTCTGATAGAGCACTTGCCAAAAGCGCTAATGTGTTTCAGCCTGGGGCTGGAATTACATCATTCAGCTTTTTCCTGGGTTCTGAGAGCCTATGGGAGCCGTAGGAAGTGTCACATAACAGCAGAGATCCCCTGTTTTGGATAGAGATGATCAAGGAGGGCAAGAAATGGTCAGACAGGCCACTTCCTGTAAGGAATCTTCTCAGGTTTTTGCCTGCCATATGAGTTCTGTTATACTCACAGACACCATTCAAACAGTTTTAGAAACTTTAGGGTGTTTTCTATCCAAAGCCAATAATTATATGCATATTCTAGCTACTGGGCAGGAGTAGTAACCAGATTAAATCGGGTACATTTTTTATCCGGCCGTGCAAATACTGCCCCCTATCCCCAACAGGTTTTAAGACAACTTGGAACTCTTAAAAATAAGAGATCAAATCATGATGTCAGTGATCTTTAGGTCGGAAAGTGGGAGCTCTAGAAAGAGGCCCGAGTTGGATGACTGGTAAAAACAATTTTTCCCAGTCAGACCTATTTTTTTCAGAGTTCAGTTGTCTTGAACACTCTGAAGTCGGATATTTCCGAGTTTCCAGTTGTTTTGAACGCAGCATCTCATCGAAGAAAGAAGTTTGTCCGGCTCATCTTAATGACTCAAATGTAAATTTTCTGCCACAGTGAAATGTACTACTTCTATGTGAATTATTGAGGATGCGGAACAAACCTCAATTCAATTGAAAATAATTTCAAATTGACAAGTTGAAACAGCCTATAAATGATTAGCAGGCTGCGTGGTTTGAGGTCAGCTTGGGTTAACTGTCTTATTGCGAAACAATCTCATTTTGGAACAGTGAGTGCATTATGACATCACCTGCATAAAAAAACTCATGCTGGGGGGACCGTTAGAGATATTTGGAACTCGTGTGTGAAAAGGTTAACCCATGTTTGTGTAATAGGGTTATTTTCAGGAGGCTTAGCCAGGTGGGGGCATGACTTTCAGCTACTTCTGTTCGTTAGGTTTGTGCATTGCAATTTTCATTCAATATTTTTGCACATTACATATTTTAATATTCATGTAATAACATTATTATTTAAATACTATAACAAAGTCAAATCAAATTTTATTGGTCACATACACATGGTTAGCAGATGTTATTGCAAAGTGTAGTGAAATGCTTGTGGTAACCATATCAACATTGGGAGATGCGTAGGCAGTTGAGGAACTCATACTCTTGTGTAAACCTCATAAAAGCTACAAAAGTGTTAGTGCTCAACTTTGACATTTCTTCTTCTGCGGAGTTTAACTGCAGTTAACATCTAACATGTTGCATTACTGCCCCCAACTGAACTTTAGAATAAAACCATTACTTTGTGATACAACATGGGAAAAAGAAAAAATAGAACACAAATATATTTTAAATTATGCTACTAACTAACTCTACACTCATTAAAACCCACCACCTTATTTCACTACTTTAACCTTATCTGATAACTTTGACATGTGATGACAATAAAACAGAACATGTTGTAATTTACTCTCACGGGTGGCCAAAACCCAACTCAATAACCCAATAACTTAAAGTAGCAGGTGTGAAATAAATGCCCTTGCATACTATTTTGGACAAGAGGAAAATAGGGGAGTTTCTCTTCTGCATTGTTCAACCAATCCAGTAAATGTGGAGTAAGAGTTAAGATGGAGTGTAGCCTTGTTAACATCCAAAAGCGTCAGTATCGTCACAGGCTCTCTTTCCATTTCCCCTGAGAACTGGAGCATCCGGGTGTTAGGGACTTGGCAGAGGCTGATTAACCCAACCAAGTGACCTAACTGGCTTGGTCGAAATAACCCAACGTGTGTTCTGTCCAATATGTACCCAAATTGGGTTGTTTTTAACACAGCATTCTTGTGTGTATGCTAGGCACGGCAACTACGCTAGGCAAAGCCTGCATCCCAAATGGCACCCTACTCCCTATATAGTGCACTACTTTTGACCAGAGCACTATGGGCCTTGTTCAAAAGTAGTGCTCTAAATAGGGAATCGTGTGCCATCTGGGATGCACATGAAGTCACCTGTTAGTGTCCTGTTGTTAGGGCATAAAGACCTATAATATCTACCTACACAAAGAGGTATTACTAGCTGTCAGCAGTCACCTGTCAAAAACAAGTGGTGAGCTATGCTAGGAATGCACTGTAAGATGAACATGACCTTTGGGAAGGTACACTGTGGCGTGATGGTTCCCTCTCTTGCTCCTGTGTTTGTCTAGAGAGAGAGGGAGAGAGTGAGAGAGGGGGAGAGAGAGAGAGAGAGAGAGAGAGAGAGAGAGAGAGAGAGAGAGAGAGAGAGAAAGAGAGAGAGAGAGAGAGAGAATGTGTGCGTGTGAGGGAAAATGGTGGGGGGAAAGCAGAAGATGTGGACCATTTTCCCTGTATATATTCAATGTTTATAATCCACTCTAAGAATCCTCATCTAGATCACTAGAAATCACAAAAGCACGAATAGATAATGCACACACGCCATGCGTGCAGGCTTTTCGCTCTCTCTGAGAATAATGCAGTCCATAAGTAAAAGTAAAGAAGCTTGGCTGACCTGGTGTGTGTCTCTAACTAATCCTGTAATACTGAGGGTTTAATCCAGGGTCAACCGATTACAAACCAGTATTACTGGGATGGGGGGTGTGTGTGTCGGTGAATAACAGCTTGTATCACTGGGTGTGTGACCACGGTCACTCACAGTTCCCCGCCCTCAACCCCAGTCACAATACTGAATATCAAATCAAAGTTTATTTGTCACGTGCGCTGAATACAACAGGTGTAGACCTTACAGTGAAATGCTTACTTACAGGCTCTAACCAATAGTGTGAAAAAAAGGTGTGTGTGTGTGTGTGTAAAGGTAGGAAAGTAATAAAACAACAGTAAAAATACATTTGAAAATAAGAGTAGCAAGGCTATATACAGACACCGGTTAGTCAGGCTTATTGAGGTAGTATGTAAGTGTAGGTATGGTTAAAGTGACTATGCATATAAGATAAACAGAGAGTAGCAGCAGCGTAAAAGAGGGGTTGGGGGGGCACACAATGCAAATAGTCCGGGTAACCATTGGTTACCTGTTCGGAAGTCTTATGGCTTGGGGGTAAAAACTGTTGAGAAGCCTTTTTGTCCTAGACTTGGCACTCTGGCACCGCCTGCCATGCAGTAGTAGAGAGAACAGTCTATGACTTGGGTGGCTGGGGTCTTTGACAATTTTTAGGGCCTTCCTCTGACACCGCCTGGTGTAGAGGTCCTGGATGGCAGGCAGCTTTGCCCCAGTGATGTATTGGGCCGTACGCACTACCCTCTGAAGTGCCTTGCGGTCAGAGGCCGAGTAATTGCCGTACCAGGCAGTGATGCAACCGGTCAGGATGCTCTCGATGTTGCAGCTGTAGAACCTTTTGAGGATCTCAGGACCCATGTCAAATATTTTTAGTTTCCTGAGGGGGAATAGGTTTTGTTGTGCCCTCTTCACGACTGTCTTGGTGTGTTTGGACCAATCTAGTTTGTTGTTGATGTGGACACGAAGGATTTTGAAATTCTCAACCTGCTCCACTACAGCCCCGTCAATTAGAATGGGGACGTGCTCGGTGCTCCTTTTCCTGTAGTCCACAATCATCTCCTTAGTCTTGGTTACGTTGAGGGATAGGTTGTTAGTCTGGCACCACCCGGCCAGGTCTCTGACCTCCTCCAAATAGGCTGTCTCGTCGTTGTCGGTGATCAGGCCTACCACTGTTGTGTCGTCAGAAAACGTAATGATGGTGTTGGACTCGTGCCTGGCCATGCAGTCGTGGGTGAACAGGGAGTACAGGAGGGGACTGAGCACGCACCCCTGGGGAGCTCCAGTGTTGAGGATCAGCGTGGCAGATGTGTTGCTACCTATACTCACCACCTGGGGGCGACCCGTCAGGAAGTCCAGGATCCAGTTGCAGAGGGAGGTGCTTAGTCACAGGTTCCTTAGCTTAGTGATGAGCTTTGAGGGTACTATGGTGTTGAACGCTGAGCTGTAGTCAATGAATAGCATTCTCACATAGGTGTTCCTTATGTCCAATAGCACAATTGGTTAGAAACTGTTGGCCTTTTGGTCGCCAATACATATATCGTCACATTAAATTAAGATGCATTATTAGGTTCGTTTTAGATTCCAGGAATCACACAACTGAATAATTCTTACCAGACTTACACTAGAATAAATGTTTATGTCTTTCTGGGTGGATTTGGACATGTGTTCATCTAGAGCTATTCCTGGAGAGGAGAGAGGCAAGATGGTGCAGAAAGTGAGGTCTGAGTGTCATGTTTTCTACAGTCCTTAGATCCAACTGTGTTTGATACATGACCAACCTAGCTTGCTTTGTGATGTAGCTGGATACTCCAGCGGTGGGATGGGGCTGAGTTGGAGAGGCTGCTATTCTCCCTTCCACCAGCAGGGGGCATCTCCAGTCCTCTGAGCAGAGCTGTGCAATATTGTGTAATTGCAGACCGTAATTCAAGGTGTTTCTTGATGTGGGTGTTCCGTTATATCAGGAAACGCCCATTGATGCCTCTCATTGGTCAGTTCTGGTGTTATGAGACTGATGGTTTATCAACACAGATGATTTGTTTGACTCGCAGGTTAAGATAACTAACGTGGCAGGTTAGGAGAATGTGGTTAAGGTTAGGAAAAGGGTTAGGGTTAGGCTTAACTACAAGGCTACAGTTGGTTGTCAACAACTGTTGTCCCCAATGCGAAAGAAATGACCACGAACCAATGTTAAGCATCAATGGGTGTAACTTGAAGTACAGTAGATATCAGAAACACCCCTAACTGCGATCTGCAATTACACCCTTCTCGAGCAGCATTCAGGAGGGACGAGGCTTCTTACTGAACCAGGTCAATGAGTTCCTTGTCGTGATAAACAGAGCAGTTCTTCCAGAGGCAAAGGGACACACATAGAGACACGAGCCGGGCACACAGACACAGGGATGCTGGGAGAAACGCATGCATGTGCATGAATGCACACACACAGATGCAGGCACACACGGTCTGATGCAACACACGTACACACGCACGCACACAAATGCATGCAAGCCTGCACGCCCGTGCGCGTGCACACACAATTATCTCATTAGCAGTTCCTGATAGAATCAATGAGTGTGTAGCCAGAGGGTGTTAGAATAATCACGCTAGAGTTAGGGCTTTATTTTACTGACACAGCCAAGTGATCTCAAAGCCCACTGTGTGTTTTAATGCAGACACACACACACGGCACACGCATGCAGCACACACACACTACACGCATGCTTGAAAGCAGACATGCACGCAAGAAAGGACACTCACGCACACACAAACACACACACACACACACACACACACACACACACACACACACACACACACACACACACACACACACACACACACACACACACACACACACACACAGTGATTTGAAGAGAACAAGCAATGCTGCATTGGTGGCAAAACTGCACATCCTCCACGTGAGTGATGGTGGCTCAGTGAAGCAGAGTTGGGTTGCGAGGTCCCCAGCCCCACTGATTCGCTGCAGTTAGGGGGAGTGAAAGGGGCTCGTGCTCTGTCACCCTTGCCTCCATGTGTTTGATTAAAGGTGTTGAGGAGGCCAGATATGTCTGCGCCCCTTTGCTCCCCTACAGACTCCCTCAGGCACAGATTCCATGTGTGTATGTGAGTGTGTGTGCATGCCGATGCATTTGTGCTTGCCTGTGTGTGCGCCTCCATGTCTGTGTGAGTCTGTGTGGGGTGTGGGCATTTGATCCGGGGCGCCGCCTCCCCTCAGGCACGCCAACAGGATTGTGTTCCATGAATGAAGCGTTGTTGCTCTGCTCTGGCTGCTGTGCTGCAGCTACAGAATGGAGCCCGGTGACACAGGTTGTGTTGAGTCAACACTCTGCTACACTATGCTAGCTAATGCTACCGCTCTGCTCTACTCTGGGAGGCTCAGTGCAGCAGCAGCCCTGTACTGTACTACAGACTGGCTGAGGCAGCTCAGGATAGGACACTAGGCTATATTACGCACTAAGTACATTTTATACTGTACACATGGTGAGGGATGACTTACACACAGGCATGGATGACATTCACAAATACAGATGCAAATGGCATGCCAATGGGCGTGCACAAATGCTGACGCACACACACACACACACAAGTACAGTAAATGCACACACATATGAATGCATGCAAGCACACAGACATGTGTCCACACACACACACACATATTACTGATCCCCATTCCACTACAGTCTGCCAGCAGATGCCTTAGAGTAGTAATCCAGTAAACTTCAGCAAACATGGCCATATTGGCACGATGTGGGCCCAATGCAGGCTAAAATATTAACACGCTCTCAAAGTCTCACTGCAGAATTCATCTGCGTTCTCCAAACGTAATTCACGTTCTCCAAACGTCACATTTCGAAGTTGCTCCAAACGTAACATTTTGAACTGTTTTTGTTGCTCCTGCTGCTCTGTATTGTTCCAAGTTTAGGCACTCATTAAGGTAAGCGTTAAGGTTTGGGATAGGGTTACAACATAATGTTTAGGCACTCATTAAGGTAAGGGTTAAGGATTGGGATAGGGTTACAACATAATGTTTAGGCAGTCATTAAGGTAAGGGTTAAGGATTGGGATAGTGTTACAACATAATGTTTAGGCACTCATTAAGGTAAGGGTTAAGGTTTGGGATAGGGTTACAACATAATGTTTAGGCAGTCATTAAGGTAAGGGTTAAGGATTGGGATAGGGTTACAACATAATGTTTAGGCACTCATTAAGGTAAGGGTTAAGGTTTGGGATAGGGTCACAACATAATGTTTAGGCACTCATTAAGGTAAGGGTTACGGTTTGGGATAGGGTTACAACATAATGTTTAGGCACTCATTAAGGTAAGGGTTAAGGATTGGGATAGTGTTACAACATAATGTTTAGGCACTCATTAAGGTAAGGGTTAAGGATTGGGATAGGGTTACAACATAATGTTTAGGCAGTCATTAAGTTAAGGGTTAAGGATTGGGATAGGGTTACAACATAATGTTTAGGCACTCATTAAGGTAAGGGTTAAGGTTTGGGATAGGGTCACAACATAATGTTTAGGCACTCATTAAGGTAAGGGTTACGGTTTGGGATAGGACTAAAACATTAAGTTTAGGCCCTCATTCCAAATAGTTAAGGTAAGGGTTAAGGTTTGGGATAGGGTTAAAACCAAAATAAAAAACTAGTGATCACAACTGGGATTAAACACACAACCCTCAGAGCCAGAGTCATGAGATTACAGCTATCCACCACCTCTGTCCACAACACTAACAAAACCCAAGCCTACTTAATGGTAATAGCGCTCACTGTTGCCCCCAGTGGACGGTTTTCCTCCAGATATGACTAGATGTCCAATTTTGACTTCAATCTTAAATGACCTGGCTGAAAATATTGGCCCCACGTAAGCCTCCCATATTGGGTCGATGTGCCATTTGTTCATTAGCCCACATTGGCCCCCAAGGCATTTGCCCAATGTGTCTATGAAATATGATCTATAATTACTTACAATATGAGTGAAATAGTTTTCCTTCCAAAATGGTAATTAAGTAGTCTGTTTTGGAGTGGTGTGGGTGTACCCCAACAACAGAATGGTGTGGGTGTATACCAGTCGTTGAAAATATTAATGCGAGCAGGCTGCGGATTGGCCAGCTCATCCTCTTCTAGACCGCTGATTGGCCAGCTCATCCTTGTATTTGTAAAGTTATTTTACAAACACTTACTGAGGATTTTTGTGTAACACAGCTTCAAGCCAACTGTTAAGTTCCCTCCCGAGTTTCCATTAGCTCAGCAAGTGAAATGCAAAACACCTCTGTGGGAAAGTAAATCTTTCCACCGTATTGCACGCTGTGATTATTAAGGTTTAGACACAGTGTTGTACATGTTGGTCCCACTGTAGTCAACTGTTCAAATGAGAACCCTATGGCTGTATGGCCTAGGGTTCTCGAGTGCTATGGTTATGTTAGGTTTAAATTATAAAGTAATTCTCAAAGTGACTTGGATTTGAAAGTAATAGCACAAAAAATAGAAGACTCTTTATCCCATGTTTACACCAATCCAATGATTTCTAACCTTAGTAGTAGATGTAAGAATAATCAAGTTAGCTAGCTTTTCCCAGTTAGCCAGTGATCGCTAGTGATAGACAAGCTAGGCCTTTTTGAAAATCGCCATCTCCTGACAACATTTACCAGCCAGATTTAGTAGCATGTAGCTTGAAAACCACATTCAATTTTTCCCCAGAAATCTAAAACTAAACATAATTTGTGATGGACTTTATTTTATTTTAGTTAATTTTGACTGTGTCAATGAAGATATTTTCTAACTTTCAGTAAATCTTTTGGTGACTTAATCATTTTTCATGATTAGTTTTCATTTCCATTTACCATAATAACCTTGACACACACACACACACGTGCTGTTTAGTATTAATTCCATTGTTATTCCTCGCTGTTTTCTCTGTGTGTGTGTGTGTTGCGGAGGGAGCTATGTTAATGATATATTTCAGTAAAAAAAATGTTTGACTAAATAATTTCTCATGATCAGTTTTCATTTCCATTTACTATAATAACCTTGACACACACACACACACACACACACACACACACACACACACACACACACACACACACACACACACACACACACACACACACACACACACACACACACACACACACGCTGTTTACTATTATTCCATAGTTATTCCTCGTTGTTTTCTCTGTGTGTGTGTATGTTGCGGTGGGAGCTATATTTAGGGTAACTGGGCTGATAAACCATGATTAGTAGACATAGTTGTGTTGTCATAGATAGAAAAGCAGTAGATGTCAGTGATATGGCGAGAGAGCGCAAGAGAGAGAGCGTGCGAGCGAGATTTAGAGAGAGAGAAAGAAAGAGATCACTTATGTATGGATTACGGCAGTCACCTGCTCTCACCTCCCTTTCAGCAGAAAGACAACAGTGAAGTCCATTGTTAAGAGTAGCATGCTCATGTTACGCTATGTTTGTGAAATTGTACGCAATCAGACATTTGTATGAATCTTCAAAATTTGCCAGGGTAAATCCGGTTTCTAAATGGCCACAGATCTCTATCGTTCTTTGTTGTATGACTTCATGTTTGTGATATTAAATGTAATCAGATGATCGTGATGAATCGTCTAAACCTGCCCACTAGAACTCAAAGTTGCCACAAATCAATCTTTTGCGTAACAATTTTGTTCTTTGTGGCATAGAAGTCCCATCAGGCTCTTTGATCATAATGTTAAATACTTTATGAATAGAATCTAACTGGACAGCAAATTGGCCAGTGTTACCTAGTGTTAATAACCAGTGTTAAACCGAAACAACGCCTGTTCATATCATATTCCCAGAATGCTCTGTTGCAGCTTGACTTTTTAAATTTTTTGCTTCAATAGCCATGTTTTTGCATGTATTTCCGACGCCGATAGAGATGGCCGCCTCGCTTCGCGTTCCTAGGAAACTATGCAGTATTTCGTTTTTTATGTGTTATTTCTTACAATGCTACCCCAGAAAATCTTAGGTTTTATTACATACAGTCGGGAGGAACTACTGGATATAAGAGCAACGTCAACTCACCAACACTACGACCAGGAATACGACTTTCCCGAAGCGGATCCTCTGTTTGGCCTACCACCCAGGACAATGGATCGGATCCCAGCCGGCGACCCAAAACAACGATGCCGTAAAAAGGGGCAGACGGAGCGGTCTTCTGGTCAGGCTCCGTAGACGGGCACATCGCGCACCACTCCCGAGCATACTACTCACCAATGTCCAGTCTCTTGACAACAAGGTAGACAAAATCCGAGCAAGAGCTGCCTTCCAGAGAGACATCAGAGACTGTAACGTTCTTTGTTTCACGGAAACATGGCTCACTCGAGACACGCTATCTGAGTCAGTACAGCCACCTGGTTTCTTCATGCATCACGCGAACAGAAACAAGCATCTCTCTGGTAAGAAGAAGGGCAGGGGCGTATGCCTTATGATTAACGAGACGTGGTGTGATCATAACAACATACAGGAACTCAAGTACTTTTGTTCACCTGACTTAGAATTCCTCACAATTAAATGCCGACCGCATTACCTACCAAGAGAATTCTCTTCGATCATAATCACAGTCGTGTATATTCTCCCCAAAGCAGACACATCGACGGCCCTGAAAGAACTTAATTCGACTCTATGTAAACTGGAAACCACATCTCCTGAGGCTGTATTTACTGTAGCTGGGGATTTTAACAAGGCTAATCTGAAAACAAGGCTCCCCAAATTCTATCAGCATATCGATTGTGCTACCAGGGCAGGCAAAACCCTGGATCACTGTTATTCTAACTTCCGCGACGCATATAAGGCCCTCCCCCGCTCTCTGACCACGACTCCATTATGTTGCTTCCAGCCTATAGACAGAAACTAAAACAGGAAGCTCCCGCGCTCAGGTCTGTTCAAAGCTAGTCCGACCAATCGGATTCCATGCTTCAAGATTGCTTCGATCACGTGGACTGGGACATGTTCCGCATAACGTCGAACAACAACATTGATGAATACGCTGATTCGGTGAGCGAGTTTATTAGCAAGTGCATCGGTGATGTTGTACCCACAGCGTCTATTAAAACATTCCCCAACCAGAAACTGTGGATTGATGGCAGCATTCACGCAAAACTGAAAGCACGAACCACTGCTTTTAATCAGGGCAAGGTGACCGGAAACATGAACGAATACAAACAGTGTAGCTATTCCCTCCGCAAAGCAATCAAACAAGCTAAGCGTCAGTACGGAGACAAAGTGGAGTCGCAATTCAACGGCTCAGACACGAGAGGTATGTGGCAGGGTCTACAGTCAATCACGGACAACAACAAAAAAAAACAGCCCCGTCGCGGACCACGATGCCTTGCTCCCAGACAGACTAAACAACTTTTTTGCTCGCTTTGAGGACAATACAGTGCCACTGACACGGCCCGCTACCAAAACCTGCAGGCTCTCCTTCACTGCAGCCGACGTGAGTAAAACATTTAAACGTGTTAACCCTCGCAAGGCTGCAGGCCCAGACGGCATCCCCGGCCGCATCCTCAGAGCATGCGCAGACCAGCTGGCTGGTGTGTTTACAGTCGCCATCACACTGCACACTGCCCTCACCCATCTGGACAAGAGGAATACCTATGTAAAAATGCTGTTCATCGATTACAGCTCAGCATTTAACACCATAATACCCTCCAAACTCGTCATTAAGCTCAAGACCCTGGGTCTCGACCCCGCCCTGTGCAACTGGGTCTTGGACTTCCTGACGGGCTGCCCCAAGGAGGTGAGGGTAGGTAATAACATCTACACCCCGCTGATCAACACTGGGTCCCCACAAGGGTGCGTTCTCAGCCCTCTCCTGTACTCCCTGTTCACCCTCGACTGCGTGGCCATGCACGCCTCCAACTCAATCATCAAGTTTGCAGACGACACTACAGTGGTAGACTTGATTACCAACAACAACGAGACGGCCTACAGGGAGGAGGTGAGGGCCCTCGGAGTGTGGTGTCAGGAAAATAACCTCACACTCAATGTCAACAAAACAAAGGAGATGATCGTGGACTTCAGGAAGCAGCAGCGGGAGCAGCCCCCTATCAACATTGACAGGACAGTAGTGGAGAGGGTGGAAAGTTTTAACCTGTTGGGGATAGGGGGCAGTATTTGCACGGCCGGATAAAAAACGTACCCGATTTAATCTGGTTACTACTCCTGCCCAGTAACTAGAATATGCATATCATTATTGGCTTTGGATAGAAAACACCCTAAAGTTTCTAAAACTGTTTGAATGGTGTCTGTGAGTATAACAGAACTCATATGGCAGGCAAAAACCTGAGAAGATTCCTTACAAGAAGTGGCTTGTCTGACCATTTCTTGCCCTCCTTGATCATCTCTAACAAAAACAGGGGATCTCTGGCATGACGTGACACTTCCTACGGCTCCCATAGGCTCTCAGAACCCGGGAAAAAGCTGAATGACGTAATTCCAGGCCCAGGCTGAAACACATTAGCGCTTTTGGCAAGTGCTCTATCAGAGGGCCATCAGACTGAGGCTCGTGCATGAGGGGATAGCATGCTTTTACTTTCGCTCTCTTTCTAATAAAAAACGATTTCCCGGTCGGAATATTATCGCTTTTTTACGAGAAAAATGGCATAAAAATTGATTTTAAACAGCGGTTGACATGCTTCGAAGTACGGTAATGGAATATTTAGAATTTTTTTGTCACGAAATGCATCGTGCTCGTAACCCTTATTTACCCTTTCGGATAGTGTCTTGAACGCACGAACAAAACGCCGCTATTTGGATATAACAATGGATTATTTGGGACCAAACCAACATTTGTTATTGAAGTAGAAGTCCTGGGAGTGCATTCTGATGAAGAACAGCGTCCCACCTACTCAACAGCCAGTTGAATCCCGTGGCGCGTTATTCAAATACCTTAGAAATGCTATTACTTCAATTTCTCAAACATATGACTATTTTACACCATTTTAAAGACAAGACTCTCGTTAATCTAACCACACTGTCCGATTTCAAAAAGGCTTTACAACGAAAGCAAAACATTAGATTATGTCAGCAGAGTACCCAGCCAGAAATAATCAGACACCCATTTTCCAAGCTAGCATATAATGTCACATAAACCCAAACCACAGCTACATGCAGCACTAACCTTTGATGATCTTCATCAGATGACAATCTTAGGACATTATGTTATCCAATACATGCATGTTTTGTTCAATCAAGTTCATATTTATATCAAAAACCAGCTTTTTACATTAGCATGTGACTAGCATGTGACTAGCATTCCCACCGAACACTTCCTGTGAATTTACTAAATTTACTCACGATAAACGTTCACAAAAAACATAACAATTATTTTAAGAATTATAGATACAGAACTCCTCTATGCACTCGATATGTCCGATTTTAAAATAGCTTTTCGGTGATAGCACATTTTGCAATATTCTAAGTAGATAGCCCGGCATCACAGGGCTAGCTATTTAGACACCCAGCAAGTTTAGCACGGCTTCCTGTTTGGAATCTTCTCAGGTTTTGGCCTGCCAAATGAGTTCTATTATACTCACAGACACCATTCAAACAGTTTTAGAAACTTTAGGGTGTTTTCAATTATATGCATATTCTATTTACTGGGCAGGAGTAGTAACCAGATTAAATCGGGTACGTTTTTATCCGGCGTGCAAATACTGCCCCTTAGCCCCAACAGGTTAATAATGGAAAAATGTATGTCATCAATTTATCACTAGCCATTTTAAATACTGTTCAAAAAAATAAAGGGAACACTTTAACAACACAATGTAACTCTAAGTCAATCACACTTCTGTGAAATCAAACTGTCCACTTAGGAAGCAACACTGATTGACAATACATTTCACATTCTGTTGTGCAAATGGAATAGACAACAGGTGGAAATTATAGGCAGTTAGCAAGACACCAACAATAAAGGAGTGGTTCTGCAGGTGGGGACCACAGACCACTTCTCAGTTCCTATGCTTCTTGGCTGATGTTTTGGTCACTTTTGAATGCTGGCGGTGCTTTCACTCTAGTGGTAGCATGAGACGGAGTCTACAGCCCACACAAGTGGCTCAGGTAGTGCAGCTCATCCAGGATGGCACATCAATGCGAGCTGTGGCAAGAAGGTTTGCTGTGTCTGTCAGTGTAGTGTCCAGAGCATGGAGGCGCTACCAGGAGACAGGCCAGTACATCAGGAGACGTGGAGGAGGCCATAGGAGGGCAACAACCCAGCAGCAGGACCGCTACCTCCGCCTTTGTGCAAGGAGGAGCAGGAGAAGCACTGCCAGAGCCCTGCAAAATGACCTCCAGCAGGCCACAAATGTGCATGTGTCTGCTCAAACGGTCAGAAACAGACTCCATGAGGGTGGTATGAGGGCCCGACGTCCACAGGTGGGGGTTGTGCTTACAGCCCAACACCGTGCAGGACGTTTGGCATTTGCCAGAGAACACCAAGATTGGCAAATTCCCCACTGGCGCCCTGTGCTCTTCACAGATGAAAGCAGGTTCACACTGAGCATGTGACAGACGTGACAGAGTCTGGAGACGCCGTGGAGAATGTTCTGCTGCCTGCAACATCCTCCAACATGACCGGTTTGGCGGTGGGTCAGTCATGGTGTGGGGTGGCATTTCTTTGGGGGGCCGCACAGCCCTCCATGTGCTCGCCAGAGGTAGCCTGACTGCCATTAGGTACCGAGATGAGATCCTCAGACCCCTTGTGAGACCAATTGCTGGTGCGGTTGGCCCTGGGTTCCTCCTAATGCAAGACAATGCTAGACCTCATGTGGCTGGAGTGTGTCAGCAGTTCCTGCAAGAGGAAGGCATTGATGCTATGGACTGGCCCGCCCGTTCCCCAGACCTGAATCCAATTGAGCACATCTGGGACATCATGTCTCGCTCCATCCACCAACGCCATGTTGCACCACAGACTGTCCAGGAGTTGGCCGATGCTTTAGTCCAGGTCTGGGAGGAGATCCCTCAGGAGACCATCCGCCACCTCATCAGGAGCATGCCCAGGCGTTGTAGGGAGGTCATACGGGCACGTGGAGACCACACACACTACTGAGCCTCATTTTGACTTGTTTTAAGGACATTACATCAAAGTTGGATCAGCCTGTAGTGTGGACTCCAAATCCAGACCTCCATGGGTTGATAAATTGGTTTTCCATTGATTATTTTTGTGTGATTTTGTTGTCAGCACATTCAACTATGTAAAGAAAAAAGTATTTAATAAGATTATTTCTTTCACTCAGCTCTAGGATATGTTGTTTAAGTGTTCCCTTTATTTTTTTGAGCAGTATATAATGCTTTCATACCATACATTACTCATCTCATATCTATATACTGTACCTTATACCATCTATTGCATCTTGCCATCTTGATGTAATTAAATGTATCACTAGCCACTTTAAACAATGCCACTTTATATCATGTTTTCATACCCTACATTACTCATCTCATATGTATATACTGTACTCTACACCATCTACTGCATCTTGCCTATGCCGTTCGGTCATCACTCATTCATATATTTTTATGTACATACTCGTATTCATTCCTTTACACTTGTGTGTATAAGGTGTTGTTGTGGAATTGTTAGGTTATATTACTTGTTAGATGCATGGTCGGAACTAGAAGCACAAGCATTTCACTTCACTCGCATTAACATCTGCTAAACATGTGTATGTGACAAATACATTTGATTTGACTACTTAATCTTAAGCTACTCAAATATAAATAACACATTTTTCTAAACTAATCCAATCTTTTACTTGGGTTTATTGCACCCATTACTGAAATGGTTGTTCCAATTTAGATGCTTTAGGTAGTCAAATATCTTAGTCTACATATTTTAAACCAAATAAAGTTTGTTTTAATTGAAGTCAAGCTGAGGGCGACAAGAAACTGAACTACAATTCCCTTGCCAAACCTCAAATCGGAAACCGTGCACAAAGCCCTGTGCTGTACCAACAAGTCCCAAAGTTTGTCGTCTTAATCTTCCCAATCCAGCAGTCATTCTGAATGCAGGTTGCGGGTGAATAAGTGTTCCAAATGTTGGATAACCCCACTTGGGTTGGATTACAATAGAATTAACACATCACTTTGCAAGCCATTATAATGTGACTTGCAGGCCTGAAACCCATAAGTTTCATGTCACTGTATCAGGGTAAAACTAGGCCATCAAAATATAATATTTTATTGTGTTTAAGAACTTTATTTGAATGATAACACATTCGCTTAGAATCACATTTGATGAAGGCCACAGGTTTAAAAATAGATGAATGCAACAACTATGTTCCTGTCATTAACAAATACAGTCATATGGGTGGTAATGCTACAATCCACTCGAAAGGCACTCTGGGAAATATGCAAATAAGCATTGTGTTAATTTAACACTGAAAAGTGTTGTTTAACACTGAACAATTTGCTGTGCGGTGATTTAAAGCTTGTCGGTTTCAACATGGGACTTTTATTGTTGCCCATTTGGCTAAGAGCTACTCTCCTCCTCTTCTCTTCTCTTGCACAATTGTGCTGGCCTTGTTGACATCTTAGTGACAGGTTTTTATCTTTCCCAAATATATGTGTGTGTGTGTGTGTGTGTGTGTGTGTGTGTGTGTGTGTGTGTGTGTGTGTGTGTGTGTGTGTGTGTGTGTGTGTGTGTGTGTGTGAGAGAGAGAGAGTGTGTATAGTGTGAAGCTTTGTGCGTGTGTTTGATAATCTCCAGTGTATGTCTCCTCCTGTCGGTGTGTATGCGAGTCTTCTGGTGTGTGTGTGTGTGTGAACATGTGTACAGTACATGTGTGTACTCCTCTACTACCCACCTTCCGTGTAGTACAGATGATCTCCTTTAACCCCAACTCAAAGCCACCGCCTTCCTGCTCTCCTCCCTCTCTCCTCTCCTCCTCTCTCCTGAGTTACAGTTTATCCCCCACTACTCTGTAATTACCCAGCTCACGGTCCACGCTATACTCAGACCTCAGCATTCCTCCCCTGGCCACCAGGACATGAAAGGCTGGGCACAGTTGGTCTGGTCCATCAGGGAAAATGGCTTCCAGATTGTGGTTCCTCCCTGTAAAGAGTGGCAAATGTTTGTTCCTCCGCCACATGAGGGTTAAGAGGGTTACAAGTCACATGTCACACACAGCTAGGATAGGCCGCCATTACTGTACTTGTGGACTGACAATCACATCCTGGGGAACCAGCTAAGATGCCATTGAGCGAGTGTGTGTGTTTATGTGTGTATGTGTGTGTTGGCACCGACACGAGAGAGAGAGAAAAAAGTGTGCGTGACCGCTGATATCTCAAGATCTTTCAAAAGGCAAGCCGACACAATTACGAGCCAACCACATTGTAAGGAAATATTTAGCTTACTCACCACTGTAAATCAATTACTGGTAAGAAGCCTTTACAGCTTTCTTTACAATGCTTGTGTAAGTCATGGAATATGAGCAAGTAATAAAGACTTCATTGCTGTAATTAACTCAAAATGGTAAGTATTGCAATGCTTACAAAGATAAGTGAAGAGCCAATCAACTATTACTGTATTGATTACCCAGAGACAATATTCTGTTTCCAACTTATGGAAAACCATGAAAGACATAATAGCAATAGGCAGCCTAATATAAGTCTAATACTGTATTTAATGTAGAATATACAGCTGTGCGTGCGTGTGTATATTACAGCTGCCCTGCCATGATAGCCTGCTCTGTGTGTCAGGGTTCAGGCTCTCTCTATGCTTTCTTTACGTAAACAATCAGAGCTTAGGGTCAGCTGCGGCGGCTCAGGGCACAATGTGCTGGACTACAGGCTCCTTTAGATCAAAGGTCATACTGTATATAGTCAACACAACACCAGGGGTTCCTAAGGTGTGAATGACAGGAAGGAGAGAAAGAGAACTGAGAGAAATAAGAGATAATGACAAGATGCACAAAGCGGTTGTACTCAGGGTGGGGGTCAGATTAAAGCGATCAGTTGAATGTTCAACACTTTGCTGTACTTGTGTTGTGAAGTTGAGAGTCAAGTCATGGGTTAAGAGTTCAACACTTACTGTGCTGTTGTGGTTGACATGTTCAACTTTTTGTTTCCACCATGTCCTAAAAGTACAGCATAATAATAGTTAACAATCGTTGGATTTATATACACTGCAGCTCTTTTCAAGGGCTCAAAGCTGAAGGTCCAGACATTGGTGGAAAGTTACCGTAGAGGGTGACAAGTCCTCGTCTAGACTAATGTTAAGCATCATTAAAAAATGCAGTAATGGTTCAGCATTTGGTTGAAAGTTGAACACTGACTGTACTGTAGTGAGTTGACAAGTCATAGGCCATGCTTCTGTTAAGCATCACAACAAAATGCCGTCATGCAGGAGCTTACTGTAATGATACAGTGTTTAGTTTGCACCTCATATTTTCTATGACCTCAGTTTGGGACTGTTAAAAGACATGCAGGGAAAGACACTCTGCCCTGTAGACAGGACTGTGTATGTGTACGTGTGCACGCACACGTCTGTGTCTGTCTATGTCTGTCTGTGCCTGTGTCTGTCTGTGTCTGTGTGTAATGGATGTCAAGTCTTATTTCTCAAGCAGACAAGACGTTTGGGTGCTCAGCAAATTCTCCAGTGTTAAATCAATACTGAGAGTCTTACATTTAACACAGTGTCTATATGGCTCCACACTTTTCAGTATTAAATTAACACACGGCTTAGTGTAAGGCCTTATTTGCATATTTCCTAGAGTGCCTTGCTTTTCCAGTGAATTGTAGAGCTACCACCCAAGACTGTATTTGTTAGTTAGTGACATTTTCAATCCTGTGGCATTCATGAAGTGAGATCCTAAGCGAATATATTATCATTCAATTAAATTATTTGACAACACATTTCAAAAGGCCTTTTTGAGGTTATAGTTTTACCCTAACACAGTGGCCTGAAACTCATGGTTTCCTTGTAACATCATGCCTGCAAGTCACATAATGCTTGCTTGTAAAGTAATGTGTAATTCCTATTGGATTCCAACCAGAGTGGGAATATCTTTTTTTTTGATGATTAGTTGATTATTTAAATCAGCTGTGTAGTGCTAGGGAAAAAATAAAACTTGCACCCCTTGGGGTCCCGAGGACAGAGTTTGGGAAACTCTGCCTTAATTCATCAATCAAGTACAAGGGAGGAGCGAAAACCCTTACATGCTGACCAGACCGCACGCATGCGCATCCCTGTGCGCCATCGCGCACATGTTGATTTTATCCCCCCACACCAAACGCGATCTGGACCCTGTTTCAGAAAGCGGGTTTAGTGAAAACTCAGACTTAGTTTTTGGTTTTACAAAGCCAGTTCAGCTTAACTCTGAGTCAGTTACTATGGCAACATACTCCGTGAAGCTAACCTGCTCACTGGCAGGTTTTCTTCAACTAACCCTGAGTTTCTCCTCCTCTTCAGCTGAAGCCTGTTGACTGAAGGAGGTGTCAGAGATGGTGTGTCCTTTTCTTGAAGAGCCAGTTGATATTGAATAAAAATACTCCACAGAAATCTCAGTCAGGAGAGGATGATCAGACCCCGCTTGGATGTTTTTTCATTCCCTGATGATTATCTGTTTGTGCGTTTCCATTTTTCTGCACAATCGATCATTCATCTGAACAATATTCTCAGCCCTCATATCGTTCATATGACACATCGTGGACATACTCTCAATTCAGAACAAACTCTTTGTGTTGCACTTCGTTTTTTTGCCAACGGGAGTTTTCTATATAACATCGGTGATGCTGAGCATATTTCCAAGGCAACCGTCTGTCGGGCTGTCAAATGTGACTCTAGCACTGAAACGTTTACTGTACACTTTTGTGGTGTTCCCAAGTCACAGACCCACAAGACGCATCAAGAACAATTCCACAGAATTGCAGGTATCAGTCTAAGCAATAATTAATTCATTTTGTATGAAGCTTTGAGACTTCAAGCACTAATCAGTTAATTTGATATATTTTAGGGTTTCCAGGTGTGATTGGCTGCATAGATGGCACTCATATTCCTATCACAGTTCCTTCAGTAAATTAAGGAGATAATGTGAATAGGAAGTCTTTCCACAGCATTAATGTGCAGGTAGGCCTAAATAGTAGCCTTTAGCATTCCAAATGAAAGATACTTCACAATACAGCTACTGCAGCTAATTACTGTTCTGCACTGTGAAGCTCATATGCGATGCAGACCACATCATCAGCAATGTAGAAGCAAATTGGCCTGGGTCTGTGCATGACTCGCAATCCTTTTTGTCAGTGTACACTGAGCACTATATTTGTCCGTGGTGAGTTTATATATATATAACTTGGCTCACACGTTATAACTTGGCTCACTGCAGGACGCGAGACAGGGTAGAGATGACCATTGGGTTCCAGTGCCTTCATAGGCTCAGGGTCACCCCAGAAAGGGCATGTGACATTATTGTGGCATGTGTGATTCTCCACAACATTGCCACAATTAGAGGAGAACAATGTCCAACTCAACCAGTGAATGATCCTGATAATGATTCTGACCACTCCGCTGACGGACGAGATGTAAGAGACACAGTATGCTATCATCATTTCTGATTGACCCATCACCTCCCCAGTCTCAAATAAAGACAACATGCCTTTCTTTTTATGACGTCTTCTTTATTTCCTGCAAGTACAAATACAGTTCAGTAGTTAATATTTTTTATGTTGTTCAAACAAGTAAAATCATCCACCTGTGGGTACCTCACCCACCTTTAATTTAAGAATTCATGTTAAACACTATTATTTCCCACAGAGTGAGTCCATGCAACTTATGTGACGTGTTAAGCAAATGTTTACTCCTGAACTTATTTAGGCTTGCCAAAACAAAGCAGTCGAATACTTATTCACTCAAGACATTTCAGCTTTTCAGTTTTAATGAATTTGTAAAATGTTCTAAAAACATGATTCCACTTTTATATTATGGGGTATTGTGTGTAGGCCAGTGGCACAAAATCTCAATTTAATCCATTTTAAATTCAGGCTGTAACAACAAAATGTGGAAAAAGTCAACGTGTGTAAATACTTACTTTCTGAAGGCATTGTATAGCGCAATTCATTACATAAAGAAATCCCAAAGCACTGTAAAACAACAAAAAAACAAGCAATTTAAAATCAACAACATCATCAATCATCATGACTTGGTCAATGTATGCTAGCTGGCTAGCTTTCAATAAATTGGCTTAACGGTCAACGAAGTTACCTGTTCATACGATCAAGACAATTTGTATTGCATGCTGCACATTTCATATTTATCATATTTCATATTTATCTTATTTCAGTCTTTGGGAGCTAGCTATATCTGTTCCTCTTCATCAGACAGCCGCTCGTGTTTTTACATTGTAGATAGAAGCAGGCCAATGCTGCCTTCATCACAAGGGGAGTTCTGATTGGTTCCAAGTTTAGCAGTTCAAGAGTGTTGAAATATACTTATTGAGAAAATGTGCAAGAATTGAAGGTGCCAACAAATGTAATAGTCATCATAAGAATGTTTCACTGTCATATACATGAAGATCAGCTCATCCCTCGACAGGGATTGATCAATTTCACGTTTTTCGTCTTCAGCACACCACCTACAGTAGTTCTTCCTTTAAAAGTTGAAACATACTGCAGCACAGCTTACGGGATGCTGCGGAATGGTATGGCATGTTGGAGTGTATGACGTCATAGTATTTTACTGTCAACCATTGTTTCCATTAATGCTAGTTCAACCACCAGAGGACATCTTTGAGAAGTTAAGTTATTGAAATGAAATGGAGCTGTAGACCTAAGAGTCCTGTTTACTGTAGCTGTTTTAGTGTAACTTACTTATTGGCATAAAGGCCTACTTCAATATACAGTATATCAATAAATCATTCATTCATTCATTTGTGCATGTCATCCATGTCTTCAAATACAGTCAAGCATTTTAGTTATAAAATCAAATAACAAAGGGAGTGTTAAATAATTAAACAGTGAATAAACTGCAACATGTCGGCTAAAGCAATTTAATTCACAAATGCATTTGACTGTTTTTAATATTGGTTGTACTAGAGACTTTAAAGTTAAAACCTTTTTTGTTCGAACAGACTATGTTATTGGTTATAATTTGTTTGTAAATGGTTGTAGTCGTTCAACCATTCGCGACCAGAGCTCACGCTGAGGTTGGCTTAGTTCGCTGTGAATAATAATTTACAAGGGTTTTTGTTTATTTTTTATTATTTTCTACACTGTAGAATAAGACATCAAAACTATTAAAGAGCACATATGGAATCATGTAGTAACCCAAAAAGTGTTAAACAAATCAAAATATATTTTAGATTTTAGATTCTTCAAAGTAGCCACCTTTTGCCTTGATGACAGCTTTGCATTCTCTCAACCAGCTTCAACTGGAATTGTCACAGCGGTCGATGAAAGGGACCAAGGCGCAGCGAGTATAGTGCTCATACTTAATTTATTTACTGAGAACACTTAACCTGTCTGGGCTAGGGGGCAGTATTGAGAATTTTGGAAAAATATGTTCCCATTTTTAACTGCCTCCTACACCAACTCAGAAGCTAGAATATGCATATTATTGTTCAGGTTTGGATAGAAAACACTCTGAATTTTCTAAAACTGTTTGAATGGTGTCTGTGAGTATAACAGAACTCCTATGGCAGGCAAAAACCTGACAAGGTTTCAAGCAGGAAGTACCCTGTCTGACAAGGAGTCGTGCGTCTTGCATCTTTTTATTGAAAAGTAAGGATCTTAGCTGTAACGTGACAATTCCCAGGGCTCCAATAGGCTCTCAGAGCCCGCGAAATAACTGAAGGTTTACGAGGGAGCCTCAGGTTGAAACAGATTATCGCCTTTTGTAAGTGGATGCTCAGAGGACCTTTGAATGATGCGCGTGCATGAGTCGCTTCTGAGGAGAAATTTTATTCGGCTGTTTAGGCTCAATGCATACTCCCGGTCGGAATATTATCACTTCTCTACGACATAAATGGCATAAAAATTGGTTTTAAACAGCGGTTGACATGCTTCGAAGTACGGTAATGGAATATTTAGACATTTTTGACACGCCAATGCGCTATGCGCGAGACCGGGAAGAAGCATTCTAGAACTCACGAACAAAACGTCGCTGTTTGGATATAACGATGGATTATTTGGGACCAAACCTACATTTGTTATTGAAGTAGAAGTCCTGGCAGTGTATTCTGATGAAGAACAAGCAAGGTAAGAACATTTTTCTTATAGGAAATGTGATTTTGGTGGAGGCTGACCTGGGTGGGTATCTAAATAGCTAGCCCTGTAATGCCGGGCTATGTACTTAGATTATTGCAAAATGTGCTTCATCCGAAAAGCTATTTTAAAATCGGACATATCGAGTGCATAGAGGAGTAATGTATCTATAATTCTTAAAATAATTGTTATGCTTTTTGTGAACGTTTATCGTGAGTAATTTAGCAAACTGTTAGTAAATTCAACGGAAGTTTGCCGGGGGTTATGCGTTTTCTGAACGTCACATACTAATGCAAAAAGCTGTTTTTTGATATAAATATGAACTTGATTGAACAGACATGCATGTATTGTATAACACAATGTCCTAGGTGTGTCATCTGATGAAGATCATCAAAGGTTAGTGCTGCATTTAGCTGTGGTTTGGGTTTATGTGACATGATATGCTAGCTTGAAAAATGGCTGTCTGATTTTTTCTGGCTGGGCACTCTGCTGACATAATCTAATGTTTTGCTTTCGTTGTAAAGCCTTTTTGAAATCGGACAGTGGGGTTAGATTAACGAGATTCTTGTCTTTAAATAGCTGTAAAATAGTCATATGTTTGAGAAATTGAAGTAATAGTATTTCTAACGATTCAAAAATCGCGCCACTGGAATTTCAGTAGCTGTTACGTAGGTGGGACGACATACCCCAGACAGGTTAACCTCTATGGGACCCCTTCCCGTTCTCATCCCGGTAACGGGATTGCTTGACAAGATAGCAAAAATCTAATAATTTACATTTCTCAAACAATCAACTATTTTACACCATTTGAAAGATAAACATCTCCTTAATCCAACCACGTTGTCCGATTTCAAAAAGCCTTTACGGCGAAAGCATAAAGTTAGATTATGTTAGGACAGTACATAGACAAAAAATTACACACAGCCATTTTCAATGCAAGGACAGGCGTCACCAAAAGCAGAAAACCAGATCAAATTATGCACTAACCTTTGACAATCTTCATCAGATGACACTCCTAGGACATTATGTTAGACAATACATGCATTTTTTGCTCTATCAAGTTCATATTTATATCCAAAAACAGCATTTTACATTGGCGCGTGACGCTCAGAAAATGTATTTCCCCCAAAACCTCCGGTGAATCAGTACTACAATTTACAAAAATACTCATCATAAACGTTAATAAAATATTAAACTGTTATTCAAAGAATTATAGATTAACATCTCCTGAATGCAACCGCATTGACAGATTTCAAAATAACTTTATTGGGAAAGAACACTTTGCAATAATCTGAGTACTGTGTTCAGAAAAATACACTACGCAATACAGATAGCCGCCATTTTGGAGTCATCTAAATGCATAAATAGCATTATAAATATTCACTTACCTTTAATAATCTTCATCAGAAGGCACTTCCAGGATTCCCAGGTGCACAACAAATGTTGTTTTGTTCGATAAAGTTCATAATTTATGTCCAAATAACTCCATGTTGTTTGCGTGTTCAGTAAGCTACTCAAAATGCGAGGAAAATGTCACGACGAAAAGTAAAAAAAAAAATCTATTTACGTTCGTTCAAACATGTCAAACGTTGTATAGCATCAATCTTTAGTGCCTTTAGAACGTGAAGATTCAGTAATATTTCAACCGGACCATTCCTGTGTCTTGAAAAACATTTTGGAACAGAGCTTCCTCGTGAATGTGCGCCAGTGAAGTGATGTCATTCCCTGGGACACCAACTTCCCCACCTTCTCATTCGGTCTCTGTTCATCATAGACGCCTCAAACAACTTTCTAAAGACTGTTGACATCTAGTGGAAGCCTTAGGAAGTGGAAAATGAACCCTAACTCACTGTGTGTTCGATTGGCAATGACTTGAAAAAACTACAGGAACCAGATTTTCATTTCCTGCTTGTATTTTTCTCAGGTTTTTGCCTGCCATATGAGTTCTGTTATACTTACAGACACCATTCAAACAGTTTTAGAAACTTCAGAGTGTTTTCGATCCAAATCTACTAATAATATGCATGTTCTAGTTTCTGGGCCAGAGTAGTAACCTGTTCAAATTGGGTATGTCTTTCATCCGGCCGTGAAAATACTGCCCCCTAGCCCAGACAGGTTTTAAACAAAATAACAAAATGACCAACAGTTCCATCAGGTACAACAACTAATAAACAAAAAACAGAAAGCAACCACCCACAAAACACAAGTGAAACAAACACAACTAAATATGGTCTCCAATTAGAGACAACAACAACCAGCTGCCTCTAATTGGAGGTCATTGCCAAAAACCAACATAGAACTAGAATAAACATAGAAATATAAAACATAGAACAAAACCCCAAAAACATCAAATCACCCCAAAAAAACACCCCCTGCCACGCCCTGACCATACTACAACGACAAATAACCCCTTTTACTAGTCAGGGTGTGACAGTACCCCCCCCAAGGTGCAGTACCCCCCCAAAACAAAACCCACAAAAACAACCCCAAACCTAAAGGGAGGGAAGGGAAGGTGGCCACCGTCAACCACGGTTCCTGTGCTACACCCCCCCTTCCCAATCCTCCCACCATGGAGGTGGCTCTGGCTCTGGCCGTAGCTCCCATTCAGCAGACTCTGGGCTGCGCGGCATCGCTGGAGACCCCGGGCTGAGGGGTGTCGCTGGAGGCCCGGGCTGAGGGGTGTCGCTGGAGGCCCCGGGCTGAGGGGCGTCGCTGGAGGCCCCGGGCTGAGGGGCGTCACTGGAGGCCCCGGGCGGGGAACTGTCGCCGGAAGCTCTGGACGGGGAGCTGTCGCCGGAAGCTCTGGACGGGGAGCTGTCGCCGGAAGCTCTGGACGGGGAGCTGTCGCCGGAAGCTCTGGACGGGGAACGGTCGCCGGAAGCTCTGGACGGGGAACTGTCGCAGGAAGCTCTGGCCGGGGAACTGTCGCCGGAAGCTCTGGGCGGGGAACTGTTGCCGGAAGCTCTGGACGGGGAACTGTCGCCGGAAGCTCTGGACGGGGAACTGTCGCCGGAAGCTCTGGACTGGGAATGCGCACTGGAGGCCTGATGCGTGGGGCTGGCATAGGAGGTGCCAGACTGGTGTCACGCACCTCAGGGCGAGTGCGGGGAGCAGGAACAGGACGTACTGGGCTGGACAGGCGCACTGGAGGTCTGGAGCTTATAGCTGGCACACCCCGTCCTGGCTGAATGGTGACTGTAGCCCGGCACGGGCGGAGCGCTGGCACATGGCGAACTGGGCTGTGCTGGAGAGTGAGGGCTGCCATGCGTAGAGCAGGCGCAGGGTAAGCTGGACCGAGGAGACGCACTGGCGGCCAGATGCGCTGAGCACGCACACTCCTTCCTGGCTGAGTGCCAACTCTTGCACTGCAACGCTACGGAGCCCATACCGACCGCACCGGACTGTGCGTGCGGATGGGCGAGATAGTGCGCATCACCCCGTAATGCATTGCTCACCCCTCCGCACGCCTGCTCAGTCGTGCCCTCTCTGCCAGTACCTCCTTCCGCTCGACTCCCTTCTCTGCTCCGGTTAGCTCCACGGCTCCCTCCGAATAGCCCGGGAAGTTAGGTCAGGGTTCCCCCCTGACCTAGCAACACTCCCCTTATGCCCCCCCAAAAATGTTATGGGGCTGCCTCTCCACCTCCTGAATAGGAGGATACAATGCCTCGTACCTTTGTCGTTCCCTCTTCGACTCCTCCAGCTCCGCCTTCGGGCGCTGGTACTCCCCAGCCTGGCTCCATGGACCCTTACCCTCGAGTATCTCCTCCCACGTCCATGACTCGAGATACTTCTCCCGTTGCTCCTTCTTCCACTGCTTGGTCCTTGTTTGGTGGGTGGTTCTGTCACAGTGGTCGATGAAAGGGGACCAAGGCGCAGCGTGTATAGTGCTCATATTTAATTTATTTACTGAGAACACAAACAAAATAACAAAACGACCAACAGTTCTGTCAGGTACAACAACTACTAAACGGAAAACAGAAAGCAACCACCCACAAAACACAAGTGAAACGAGCACAACTAAATGTGGCCTCCAATTAGAGACATCAACAACCAGCTGCCTCTAATTGGAGGTCATTGCCAAAAACCAACATAGAACTAGAATAAACATAGAAATATAAAACATAGAACAAAACCCCCAAAACATCCAATCACCCAAAACAAACACCCCCTGTCACGCCCTGATCATACTACAATGACATATTACCCATTTTACTGGTCAGGACGTGACAGGAATGCTTTTCCAACAGTCTTGAAGGAGTTCCCACATATGCTGAGCACTTGTTGACTGATTTTCCTTCACTCTGCAGTCCAACTCATCCCAAACCATCTCAATTTGGTTGTGGTCAGCTGATTGTGGAGGACAGGTCTTCTCATGCAGCACTCCATCTCTCTCCTTCTTGGTTAAATAGCCCTTACAGAACCTGGAGGTGTGTTGGGTCATTGTCTTGTTGAAAAACAAATAATAGTCCCACTAAGCACAAACGTGATGGGATGGCATATTGCTGCAGAATGCTGTGGAAACAATTCTGGTTAAGTGTGCCTTGAATTATAAATAAATCATTGATAGTGTCACCAACAAAGCACCCCAACACCATCACACATCCTCCTCCATGCTTTACGGTGGGAACCACACATGCGGAGACCCTCCGTTCACCTACTCTACGTCTCACAAAGACACGGCGGTTGGAACCAAAAATCTCACATTTGGACTCATCAGGCCCAAGCAAGTCTCTTCTTCTTATTGGTGTCCTTTAGTAGTGGTTTCTTTGCAGCAATTCGACCATGAAGGCCTGATTCAAATCAAATCAAATCAAATTGTATTTGTCAAATGCGCCGAATACAACAGGTGTAGACCGTACAGTGAAATGCTTAGTTACAAGCCCTTAACCAACAATGCAGTTTTAAGAAAATCCATTAAAAAAAATCTGAGAAAAGAGTAACAAATAATTAAAGAGCAGCAATATACAGGGGGTACCAGTACAGAGTCAATGTGTGTGGACACTGGTATTGAGGTAATATGTACATGTAGGTAGAGTTATTAAAGTGACTAGGCATCGATAATAACAGAGAGTAGCTGCTGCGTATAAGAGGGGAGGGGCAATGCAAATAGTCTGGGTAGCCATTTGATTAGATGTTCAGGAGTCTTATGGCTTGGGAGTAAAAGCTGTTTAGAAGCCTCTTGGGCCTAGACTTGGTGCTCTGGTACCTCTTGCCATGCTTTAGCAAAGAGAACAGACAATGACTAGGGTGGAGTCTTTGACAATTCTTAGGGCCTTCCTCTTACACCGCCTGGTATAGAGGTCTTGGATGGCAGGGATCTTGGCCCAGTAATGTACTGGGACGTATACACTACCCTCTGTAGTGCCTTGTGGTCGGAGGCCGAGCAGTTGCCATACCAGGCAGTGAATCGACCCGTCAGGATGCTCTCAATGGTGCAGCTGTAAAACCTTTTGAGGATCTGAGGAGCCATGCAAAATCTTTTCAGTCTCCTGAGGGGGAATAGCTTTTGTTGTGCCCTCCTTACGACTATCTTGGTGTGCTTGGACCATGTTAGTTTGTTGGTGATGTGGATGCCAAGGAACTTGAAGCTCTCAACCTGCTCCACTACAGCACCATCGATGAGAATGGGGGCGTGTTCTGTCCTCTTTTTCCTGTAGTCCACAATCATCTCCTTTTATTTGATCACGTTGAGGGAGAAGTTGTTGTCCTTGCACCACACGGTCAGGTCTCTGACCTCCTCTCATCATAGTCAGTGATCATTGGCAAACTTAATGATGGTGTTGGAGTCGTGCCTGGCCGTGCAGTCATGAGTGAACAGGGAGTACAGGAGGGGACTGAGCACGCACCCCTGAGGGGCCCCCGTGTTGAGGATCAGCGTGGTGGATGTGTTGTTACCTACCCTTACCACCTGGGGGCGGCCCTTCAGGAAGTCCAGGATATAGTTGCATAGGGAGGTGTTTAGTCCCAGGGTCCTTAGCTTAATGATTAGCTTTGAGGGCACTATGGTGTTGAACACTGAGCTGTAGTCAATGAATAGCATTCTCACATAGGTGTTCCTTTTTTCAAGGTGTGAAAGGGCAGTGTGGAGTGCAATAGAGATGGCATCATCTGTGGATCTGTTCGGGCGGTATGCAGATTTGAGTGGGTCTAGGGTTTCTGTGATAATGGTGTTGATGTGAGCCATGACCAGCCTTTCAAACATTTCATGGCTACAAATTTGAGTGCCACAGGTCGGAGTAGTCATTTAGGCAGGTTACCTTAGTGTTCTTGGGCACAGGGACTATGGTGATCTGCTTGAAACATATTGGTACTACAGACTCAGACAGGGAGAGGTTGAAAATGGCAGTAAAGACACCTGCCAGGTGGTCAACGCATGCTCGGAGTACACATCCTGGTAATCCATCTGGCCCCGTGGCCTTGTGAATGTTGACCTGTTTAACTTTTTTAGGATAGGGGGCAGCATTCGGAATTTTGGATGAAAAGTGTGCCCAAAGTAAACTGCCTGCTACTCAGGCCCAGAAGCTGGGATATGCACATAATTGGTAGATTTGGATAGAAAACATTCTAACGTTTCCAAAATTGTTATAATAATGTCTGTGAATATAACAGAACTGATATGGCAGGCAAAAACCTGAGGAAAATCCATCCAGGATGTGCCATTATTTTGAAATGGGTGTTTTTCCATTGAAAGCCTATCTACCATATAAATGGTTATGACCCAGATTGCATTCCCTATGGCTTCCACTAGTTGTGAACAGTCTTTAGACATTGTTTCAGGCTTTTATTCTGAACAATTAGGAAGAATGACAACATTGAGTGAGTGGACCCTGGGATGTCCCCAGAGCTGGTTACTGCGCGCGACCGACAGTGCGCCTTTCTTGTTTTACTTTTATATTGACGAAGCTATTGTCCGGTTGAAATATTATAGATTATTTAGGCTAAAACAACCTGAGGATTGATTATAAACATCGTTTGACATGTTTATACGAACTTTACGGATTCTATTTGGAATTTTCGTCTGCCTGTTGTGACCGCATTTGAGCCATTGGATTACTGAACAAAACGCACCAACAAAATTGAGTTTTTTGGATATAAAGAGGGATTTTCTCAAACATAACAAACATTTATTGTATAACCGGGAGTCTTGTGAGTGTAACCATACGAGATCATCAAAGGTAAGTGATTAATTTTATTGCTATTTCTGACTTTCGTGACTAATCTACTTGGCTGCTAACTGTTTGTAATGTTTTGTGTGCTGGGCTAAACTGAGTTTTTATGTATATAAAAAAGGACTTTATCGAACAAAAAGGACCATTTGTAATGTAACTGGGACATTTTGGAGTGCCAACAGAAGAAGATCTTCAAAGGTAAGGCATATATTATATCGCTATTTCTGACTTTCGTGTTGCAACTCCCTGGTTGAAAATGATTTGTTATGCATTTGTGTGCTGGACACTGTCCTCAGATAATTGCACGGTTTGCTTTCACCGTAAAGCCTTTTTGAAATCTGACACGGCGGCTGGATTAACAACAAGTTAAGCTGTATTGATGTGTTGCACTTGTGATTTCATGAAAGTTTAATATTCATAGTAAGTTAATTTGAATTTGGCGCTCTGCCATTTCACCGGATGTTGGCCAGGTGGGACGCTACCATCCCACGTATCCATAAGAAGTTAAAGGTCTTACTCACATCGGCTGCAGAGAGCGTGATCACACAGTCGTCCGGAACAGCTGATGCTCTATTTCATGTTTCAATGTTACTTGCCTTTGTAACGGCTATTGAATGGAGTAGACCAAGGCACAGCGTGGTTAGTGCTCATCATGAAATTTAATGGAAAATGAGAACACTTTACAACTAAACAAAAGACAACAGTCAAACAGTTCTGTCAGGTAACAAATGACTAAACAGAAAATAACCACCCACAAAACCCAAAGGAAAACAGGCTGCCTAAGTATGGCTCCCAATCAGCAACAAGGATATACAGCTGTCCCTGATTGAGAGCCATACCCGGCCGAAACAAAGAAATACCAAACATAGAAAAAAGGACATAGAATGCCAATCCCAACTCACGCCATGATCAACCAAAATAGAGAGATAAAAGGATCTCTAAGGTCAGGGCGTGACAGCCTTGACGCAAGCATAGAAGTAGCTCGTCTGCTAGGGTCGTGTCACTGTGCAGCTCTCAGCTGTGCTTCCCTTTGTAGTCTGTAATAGTTTGCAAGCCCTTCCACATCCGACAAGCGTCAGAGCCGGTGTAGTACGATTCGATCTTAGTCCTGTATTGATGCTTTGCCTGTTTGATGGTTCGTCGGAGGGCATAGCGGGATTTCTTATAAGCTTCCAGATTAGAGTCCCGCTCTAACCCGGAGTGAAGATGGTCTAGAGTTTTTTTTCTCCCTCTGGTTGTACATTTAACATGCTGATAGAAATTAGGTTAAACTGATTTAGCTTCTTATGGGCAGGTGGGACGGTAGCGTCCCACCTGGCCAATATCCGGTGAAATGGCAGAGCGCCAAATTCAAAATACAGAAATAGTCAAATTAAACATTTATAAAAATTCAAATGTTATACATCGGCTTAAAGATGAACTTCTTGTTAATCCAGCCGCTGTGTCAGATTTCAAAAAGGCTTTACAGCGAAAGCATACCATGCGAATAACTGAGGACAGCGCCCCGCTTACAAAAGCATTCAAACATTTTCAAGCCAAGTAGAGGAGTCACGAAAGACAGAAATAGCGATAAAATTAATCACTTACTTTTGATGAGCTTCATCTGGTTGTTGTCACAAGAGTCCCGGTTACACAATAAATGTTAATTTTGTTCAATAAAGCCCCTCTTTATGTCCCAAAAACTGTTTTGTTGGTGCGTTTTGTTCAGTAATCCACTGTCTCAATGGCGGTCACAACATGCAGATGAATACATCCAAATAGTACTGGTAAAGTTTGGCGAAACATGTCAAACAATGTTTTTTATTAAGTTTCCCAGCATTAAAGTCCCCTGCCACTAGGAGCGCCGCCTATGGATGAGTGTTTGATTATGGCGGTATACAGCTCATTGAGTGCGGTTTTAGTGCCAGCATCGGTCTGTGGTGGTATGTAGACAGCTACGAAAAATACAGATAAACTCTCTAGGTAGATAGTGCTGTCTACAGCTTATCATGAGATACTCTACCACAGGTGAGCAAAACCTTGAGACTTGCATAGGCCCCCGCCCTGTGTCTTACCAGAGGCTGCTGTTCTATCATGCCTATAGAGTGTGCAACCCGCCAGCTGTATGTTATAAATGTTGTCTTTCAGCCACGACTCTGTGAAATATAAGATATTACAGTTTTTAATGTCCTGTTGGTAGGATATACGTGCTTTCAGTTTGTCCCATTTATTTTCCAGTGATTGAGCTTTAGCTAACAGTACTGATGGCAAAAGCAGATTAGCACCCCGGTCTCTTTCCGCGAAATCTCAGTTTCTTTCTCCAGCGAATGATTGGAATGAGGGCCTTTTCGGGTGTTTGGAGTATATCCTTCCCGTCTGACTCATTAAAGAAAAATGATTTGTCCAAATCGAGGTGAGTAATCATTGTTCTGATGTCCAGAAGCTCTTTTCGGTCATAAGAGACAGTAGCAGCAGCATTATGTACAAAATAAGTTACCAACAATGCGAAAAATACTAACAAAATAGCATAGTTGGTTAAGAGCCAATAAAATGGCAGCCATCCCCTCCAGTGCCATCATCTATTCCACCAGTCTCCTCTGACCTGTTGATGTTGAGATGTGTCTGTTACTTGAACTCTGTGAAGTACTTATTTGGGCTGCAATCTGAGGTGCAGTTAACTGTAATTAACTTATCCTCTGCAGCAGAGGTAAATCTGGGTCTTCTGTTCCTGTGGTGGTCCTCATGAGAGCCAGTTTGATCAAATCAAATCATATTTTACTTGTCACATGCGCCAAATATAACAGGTGTAGACCTTACAGTGAAATGCTTACATACAAGCCCTTAACCAACAATGCAGTTTTAAGAAAAAATGAATGTTAAGTAAAAAAATAAAAGAGCAGCAGTAAAATAACAGTACCGAGGCCAAATACAGGGGGTACTGGTACAGAATCAATGTGCGAGGGCACAGGTTAGTCGAGGTATGCGTGTTCGATGGTTTTTGTGACCGCACATGAAGAAACTTGAAAAGATCTTGAAATATTTCAGAATGACTGACCTTCATGTCTTAAAGTAATGATGGACTATCGTTTCTCTTTGCTTATTTGAGCTGTTCTTACCATAATATGGACTTGGTCTTTAACCAAATAAGAATATCTTCTGTATACCACCCATACCTTATAACAAAACAACTGATTTGCTCAAACACATTAAGAAGGAAAGAAATTCCACAAATTACCTTTTAACCTGTTTGGGGTAGGGGGCAGTATTGAGAATTTTGGAAAAAATATGTTCCCATTTTTAACTGCCTCCTACACCAACTCAGAAGCTAGAATATGCATATTATTGTTCAGGTTTGGATAGAAAACACTCTGAATTTTCTAAAACTGTTTGAATGGTGTCTGTGAGTATAACAGAACTCCTATGGCAGGCAAAAACCTGACAAGGTTTCAAGCAGGAAGTACCCTGTCTGACAAGGAGTCGTGCGTCTTGCATCTTTTTATTGAAAAGTAAGGATCTTAGCTGTAACGTGACAATTCCCAGGGCTCCAATAGGCTCTCAGAGCCCGCGAAATAACTGAAGGTTTACGAGGGAGCCTCAGGCTGAAACACATTATCACCTTTTGTAAGTGGCTGCTCCGAGGACCTTTGAATGATGCGCGTGCATGAGTCGCTTCTGAGGAGAAATTTTATTCGGCTGTTTAGGCTCAATGCATACTCCCGGTCGGAATATTATCACTAATCTACGAGTTGAATGGCATAAAAATTGGTTTTAAACAGCGGTTGACATGCTTCGAAGTACGGTAATGGAATATTTAGACATTTTTGACACGCCAATGCGCCATGCGCGAGACCGTGAAGAAGCATTCTAGAACTCACGAACAAAACGTCGCTGTTTGGATATAACGATGGATTATTTGGGACCAAACCAACATTTGTTATTGAAGTAGAAGTCCTGGCAGTGTATTCTGATGAAGAACAAGCAAGGTAAGAACATTTTTCTTATAGGAAATGTGATTTTGGTGGATGCTGACCTGGGTGGGTATCTAAATAGCTAGCCCTGTAATGCCGGGCTATGTACTTAGATTATTGCAAAATGTGCTTCATCCGAAAAGCTATTTTAAAATCGGACATATCGAGTGCATAGAGGAGTAATGTATCTATAATTCTTAAAATAATTGTTATGCTTTTTGTGAACGTTTATCGTGAGTAATTTAGCAAACTGTTAGTAAATTCAACGGAAGTTTGCCGGGGGTTATGCGTTTTCTGAACGTCACATGCTAATGCAAAAAGCTGTTTTTTGATATAAATATGAACTTGATTGAACAGACATGCATGTATTGTATAACATAATGTCCTAGGGTTGTCATCTGATGAAGATCATCAAAGGTTAGTGCTGCATTTAGCTGTGGTTTGGGTTTTTGTGACATTATATGCTAGCTTGAAAAATGGCTGTCTGATTTTTTCTGGCTGGGCACTCTGCTGACATAATCTAATGTTTTGCTTTCGTTGTAAAGCCTTTTTGAAATCGGACAGTGGGGTTAGATTAACGAGATTCTTGTCTTTAAATAGCTGTAAAATAGTCATATGTTTGAGAAATTGAAGTAATAGTATTTCTAACGATTCAAAAATCGCGCCACTGGAATTTCAGTAGCTGTTACGTAGGTGGGACGAAATCGTCCCACATACCCGAGAGAGTTTAACAAGGCACACCTGTTAATTGAAATGCATTCCAGGAGACTACCTCATGAAGCTGTTTGAGAGAATGCCAAGAGTGTGCAAAGCTGATGTCTTCATTACTGTTTTACAAAGTAGAAAATAGGAAAATAAAGAAAAACTCTGGAATGAGTAACTTTTGACTGGTACTGTATATTCATGTCCTGTAAATCTACAGTAGCTTATTGCCTACTGTGCTGCCAGTAATCAATCAATCAGTCAAATGTATTTATAAAGCCCTTTTTACATCAGCCGATGTCACAAAGCGCTATACAGAAACCCAGCCTAAAACCCCAAACATCAAGCAATGCAGATGTACAGTAGATGTAGAAGCACGGTGGCTAGGAAAAACTCCCTAGAAAGGACAGAACCTAGGAAGAAACCTACAGAGGAACCAGGCTCTGAGGGGTGGCCAGTCCTCTTCTGGATGTGTGGAGATTATAACATTACATGGCCAAGATGTCCAAACGTTCATAGATGACCAGCAGGGTCAAATAATAATCACAGTGCTTGTAGAGCGTGCAACAGGTCAGCATCTCAGGAGTAAATGTCAGCTGGCTTTTCATAGCCGATCATTCAGAGTTAGAGACAGCAGGTGCGGTAGAGAGAGACAGTCGAAAACAGTAGGTCCGGGATAAGGTAGCACATCCGGTTGAAACTGGAGCAGCAGCACAACCAGGTGGACTGGGGAGAGCAAGGAGTCATCAGGCCAGGTAGTCCTGAGGCATGGTCCTAGGGCTCAGGTTCACTGAGAGAAGAGAGAGAGTGAGAGAGAATTAGAGGGAGCATACTTAATTAATTACATCTAGATGTTCCGCAAGCGGAACGTCTGCTCCAATATCCAATGATGGGCGTGGCGCGAAATACAAATTCCTCTAAAATCCGAAAACTTCCATTTTTCAAACATATGACTATTTTACAGCTATTTAAAGACAAGACTCTCGTTAATCTAACCACACTGTCCGATTTCAAAAAGGCTTTACAGCGAAAGCAAAACATTAGATTATGTCAGCAGAGTACCCAGCCAGAAATAATCAGACACCCATTTTTCAAGCTAGCATATAATGTCACAAAAACCCAGAAGACAGCTAAATGCAGCACTAACCTTTGATGATCTTCATCAGATGACACACCTAGGACATTATGTTATACAATACATGCATGTCTGTTCAATCAAGTTCATATTTATATCAAAAAACAGCTTTTACATTAGCATGTGACGTTCAGAACTAGCATACCCCCCGCAAACTTCAGGGGGATTTACTAACAATTTACTAAATTACTCACGATAAACGTTCACAAAAAGCATAACAATTATTTTAAGAATTATAGATACAGAACTCCTCTATGCACTCCATATGTCCGATTTTAAAATAGCTTTTCGGATGAAGCACATTTTGCAATATTCTAAGTACATAGCCCAGCCATCACGGGCTAGCTATTTAGACACCCGCCAAGTTTAGCCTTCACCAAAATCATATTTACTATAAGAAAAATGGTCTTACCTTTCCTGTTCTTCGTCAGAATGCACTCCCAGGACTTCTACTTCAATAACAAATGTAGGTTTGGTCCCAAATAATCCATCGTTATGTTCCATCAGCGACGTTTTGTTCGTGAGTTCTAGACACTATCCGAATGGTAAATCACGGTCGCGCGCATTGCGCATAACGTGACAAAAAAATTCTAAATATTCCATTACCGTACTTCGAAGCATGTCAACCGCTGTTTAAAATCTATTTTTATGCAATTTATCTCGTAGAAAAGCGATAATATTCCGACCGGGAATCTGCGTGTCTGTAAACAGAGGGAAAAACAGAAAGGCGGGGGCGGCCAGTGCCCGCGCCTAAGCCCTTTGTCCTCTGATAGATCACTTAGCAAAAGCGCAATTGAATTACGTCATTCAGGTTTTTCCCGGGCTCTGAGAGCCCATTGGAGCCGTGGGAAGTGTCACGTAACAGCAGAGACCCTTAGTTTTTGGAAGAGATGTCAAAGAAAGCAAATAAATGGTCAGACAGGGTACTTCCTGTACAGAATCTTCTCACGTTTTGGCCTGCCAAATGAGTTCTGTTATACTCACAGACACCATTCAAACAGTTTTAGAAACTTTGGAGTGTTTTCTATCCAAAGCTAATAATTATATGCATATTCTAGTTTCTGGGCAGGACTAATAATCAGATTAAATTGGGTACGTTTTTTATCCAGCCGTGAAAATACTGCCCCCTAGCCATAAGAGGTTAACACATACCCCACACATAAACTATTGAGGCATAATTACTGGAGGCAGAGACAGCAAGGGACGTTCGTCGCTCCAGTGCCTTTCCGTTCACCTTCACACCCCTGAGCCAGACTACACTCAATCTGTAACGGCTGTCTTTGGAGAGAGTGAACCAAGGTGCAGAGTGATTAGTGCTCATCATGGATTTATTGAAGATAGAACACTATAAACACAAAAACAAGAAACCGACAGCCAAACAGTTCTGTCAGGTGCAAAACACTAAACAGAAAACATCTACCCACAAAACCCAAAGGAAAAACATGCTGCCTAAGTATGACTCACAATCAGCAACAACGATGTACAGCTGTTCCTGATTGGGAGCCATACCCGGCCGAAACAAAGCAATCCCCAACATAGAAATACAGACATAGAATGCCCAACCAAATCACACCCTGACCAAACCTAAATAGAGACATAAAAAGGCTCTCTCAGGTCAGGCCATGACAGTAACGCCCCGCAAAGGTGCGGACTCCGGACGCAAAACCTGAACCTATAGGGGAGGGTCTGGATGGGCTTCTCTCCGCGGTGGAGGCTCTGGAGCGGGACGCAGACCCCGCTCACCCCACTGGCTCACCCCACTTCACTGGCTTCCCTGGCTGCGCCGGAGGACTAGCGGGCGACCCTGGCTGCGCCCGGCTGGCGGGCGACCCTGGCTGCGCCCGGCTGGCGGGCGGCCCTGGCGGCTCCGGACAGGCGGGCGGCCCTGGCGGCTCCGGACTGGCGGGCGGCCCTGGCGGCTCCGGACTGGCGGGCGGTTCTGGACTGGCTCTGGGCGCAGGCACAGGATTCACCAGGCTGTGGAGACATGCAGGAGGCCTGGCTCTGGGCACAGGCACAGGACTCACCAGGCTGGGGAGACATGCAGGAGGCCTGGCTCTGGGCACAGGCACAGGACTCACCAGGCTGGGAAGACATGCAGGAGGCCTGGTTCTGGGCGCAGGCACAGGATTCCCCGGCTGGGGAGACATGCAGGAGGCCTGGCTCTGGGCGTAGGCACAGGACTCACCAGGCTGGGAAGACATGCAGGAGGCCTGGTTCTGGGTGCAGGCATAGGATCCCCCCGGCTGGGGAGACATGCAGGAGGCCTGGCTCTGGGCATAGGCACAGGACTCACCAGGCTGGGAAGACATGCAGGAGGCCTGGTTCTGGGCGCAGGCACAGGATTCCCCAGGCTGGGGAGACATGCAGGAGGCCTGGCTCTGGGCGTAGGCACAGGACTCACCGGGCTGGGAAGACATGCAGGAGGCCTGGTTCTGGGCGCAGGCACAGGATAGACCGGGTCCTGAAGACGCACTGGAGGTCTAGAGCGCACGGCCTGCACAACCCGTCCTGGCTCGATGCCCACTCTAGCATGGCACTTGCGGGGGGCTGGGATGTAGTGCACCGGGCTATGAGCGCGCACTGGAGACACCGTGCGCTCTACCGCATAACACGGTGCCTGACCAGTACCACACCACTTCCCGTAAGCACGGGGAGTTGGCTCAGGTCTAACGCCTGACTCCGCCAATCTCCCCGTGTGCCTCCCCCCAAATAATTTTTGGGGCTGCCTCTTCACCTCCACCTGCTTCCCCGGCAGGTTGTCGCAATGGTCAAATAGGTCAGTCTATTTTTCCCTCCAATTCCTCCAGCGACCAGGATGCCATCACCTCCCGAGCACGCTGCTTCCTCCACTCCTGGTGCTGCTCCCCTCCACACTGCTTGGTCCGTTTTTGGTGGGTAGATCTGTAACGGCTGTCTTTGGAGAGAGTGAACCAAGGTGCAGCGTGGTTAGTGCTCATCATGAATTTATTGAAGATAGAACACTATAAACACAAAAAACAAAAAACCTACAGCCAAACAGTTCTGTCAGGTGCAAAACACTAAACAGAAAATATCTACCCACAAAACCCAAAGGAAAAACATGCTGCCTAAGTATGACTCCCAATCAGCAACAACGATGTACAGCTGTTCCTAATTGGGAGCCATACCCGGCCGAAACAAAGCAATCCCCAACATAGAAATACAGACATAGAATGCCCACCCAAATCACACCCTGACCAAACCTAAATAGAGACATAAAAAGGCTCTCTCAGGTCAGGGCGTGACACAATCAATCAATAAAGACTTAAAAGGTCGAGAACGAGTCTGTGTCTCTTACATTGGTAGGCAGACCATTCCATAAAAATGAAGCTCTATGGGAGAAAGCCCTTCCTCCAGCTGTTTGCTTAGAAATTCTAGGGACAATAAGGAGGCCTGCGTCTTGTGACCGTAGCGTACGTGTAGGTATGTACGGCAGGACCAAATCGGAAAGATAGGTAGGAGCAAGCCCATGTAATGCTTTGTAGGTTAGCAGTAAAACCTTGAAATCAGCCCTAGCCTTAACAGGAAGCCAGTGTAGAGAGGCTAGCACTGGAGTAATAGTTTGGTTATATTCAAGGTTCTAGCAGCCGTGTTTAGCACTAACTGAAGTTTATTTAGTGCATTACCTGGGTAGTCTAATCTAGAAGTGACAAAAGCATGGATACATTTTACTGCATCATTCTTGTACAGAAAGTTTCTGATTTTTGAAATGTTACGTAGATTGAAAAAATCTGTCCTTGAAACAGTCTTGATATGTTCATCAACAGAGAGATCAGGGTCCAGAGTAATGCCAAGGTCCTTCACAGTTTTATTTGAGACAACTGTACAACCATCAAGATTAATTGTAAGATCCAACAGAAGATCTCTTTGTTTCTTGGGACCTAGAACTAGCATTTCTGTTTTGTCCGAGTTTAAAAGTAGAACATTTGCCGCCATCCACTTCCTTATGTCTGAAACACAGGCTTCCAGGGAGGGCAACATTGGGGCTTCACCATGTTTCATCAAAATGTACAGCTGTGTGTCGTCCACATAGCAGTGAGAGTTAACATTATGTTTCAGAATGACCTCACCAAGAGGTAAAATATATCGTGATAACAATAGCGGTCCTAAAATGGAACCATGAGTAACACCGAAATGTACTCCAATTCAGTACCATACTGTAATTTTGGAATCTAAATATCTTTACCAGTAAATCTACAGTAATTCTCTGGCTACTGTGCTTCCAGTCATTTTCTATAGTTCAATAACATCCTACATAATACAGTACCATACTGTAATTTTGGATTCTGAATACCTTTACCTGTAAATCTACAGTAATTTGCTGTTTACTATGTTGCCAGTAATTTACACTAATTCAGTACCACCCACGCAGAAACCAGTACCATAATGTAATTTTGGAGTGCCAAAAACCTTGTGTGTTACAACAAGCCACCTAAAGCTAGGTTTACCAACAAACGTTAGCATGTGACTGGAGTTGGCTACCTAGTTAACCTGGCACCTGCTAACTTGTTACTATGCACCTGGCCTCCCGTTTGTTACTTTTTAGCAAGTAACATCAGCAACTGTAAATAGTTTTACTAACCAGCTATCTAACATAATTGACAAGGGTTGACATTGGTTATGATTATGACCGTGGCTGCATTTAAAAATTACATGACGCAAGGTAGGATTCCAAACAGATGTAAATAACAATTATTGGCTATCCATCAAGCTAGCTGTACTAGCTGACAGTGAGGAAAAACAATAATACAACTATTGTAAGTCTCTAAAACTGATAAACTGGAATTACTGTAAAAATATTTGAAAAACATGCCTGTTAGACATGGCTGTAGCTAGATGCTGTCTGCCTACCTACCTCAGTACATTTGTACGGTCATGCCATATTTCTCTCTATTAGGCTACATATTTGTGACGATCGTCAAAATGAGTAGACCAAGGTGCAGTGTGGTACGTGTTCATATTTCTATTTTTATTAAACTCAGAACATGAAATCAAAACAACAAAGAAAAAACGAACGTCACGTTCTGCAGGCTTACTGAGCTGTACAAAAACAAGATCCCACAACTGAAGGTGGAAAAAAGGGCTGCCTAAGTATGATTCCTAATCAGAGACAACGATAGACAGCTGCCAGCAAGTTTTAACATTGGCCAAGTATACTACTGTGGTTATTTGATCATAATGTAGGCTTACCAGTGTGGCCTACCATTAAAAACAACAGAGAAAATATATCCCATGACATTTTAAAAGAGCAAAAGAGCAAAAAAATAAATAATATTGGGATGAAGTAGTTGTACATCTCTCATGGCTCAAAGTGGAGAAGAGATTGACTTCATCACTACTTGTCTTTGTAAGAAGTGTTGATAGGCTGAATGCACCGAGGTGTCTGTTTAAACTACTAGCACACAGCTTGGACCCCATGCATACCCCACAAGACATGCCACCAAAGGTCTTTTCACAATTCCCAAGTCAAGAACAGACTATGGGAGGCGCACAGTACTACAGTACATAGAGCCATGGCTACATGGAACTCTATTCCACATCAGGTAACTGATGCAAGCAGTAGAATCAGATTTAACAAACAGATAAAAAAACACCTTATGGAACAGCGGGGACTGTGAAGAGACACACACAGGCACAGACAAACATACGCATGATTAGACATGCACTCTACACACACGTACACATGGATGTTGTATTATAAATATGTGATAGTGCAGTAGTGGCCTGAGGAAACACACTAAATGTATTCGGTAAAGTGTTATGAAATGTTATGTCATTTAATATTTAAACTGTATATAAACTGCCTTAATGTTGCTGGACCCCAGGAAGATTAGCTGCCGCCTTGGCAGTGCGCCTATCTTGAGTGCGCCTATCTTGTTTCTCCTTTTCTATTGACGAAGCTTTTGTCCGGTTGAAATATTATTGATTATTCATGACAAAAACAACCTGAGGTTTGATTTTAAACATCGTTTGACATGTTTCTACAAACCTTTATTGTACTTTTTTGATTTTTCGTCTGTCTGTTGTGACCGCGCTTTGTTCCAATGGATTGCTGAACAAAACACACCAACAAAACAGAGGTTTTTGGACATAAAGAGGGACATTATCGAACAAAACGAACATTTATTGTGTAACACGGAGTCTTCGGAGTGCAACCATATGAAGATCATCAAAGGTAAGTGATAAATATTATTGCTATTTCTGACTTTTGTTACTCCTCTTCTTGTTTGCTATCTGTTTGCAATGATTTGTCTGCTGGGCGCTGTTCTCAGATAATCACATGGTTTGCTTTCGCCGTAAAGCCTTTTTGAAATCTGACACAGCGGTTGGATTAACAAAAAATGTATCTTTAAGCTGGTGTTGTAACGGCTGTCTGTGGAAGTAGACCAAGGTGCAGCGGAGTTAGTGTTCATCTTGATTTTTAATTTACGAACGAACACGATACAACAAAACAAGAAAACCGACAGCCAAACAGTACTGTCAGGTGCAAGACACTAAACAGAAACAATCCCCCACAAAACCCAAAGGGAAAACAGGCTCCTTATGTGTGACTCCCAATCAGCAACAACAAACTACAGCTGTGCCTGATTGGGAGCCACACACACACACACACACACACACACGGCCCAAAACAAAGAAATACAAAAACATAGAAAAATGAACATAGAACGCCCACCCAATGTAACACCCTGGCCTAACCAAAATAAAGAACAAAAACCCCTCTCTCTGGCCAGGGCGTTACAGGTGTATAACATTTGTATCTTTTATGTATGTTTATTATGAGAATTTCTCTTTTGTTGAGTTCACGCTCTGCAATTTCACTGGATGTTGTTTGAGACAGTGGATTATTGATCAAAATGCGCTAACAAAACTGAGGTTTTTGGATATAAACATGGACTTTATCGAACAAAACAAACATTTATTGAGTAAATGGGATTCTAGCGTCCCACACCCCCTAATGAGGTTAACGCAGCAGCCACATACTTAGTTTTCTTCGGGGGCTGACCCTTCTGAGGATGACCCTTCTTGGGGTTCCTTTGAATCATAATCCTCAGGATTCGTATATATTATGCACTTCCTTAGCTGAACAATGCTCTGCCGCTGTTGGCTCTGTACAAAAAGAGCGTCCAACAACTCTAACATTTTCAATTCCATTAGATCCCAATTTTTAACCTCTCTGAGGTATGTGGGACGCTAGCGTCCCACCCGCGGGACACACTATTCAACAGCCAGTGAAATAGCAGGGCGCCAAATTCAAAACAAAAATCTCATAATTAAAATTTCTCAAACATACAACTATTATATCCCATTTTAAAGATACACTTCTTGTTAATCCAACCACATTGTCCGATTTCAAAAAGGCTTTACGGTGAAAGCATAACAATAGATTATGTTAGGACAGCGCCTAGACAAGAAAAACCACACAGCCATTTTCCAAGCAAGGAGAGGCATCACAAAAAACAGAAATACAGCTAAAATGAATCCCTAACCTTTGATGATCTTCATCAGATAGTACTCATAGGACTTCATGTTACACAATACATGTATGTTTTACTCGATAAAGTTCATATTTATATCAACAAAAAAAACATTTTACATTGGCATGTAATGTTCAGAAATGTTTTGCCTCCCAAAACTTCCGGTGAATGAGCACATCAATTTACAGAAATACTCATCATAAACGTTGATAAAATATTCAACTGTAATTCAAAGAATTATAGATAAACTTTTCCTTAATGCAACCGCTGTGTCAGATTTCAAAAAAGATTTACAGCGAAAGCACACCGTGCAATAATCTGAGTACGGCGCTCAGTCACAAAACCAAACCCACCATTTTGTGGAGTCAACAAAACTCAGAAATAGCGTTATAAAATTCACTTACCTTTGATGATCTTCATCGGAATGCACTCCCAGGAATCCCAGTTCCACAATAAATGTTCATTTGTTTCGTTAAGTCCATCCTTTATGTCCAAAATACCATTTTGTTCGCGCGTTCAGTCGAGTAATCCAAATCCACTGTCCTCGCGCAGTGAGTTCAGACGAAAAGTCAAAACAGTTATATTACAGTTCGTAGAAACATGTCAAACGATGTATAGAATCAATCTTTAGGATGTTTTTATCATATATCTTCCATAATATTCCAACCGGACGATTCCTTTGTCTTCAAAAAAGAAAAGGAACACATCTAACTCTCATGTCAGCGCGCGTCACTGAGCTCATGTCATTTTCTCAGTCATCTGACTCCATATGCTCTTTTTCTCTCCCCATTCACAGTAGAAGCCTGAAACAACGTTCTAAAGAGTGTTGGCATCTAGTGGAAGCCTTAGGAAGTGCAAAATGACCCCACAGACACTATATATTGGATAGGGAATCACTTGAAAATATACAAACCTCAGATTTCCACACTTCCTGGTTGGATTTTGTCTCAGGTTTTTGCCTGCCTTATGAGTTCTGTTATACTCACAGACATCATTCAAACAGTTTTAGAAACTTCATAGTGTTTTCCATCCAAATCTTATAATAATAAGCATATCTTAGCTTCTTGGACTGAGTAGCAGGCAGTTTACTCTGGGCACCTTCTTCATCCGGACGTCAAAATACTGCCCCCTACCCAAGAGAGGTTGAAAGGAATAAGCATGTGCAACCTAAAATCCCCAGTCAGGCCACCATCACAAACGTTTTGGTTGCGGATTTCCTCGTTGCTGATATAGAACTCCACGCAGCCACATGGTAGTCCATTCTTTCTTTGTATTTTCACCCTGTGAAATATTCTTCCTGAGGAGTCAGGGGCACCTTCCCAACTGGTCTCGTAGCCCGCGAACAAGTTATACCCCTTTGTGATAACTCTCAGTTCGGGACACACCATCTTGCGAAAAACCTGCCAGTCTTCAAGCCCGTAGTCCACTCCTAAAGCCAGGGTTGTATTTTCTTCTCCTTCGGCTACGGTATAGAGTTTCACTCTACAGGCTGGGTAATCAAACAGATAACCCCATTGCTGTCCATTAGACATCATCACCTGATCTTTCAGCGCAGTTGCAGGCGGTATTTGGGTTCTATACATATTTAGAATCTGCTTTTTTGGCGCATCGTGTATTGATGCTTTATACTCGGACCTTTCTCTATGTTTCAACCGAGGTCCTGCTTCTGTTGTTACGGTCATCACGGCTGTGCCACTGATCACAAAATCCATGTTTAATTTCTTTAGTGGTTTATCGTGAGCGCTTGTGCTGTTCTAGGGCTTATTGATAATGCGTCTGCCCCCCCAATACCTGCCCCCCCAATTCCTGTTTCATAGACAACAGACCTAAGGTCAATAAAACCGGGGGTGGGGGCCATGCTCTTTGAAATTTTCAAACACATTCCCCCTAGTTCTACGAGGTCCCTACACATCAATCATCATGACAACTTCAAAGGAATAGATGCAATATATGCATAAATTAACACACACTCTAACGCGTGAGAACAGGATCAGGATGTCCTTTCAGGATGCCCATATATGGGCACTCCCTAGAGCACGTGATAACTTCCCGCCAGGATGTACTGACAGGATGCCATATATGGGCATACACACGTCACCCATGACATAGGGTCATAAATCACTGTCTACTGTATTCTCTCTGATATCAGACTTGACATCAAACTTTGTCAATCACAAAGCTTCACAGTCAATCACAAATGTGTGTTGTTCTGTCCTTGAGCTGTTCTTTTCTATTGCCACAGTAATGCTTTGGCATTTAGCCTAGGGACAATGCACACTGCCATTTGATATTTTTTCCATGAATTTGACAGGTAAATAATTACATGCCCTTATATTTGGCTTATAAATGATGGGTTAAAATGCATACGTTTCTAACTTAATTTGCATCCAACCTAGATCAAAAAGCCAATTTTCTCAAATCAGAGGTTCATCCAGGTCAGATTTTACATTTCTTTACATGATCAGAAAGAGCAGAATCTGGACCTCAGGGAATCAGCCACACACACTAAAGCAAATAAAATGAGGACATGGGCTCTGTTTCAAAATACAACTATTTTGTTATATGACAGGGGTTCCACATTCCGTGAAAATAAAGTTGTGGGAAAAATATTATTTATAATTTATTCTGTTATATTCCATTATATTATTTCCTACTATAAAATAAATGCTTGTTGACTGTGATCAGCGCAAGGGGATGTAAGTTTCTCTTGTCTGTTTAATTAACAAAATAAGAACTATTGATTTAATTTGCATGGCACAGCCATGTAGCCTATAGCCTGCACAGACCAGTAACATAATTCAAATATGCTGTTCTATTCTTTTGAAAATAAATTGTATTAGTTTTACAATGTTTCTTAGGACCTGTCTAAACAAATTAATAATGTATTTCTTTATGATGGGGTATGTTCAATGGATTTATTAAAATAGACGCCCACCCACATCGATACATCGCTACAGCACTCACGGTGCCAGCATGCATATGGGATATGTAAAAGGCTTCATAAATGTGGTAAGAATTGGGCTGTTTGAAAGAGGACCATAAAAACATTGGCAGATTTTTTCACAGGCAACATACTGTAATGTATGTCTGTAAATGTAAGCTAGAGTAAGTTAGAATAAGCCTCTTGCTTAACTGCCTGAATGACTTGGGTAGTATAGGGTAATATAGTTTTTGCCTAATAGAACCGCCTAGCCCACATGTGTCAAACTCATTCCACGTAGGGCTGAGTGTCTGCGTTTTTTTGCTCCTCTCTTGATTGATGAATTAAGGTCATTAATTACTAAGGAACTCCCCTCACCTGGTTGTGTAGGCCTTAATTGAAAGGAAAAAACAAAAATCCGCAGACAGTCTGCCCTCCGTGGTATGAGTTTGACACCCCTATCCTAGCCCTACAGTAACCTCTATACCAGGGGTATTCAACTCTTACACTACGAGGTCCGGGGCCTGATGGTTTTCTGTTCTACCTGATAATGAATTGCACCCACCTGTAGTACCAGGACTAAATCAGTCCTTGATTAGAGGGGAACAATGAAAAAAAGGAGTGTCACTGACTTCGAGGTCCAGAGTTGAGTTTGAGGGCTCTATACCGTAGCTGTGGCTGAATGTTACCGTTGTGATAGAGGTGGTGCATGGAGTGTAACCAGCAAGTAGAGGTAATGTGCTGCATGGGCCTAATGTATTGGATTACTCTTAGCTATGCATATGAACTGAGCAGGAGAGTAATGTAGTGAATGTAGCTTAGAGCAGGGCTGTCCAACCATGTTCCTGGAGAGCTACCCTCCTGTTGGTTTTCGCTCCAACTCCAGTTGTAACTATCCTGATTCATCTTGTCAACCAGCTAATTATTCAAATCAGGTGTGCTAGGTTAGGGTTTGAGTGAACCTACAGGATGGTAGCTCTCCAGGAACAGTGATGGAGAGCCCTGACCTAGTCTAACCTGTAGTATTGTTGTGGCCTAATATAACTTCAACAATCAAAGTGGTACATGTAACTCATTAGGAGAGGTACAGTATGTATTACTCTACGCTATACATGTTGAAAGGTGTTATACAGTAAGGCTACTAAAGTACAATCTCAGCAGGGGCTGACACAAACACACATATCTAGGCTCAGTCTGTCCCGGAAACTCACAGCCCCTGCCCCCATCACACACACACAAACATCACACACAAAGACACACACGCCTAGGCTCAGTCTGTCCCTAAATCTCTCATCATGATGGTGATTTGTGACAGGACTGTGTGTACAGTGCAGTACAGTCTGGCCTGGTTAGCAGAACAGTGTTATCCTCCTGTGACGGTCCCCTGGACCTCAGGTAATCAGCCACACACCACAGGGAACACTGTGTCCTGCCCTACAAGTTCACACACAATCCTACAAGCACACACAGTAACACACAGTAACACATATAGAAACGCACAGAAACATAAACACAGCACGCTGCTGCCTCCCTGTTAACACTAAGCCACTGAGTGTAACACACTGATGTCAGTCATACCCTGACTGGCTGGATGGCTGCTCAGTTCAACAACATACTGTACTGTACTCAACAGTCTAGACTCACCCACCCACTCTGTTTTGTTTATGTCTCTCACACAGTACAGTACACCACTGACACACACATGGGCATGAACACACTCATACAAACACAGGGGGATGCACATGAACACAAACACACACACACACAACCAACATTTATTATCATGCACCTTTGATAAACAGTTCATTGTTTTTTATCAAATAGAGCAAATGTAGCAATGTTATTGATTCGTGTTATTAACAATGTGAAGTGCTTGAGCAGTAATGGCTCTGACCTTTGTCTGTTTTCCAACAACTATTGCATTGTTAAGAGGTCCTTACAGCATGTCCTGGAGAGGTTGTTTTCACATTGACTTGTACCAGTATTAAGGTTCCTACACAACAAATTGGCCAGTGTCACCTAGTGTTGATTTTTCATAGTGACATTTCCAGTGTTGATTGAGGAGAATTCCCTCTGTAAGTGTTAAATAAACACTCATTGGTGTAAAAACCCTAGTGTTGGTGTTAATAACCAATGTTTTGCATGTATATTGATTGATTAATGTTACTCAAATATAAATAACATACATTTTTCTCAACTAATCCAATATGTTACTTGGACTAATTGTAGCTGTTACTGAAATGGTTGTTCCAGTTTAGAGGCTTTAGGTAGTCTCATATTTTAGTCCTCCCAACCCTGGCAGTTATTCCAAATGTTGGATGTCCCCACTCTGGCTGGATTACACATCACTTTGCAAGATACTTAATGTGACATGCAGGCCTGATGTGGCATGTTAACCATTGGTTTCAGGCCACTGCATCAGCGTAAAACGAAGCCCTCAACATAAGGCCTTATACGGCCTGTGAGTTTATCCCTTATTCATCTAATGGGAAAACAATAACATCTCCAAGACGTTGTTTTCCCATAGATGAATAAGGGAGACACTCACAGGCTTTGCTACTAACTCAGTTGCACTATGTCCTAGTATGCCAGTTTGTCCCAATGTGTCCTTCCTGTTATCTAAGTGGGGCCTTGTCCCAATCTGCTAACTCTGTTGACACTGTTGTCGCAGTATGGCAGTGCATCCCAATGTGTGTCCTACCGTGCCCAATAGTTATCTAAGAAAGGGATTGTCCCAGTAAGTCCTTTACTGTAGTTTAGAGTTATCTAAACGGTGCCCTCAGTTTAAACCACACACAGGGTTCAGTGTCTCCTCTTTCTCTCTCTCTGGTTCATTGTGAAAGAGGGGTGCAGTTGTGGTGCTGGCTGGTTCCTGCCAGGCTAAGACAAACTCTGTACCCTCTTTAACCGCACACCCTGGATGCGTGCGCACGCGCATACACACACACACACACACACAGGCACGCACGCATAGACATACAGACACACACGCACACTCATCGACCCCCCCCTCAGTGCATCTCATATTCATGCCCAGCCGTCTGCCCTTCCTCTCCCCTCCAACACGACCAGGCAGCTCACACCGGAAACTCAGCATTCTTTCTTCAGAAAGAGCTTTCTTTGTCTTCGGAACAGAGAGGCCTTTATCTGCTCCGAGCCCACTGAAGAGGGAGAAAGAGAAAGAGAGAGAGACGTGACAACAAGAACCAAGACACCAGTCAGAGGATGTTTAAAATATGCAGTTATGCAGGATATTGCAAAGATGCAGGATATTCATTTGGTTACATCATCCTGTGTGAGAGAAATAAAGTGGCATTACTTTTCACACACTCCTTTTTTTCATTTCATTACTTTCAGACAGTCTTTTTTCATTAAAAGAGCAGCCTTTTGAACTCAGCGAGACTTGAAAACTGCTACACTGGAGCCTGGATGTCTAGCTATAGCAGAACAAGGAACAAGCAGTGATTCTGTCTCAAACAGCAAATTGGCCAATGTTACCTAGTGTTTATTTTTCAGTGTGACAATTCTGGTGTTGATTCAGTTCTTACATTAACTCTAAGTGTAAAATTAACACTCATTGGTGTTGGTGTAAAATATTGGTGTAAAATAACCATAGTTATGGTGTTTATAACCAGTGGTAAACCAAAACCACGGCCATCATTATCATATTTCCCAGCACTCTCTATTGAAGGTCTATTTAAAAAAAAAATGTCAATCTATATTCTGCATGTATATTTATTAATTTATTAATCTTATGCTAGGCCTACTCAAAAAAATAACATAAATACCATACATTTTTCTAAACTAATCCAATCTGTAGTAAAATAGTTGTCCAGTTTAGATGCTTTAGATCACGTTTCAAACTCATTCCACGGAGGGCCGAGTGTCTAACATGCTGACCAGACTGCACTCATTGAGAAATAAATGTACACATACATATTATTCAATCATTGCACCCACACTGCTTGTGCACGTCAATGAGCGTCTGCGTAGCCAGGCGCTAAAACAGAACTTGGTTCTATTTGTGACACTCAACGCACTGCAAGTCCTGCCTCTCCCATCTCCTCATTGGTTTTTAAGAGCATATACCCACCTCCCATCTCCTCATTGGTTTTTAGGAGCATATACCCATGTGGGTGATTGAAAGATAAACTGAGGTCCACACTCCAGTCCAGTCAGTTGTGATAATGCACCTTAAAGTTGGTTGCCAACCGACATATAAAGTCCAAAGAAGAAGAAGCCTGAAGGAGGAGAGAGTACTAGAAAACAAACTTTTACCTGTGGGTTAATTTTCGGAGTATAGGACCTTGTGCATTTCAGGTAAAATAAGAACCCAGGACAAATTAGCAAGCAACAGCAAGTTAGCTAGCTAAATTGCCATGAATGTTTAATGCTTTTCAACCTGTCCCCAAATGAATATAGTTGGTTCAGAGTTTGTTTTGATATTTCAACCTGCGTGTCCAGGGCACTTTTTCAGAAAGCAGGTTTAACAAACTCTGAGTTTAAACCTGAACTCTGGGTTAACTAACTCTGAGCTGTGAAACTCAGAGTTTTCAGTTTCAGAACAGGTGATAAGAAGTAGTTCAATCAACTCTGAGTTAAGTTAACCCTGAGTAAAGCATGTTCATGAGGAGATAAAAAGCCCTCATCAATGGAACGCAGATAACATGATTCATCATGGCAACAGGAGAAAAAAGAGCTCGAACCTCCTACTTCTCTCCAGCGGAGTTAGAAATATTAATGAATGCGTATGCAGAATATGAGTACTGTAGGTACATACAAGTGTCTTATATCGGTTAAAAGCTTAACTTCTTTAGGCTAGGGTCTATTTTTCTACACTTCCTGTCTGACTGACGTGCCCAAAGTAAACTGCCTGAAAATCCAAAGAAAAACTAACCAGATAATTTTTTTTCAGAGCCAATGCTCTTCCAATGGAACGTATAGGGTCATATCCAAATACAGGTCCCCGATTGCAATTCCTATGGCTTCCACTAGATGTCAACAGTCTTTGTTCAAGGTTTCAGACTTGTTTCTTCCCAAACGAGGAAGAATTTAGAGTTTTAGTATTGGGAGTCAGAGTTGGAAATCAGTCTGCGTACGTAACGAAGAGGATGCACACCTGCTAATTTTGCTTTCCTATTGAACATACTTCTTTCTGTATGAAATATTATAGTTTAATTTTAGGGTACTTGAGGATTAAATAGAAATGCATTTTGACTTGTTTTAACTTGGCTTTCGAAGACTTCAGAAAGGCAGGGCAGGATGGATATAGATCTATAACAGTTTGGGTCTAGAGTGTCACACCCTTTGAAGAGGGGGATGACCGTGAACCGCGAATTGCATTGAAATGGCAAAATAGACAGTAAAAAAAATGTAGTTTTGAATGACGCAACAATCAGCATTTGAGCTGGTTACACTTTTTTTTTAAACATTTTGCACAAACACAGTCCTTACAAAGTTATATCCAGAATGTGAGCAGTTTATTTGTGGATGAAATGTTCAGACATTCACAGAAGTAGCTGCAGCACAACACAATCATCCAAACCGGAAAAATGAAGGCTACATTTGTCCTAGTGCTAACTGAGGAAAGACTGACGTAACACAAGCGGTCATATTTTTATAACTCTCGGCTGACAGAAACTACAATATGAATTAGCTAATAGCAATTACTATCTAGAAATAATCATGGCTGACTTCACCATTGATCAAAATAATTGAGTAAAACACTTTCTGGAAATCAAAAGTAATCTGACGATGGGTAGTTTGTGCGCTCCGCCATGCTTGTTTTTTTCTGCATCAACCAAAGATAAGAGGAGACCAGATGAGTTTGGTCTGTTTATAGTATCCATGTTGAAGGTGGTGTGTCGTCTACATTCATCCACTTCCCTTCATTCACTTCTGGAAGTTTACCCGAAAGAGAGTGAACCATAACTTCACCTCATTATAACATCTTTGGTGTGACAGTTTACGTGACACCCAGAATGCATTGTATAATGTCAACAAACATAGCACCACACATAGCTGGCAAATAGCTTAGCTCATTATAAATCAGTACAACCTTCAAAAAAGTATTTTACACACAGCATAGGTGACCATTACAATATACATGGCACTCTCGGGATATGTTGTCGGAATCGGTTCAGCCACTGGGCTTCTCCATGCATCGCGCTGACAGAGATAAACATCTCTCTGGGAAGAGGAAGGGCGGGGGTGTATGCTTTATGATTTGACTGCGACACCATCTTGCTCATCCCGGCTTATATGCAGAAACTCAAAAAGGATGTACCAGTGACGAGAACCATTCAACGCTGGTCTGACCAATCGGAAGCCACGCTCCAAGATTGTTTTGATCACATGGGCTGGAATATGTTCCGATCAGCCTCAGAGAACAATATTGACCTTTACGCTGACTCAATGAGTGTGTTTATGAATAAGTGCATTGGAGACGTCGTACCCACTGTGACCATTAAATCCTACCCTAACCAGAAACCGTGGATGGATGGCGGCATTTGCGTATAGCGGAAAGCGCAATCCACTGCATTTAATCATGGGAAGAGGTCTGGAGATATAGCTGAATATAAATTGTGTAGTTACCTAGCCCAGAGGTTAACAAAGTTTAGCGGGAGCTTTTTGGATTCCTTTCTCTGCAGGTTGAACGAGTGGATTCCTCAAATCGATGGCGCCAACTAAACTGACTTTTTGGGATATAAAGAAGGATTTTTATCTAACAAAACGACAATGCATGTTGTAGCTGGGACCCTTTGGATTGCAAATCAGAGGAAGATTTTCAAAAAGTAGGTGAATACTTAGTCGCTATTTGTGATTTTATGAAGCCTGTGCTGGTTGAAAAATATTTTGAAGTGGGGTGCCGTCCTCAAACAATCGCATGGCATGCATTCGCTGTAAAGCCTATTGGAAATCAGACAATGCAGTTAGATGAACAAGACTTTAAATGACTTCCTTATCTCTGTACCCCACACATACAATAATTATCAGTAAGGTCCCTCAGTCGAGAAGTGAATTAGAAACACAGTTTAAACCAAAAAGACAAGGGAGGTTTTACAATGCCTTGCAAAGAAGGGCACAGACATTGAGCATTAAGTTATTAATTACACTTTGGATGGTGTATCAATGCATCCAGTCACCTCAAAGATAGAGGCATCCTTCCTAACTCAGTTTTTGCTCTAGCACTGCTCAGCTGAATGAAATAATCAAAGCTTGATGATGAGTTAGTTATTTTGATTGTCTGTGTAGTGCTAGGTCAAAAACAAAAAACGTGGACCCAGGGATAGCAGAACCGAGTTTGGGAAACCCTGCCTTAGCAGAATGCAATCTAAAGCTTGTGTGGTCCAGAGACGAGAACGATACCATCTATGGCAAAAGCCTGGGCTCCTGACAGAGACAATAGCATTCTCCCCACTGCATGTTACAATAGTAAAATGATTTGTCACCTGTTAAACTGATTCTACATTGAATTTAGTCTTTGAGATGCTCAAACAAGTATGTGTATCTGTAGTTGAAGTTATTAAACTCTAAAATGCACTCGACTGTATCAGACAAAGCCCACAAAGAAAAGACAACAGGCAAATGTATATGTGGTCTCAATGTCTAAATCGTGACAGTAGGGCTAGTTCACACTGCAGTAGGTTGGTTCTCCTCACAGGTGAGTGAATCCACCCATTCTTGGTCAATAGCAGCTGGTTGATTTCTGTAAACAGGACACAGGAGAGCTGAATAGATCATGTGAGACAAAACTGAGAGACAAAAATTAATGAATAAATTAAATCATCATAGCAAAGGAATGTAGTTTGTGAGGTAGAAAATGAGCTTCCTGACAGGGTGCTCTGAAATCATCCAAGTCCAACTATTGACAGGGATAATGTGGCATTTCTTATTTGTAAGTATGAATGAAATTAGTGATAACTTGATAACTCTATTATATTTACACTACTTGTCCTATACATTTTTGTAGTTTTAAATTAATACTTGAAATAAACTGTTAGTTAAAACGATCCTTGTCCCGGAATGACATACTAGCTAGTGATAAAGCTATCTGCTCTTGCTAGCTAGCAACAGTTCTACTTATTGTAACTAGCTAACTAGCGAGCTAGCTACATTACTAAGGTTGCTGTGTTCTAAGTTGGGAGTCATTTACAGCTTGCATTGATGGTATCACATTTCTATACCTAAATATTTGATAGCAGTTTGTTGGATGGAGATCTCTCTTGACATTTTTACATTTACATTTACATTTAAGTCATTTAGCAGACGCTCTTATCCAGAGCGACTTACAAATTGGTGCATTCACCTTATGATATCCAGTGGAACAACCACTTTACAATAGTGCATCTAAATATTTTAAGGGGGGGGGGTTAGAAGGATTACTTTATCCTATCCCAGGTATTCCTTAAAGAGGTGGGGTTTCAGGTGTCTCCGGAAGGTGGTGATTGACTCCGCTGTCCTGGCGTCGTGAGGGAGCTTGTTCCACCATTGGGGTGCCAGAGCAGCGAACAGTTTGGACTGGGCTGAGCGGGAACCGTGCTTCCTCAGAGGTAGGGGGACCAGCAGGCCAGAGGTGGATGAACGCAGTGCCCTTGTTTGGGTGTAGGGCCTGATCAGAGCCTGAAGGTATGGAGGTGCCGTTCCCCTCACAGCTCCGTAGGCAAGCACCATGGTCTTGTAGCGGATGCGAGCTTCAACTGGAAGCCAGTGGAGAGAGCGGAGGAGCGGGGTGACGTGAGAGAACTTGGGAAGGTTGAACACCAGACGGGCTGCGGCGTTCTGGATGAGTTGTAGGGGTTTAATGGCACAGGCAGGGAGCCCAGCCAACAGCGAGATGACAAGTGCCTGGATTAGGACCTGCATCGCTTCCTGTGTGAGGCAGGGTCGTACTCTGCGAATGTTGTAGAGCATGAACCTACAGGATCGGGTCACCGCCTTGATGTTAGTGGAGAACGACAGGGTGTTGTCCAGGATCACGCCAAGGTTCTTAGCACTCTGGGAGGAGGACACAAGGGAGTTGTCAACCGTGATGGTGAGATCATGGAACAGGCAGTCCTTCCCCGGGAGGAAGAGCAGCTCCGTCTTGCCGAGGTTCAGCTTGAGGTGGTGATCCGTCATCCACACTGATATGTCTGCCAGACATGCAGAGATGCGATTCGCCGCCTGGTTTTCAGAAGGGGGAAAGGAGAAGATTAATTGTGTGTCGTCTGCATAGCAATGATAGGAGAGACCATGTGAGGATATGACAGAGCCAAGTGACTTGGTGTATAGCGAGAATAGGAGAGGGCCTAGAACAGAGCCCTGGGGGACACCAGTGGTGAGAGCGAAATGTCAGCAGCTGTCTACTACCTTAGATACGGATCATGTAATTTGCAGACCTATTCAGCAAAGATAGTACCATGGATTGTACACAAGATTTGATTGGTTTACAATTGGGTACTCAGCAGCATTTGCCTTTCCAGCTAGCAAACATAAAAGTAAGTATTTTGAAAAAAATTGCAAGAATTGACATTGCCAACAAACGGAAATGTGTTTAGAAGAAATAAATATACACAATAAGCAAAAAAACAGCTCTTCCCTCGACAGAGATCGATCGCCTCAAAAGCTAAAGCAGATAGCTTGCTATGGCCCACCACCTATGGAGGTGTTGCTGTGATAAATATGTGATAAGTGGGTACAGTATGTGTTTACATGTTATCGCTGCTAGGTACACTATCAATTACACCATATGGCATTTACATCATAATAAAAATCAGCAAATAGACCTAGATCAGTGGTTCCCACACGTTTTATAGTCCTGTACCCCTTAAAACATTCAACCTCCAGCTGCGTACCCCCTCTAGCACCAGGCTCAGCGCACTCTCAAATGTTGTTATTTGCTATCATTGTAAGCCTGCCACAAACACACTATACGATACATTTATTAAACATAAGAATGAGTGTGAGTTTTTGTCACAACCCGGCTCATGGGAAGTGACAAAGAGCTATTATAGGACCAGGGCACAAAAAAAAATAATAATAATAAAATAATTTTGCTCTTTATTTAACCATCTTACATATAAAACCTTATTTGTTTATCGAAAATTGTGAATAACCCTGACGACATTGCGCGTACCCCTGGGGGTACTCCAGTTTGGGAATACCTGGCCTAGATAGTTATGTGCTTCTATAAAATAAGCAATATACAACACTCCAAAGTAAAAGTAACTGAACTAAATGACTATTGCCCCGTAGCACTCACTTCGGTCATCATGAAGTGCTTTGAGAGACTAGTTAAGGGTCATATCACCAATACCTTACCTGTCACGGTCTGCCCAACGCATCCCAGGGGGCAAACTACCTGATGTCACAGGAAGGCCAAAAAGATCATCAAGGACAACAATCACCCGAGCCACTGCCTGTCCCCCCTCTGCTATCATCCAGAAGGCAAGGTCAGTACAGGTGCATCAAAGCTGGAACCTAGAGACTGAAAAACAGCTTCTATCTCAAGGCCATCAGACTGTTAAATAGCTATCACTAGCACATAGAGGCTGCTGCCTGCAGTATATACATAGACTTGAAATTACTGGCCACTTGAATAAATGGAACACTGTTTACATATCTTGCATTACTCATCTCATATATATATATATATATATATATATATATATATATATATATATATATATATATACACACACACACTGTATTCTATACTATTCTACTGTATCTCAGTCAATTAATCTTAATTCCATTCCTTACTTAGATTTGTGTGTATTGGGTATATGTTGGGAAATTGTTAGATTTTACTTGTTAGATATTACTGCACTGTCGGAGATAGAAACACAAGCATTTCGCTACACCTGCAATAGCATCTGCTAAACACATGCATGTGACCAATACAATTTGATTTGATGTAATAAATATTTTGTCTTGCCCGCTCACCCTCTGAATAGCACACATACATAATCCATGTCTCAATTGTCTCAAGGCTTAAAAATCCTTATTTAACGTGTCTCCTCCCCTTTATCTATATGGATTGAAGTGGATTTAACAAGTTACATCAATAAGAGATCATAGCTTTTACCTGGATTCACCTGGTCAGTCTATGTCATAGAAGGAGGGCTCCCGTGTGGTGCAGTGGTCTAAGGCACTGCATCTCAGCGTTTGAGGTGTCACTACAGACACCCTGGTTTGAATCCAGGCTGTATCACTCCCGGCTGTGATTGGGAGTCCGATAGGGCAGCGCACATTTGGTCCAGTGTCGTCCGGGTTTGGCCGGTGTAAGCCATCATTGTAAATAAAAATGTGTTCTTAACTGACTTGCCCAGTTAAATAAAAAAAAAGGAGCATGTGTTTTTCAATTTTTGGTCGCACTTTATTTGGATAGTGCAGATATTCCATCTGTAGATGCTCTACAGATGGTCATACTATCAACAAACTATCTGTTGATAAGCAACTGTTTGCTAAGGTTAGGATTAGGTTTAGAATAAGCGTTAGAGTAAGGGTTAAGGTTCGGGCTAAGGTTAGGGTAAGATTGGAGTTTAAGGATAGGATAAGGGTTAAGGTTACGGTTAGAGCAACAGGTAGTAGATAGTTAGTTGAAATGTTACTGATAATCTGTAAAGCATCTACATACAGATGGATTATGCAAATAAAGTGTTATTTATTTTTTTGTTTAGTATGTTCATTCCGTTTGTCATAGACTACTCTTATCAAAGTGCCCCTTGTACCATATCTCCCTGGCCTTATAGTTTTTACCCATTTGAGCGCAGCAGCACATTGCTTTTTCTTGTATGTCGCTATATGTTCTATAAATCTGTATTTGTGTGTGTGTGTGTGTGTGTGTGTGTGTGTTAAACCTGTTAGGGACAGACGTGCTGCTAGCGGAACGCCTCACCAATATCCAATGGTATATAGTGGCGCGAATTACAAATACCTAAAAAATGCTAAAACTTCAATTATTCAAAACATATGACTATTTTACACCATTTTAAAGACAAGACTCTCCTTTATCTAACGACATTGTCCGATTTCAAAAAGGCTTTACAACGAAAGCAAAACATTAGATTATGTCAGGAGAGTACCCAGCCAGAAAAAAATCACACACCCATTTTTTCAAGCTAGCATATATGTCACAAAAACCAAAACCACAGCTAAATGCAGCACTAACCTTTGATGATCTTCATCAGATGACACTCATAGGACATTATGTTATACAATACATGCATGTTTTGTTCAATCAAGTTCATATTTATATCAAAAAACAGCTTTTTACATTAGCATGTTTTGTTCAGAACTAGCATACCCACCGAAAACTTCCGGTGAATTTATTAAATTACTCACGATAAACGTTGACAAAAAACATAACAATTATTTTAAGAATTATAGATACAGAACTCCTTTATGCAATCGCGGTGTCCGATTTTAAAATAGCTTTTTGTTGAAAGCACATTTTGCAATATTCTGAGTAGATAGCCCAGCCATCACGGCTAGCTATTTAGACACCCACCAAGTTTGGCACTCACCAAACTCAGATTTACATTAAGAAAAATTGGATTACCTTTGCTGTTCTTCGTCAGAATGCACTCCAGGACTTCTACTTCAACACCCAATGTTGTTTTGGTTCCAAATAATCCATAGTTATATCCAAATAGCTCCGTTTTGTTCATGCGTTCAAGTCACTATCCGAAGGGTGACGCGCCAGCGCATTTCGTGACAAAGAAATTCAAAATATTCCATTACCGTACTTCGAAGCATGTCAAACGCTGTTTAAAATACATTTTTATGCGATTTTTATCATAAAATAGCGATAATATTCCAACCGGGAGACGTTGTATCCGTTCAAACACTGAAATAAGAAAATGCAGTCTTCACATGCACGCGCGCACCCGTCTCATTGTTCTCAGAAGGACCACTCTCCAAAACCCCTACTGTTTTTCACCCAGGGACTGCAGAGTTATCATTCTACGTTCTGGCGCCTTCTGAGATCCAATTAAAGCCTTAGAAAATGTCACGTTACAGCAGAGATCCTGTATTTTCGATAAAGAGGCTACAGAAGGCCAAGAAATGGTCAGACAGGGCACTTCCCATATAGAATCTTCTCAGGTTTTGGCCTGCCATATGAGTTCTGTTATACTCACAGACAAACAGTTTTAGAAACTTTAGGGTGTTTTCTATCCAAACCTACTAATTATATGCATATTCTAGTTTCTGGGCAGGCGTAATAACCAGATTAAATCGGGTACGTTTTTTATCCGGCTGTGAAAATACTGCCCCCTATCCCTAACAGGTTTAAGGGGGGTGGGGGCAAGGTTGGGGATGGGGAGAAGAAGGCAGATGTTCTGTAGTTTAACCTTGCACCAAACCATCCTACTAAACAATAGATCCTTCCTCTGTCTCAACCTTTTATGCTCTGAAACGAGCTCACAAAAAGATTCCAAATGATCAGTTAGCCTATCAAATTTCATTGGCTCAGAATGTTGCATTTCTTGTGAAGAGGCAGAAAGTTTGCTTAGGTTTTTATCATCCAAATCTGTCTCTGTCTTCCATTTCTCTCTCTCTCTCTCTCTCTCTCTCTCTCTCTCTCTCTCTCTCTCTCTCTTTCTTTCTCTCTCTCTCTCTCTCTCTTTCTTTCTCTCTCTCTCTCTCTTTCTCTCTCTCTCTCTCTTTCTTTCTCTCTCTCTCTCTCTCTCTTTCTTTCTCTCTCTCTCTCTCTTTCTCTCTCTCTCTCTCTCTCTCTCTCTCTATCCCTGTCTTCCTTTCTTATTTCTCTTAGGGAAGAGAGGAGACAGGCCATTGGAGTGCATTTCCCAGAGCTGTCTCTCTCCCTATCTGACTCTCTCTCTCTCTTTCTTTCTTTTCTTTCTCTCTCTCTCTCTCTCTCTCTCTCTCTCATTCACTCTCTCTCTCAGAGAGGAGAGGAGACAGGCTATAGGAGTGTGGTACCAGTGCTGTCTCTCCCTAGCTGGCAGGCAGCTGTGATGAGGCCTAATGCATTATTGATCGCTGTCACCCTGGCCTACCTGCTGACACACGCACACACACACACAGACAGTAAAAAGATGAACTGTCCTCTCCTGACATCCCTCTACAGAGATGACAGAATGCAGCAACATGTCATTACCACACAATAGGAGACGGACATCTGCAGGTTTACTGAGTTACACAGACACATCAGGGGGCCTCCCATTCGATACTATTAGGATACTCTAAGACGAGGACTAGACAGACCCTTATCGCCAGTCTTTTCATTGCTCATTGGTGGAGTTTGTGGATTTTTACTGTTGTTTCTGAGTCTTTTCTTTACGCATAACACCTGCCTTCTTCCTTTCATATCTCAATTCAACCCTCAATGGAAACCTTGTGAAATACACCAGGAGGCAAAATCCAGTCTCCTTGTACAGTATCAAATCAAATCAAATGTATTTATATAGCCCTTCTTACATCAGCTGATATCTCAAAGTGCTGTACAGAAATCTTATCCACGCTGTACAGTATCTTATCCACGCCACAACAAACACCCAGTACAGTACGTTATATCAGGGTCTGAATCCTATTGATCACTGTTGGGGAAGCTACTCTGAAAATATAGTTTACCAAGCTACCAATTACTTCACACTGAAATAATTTCAGCTACACTACAGCTACCCTTAAGAAAAATATAGTTTACCTAACTTAAGTTACTTTGAAAAAGTAGTTGACTACATCCAAACCTCTTTGTGAAAAGTTATCATATGTAAATAAATGTCAGACTACAAATTGCAAGGAAATAACACTTTGGTGATGTTAACAGAATGTGTAATTTTGCCTATTAATAAAAATATGTAGCCTCAGAAACAAGGTTCATGAAATCGATAGCTTGCTAGTATCAGATAACATTCATATACTGACTCTCTGAAATTCACTTAGATTATACAGTGGTAGCACGACATGGTTTCAACATCTTCAGAAAAGACAGGAATGTCAATGGTGGAGGTGTTGCCATTTATGTTCAGATTCCTATTCCTGTAAAGCTTAGAGATGATCGCCAGCTATTGTCTCTGATTGCATGGGGAGAGAGAAACAGGCAATGTTTTTGATGTAAATTCTCTTCTCTCATTTCATTCTAGGCTAGAGACTTTTCTACCAGCCCAGCAGGACCCACCTGTGGTATCAGGGGGAGGCTAGCATCGATTCCAGGCTTCCTCCTGCTTCATTAGCAGCTGAACAATTTGTTTGTTTGTTAAACTTTGTCTGTAAACACGCTGGATGATTCAGAATCCATTGAAGAGCTTGAACGATTCATTGACGAGAGATACTTACGAACTCTTAGAAACATGTCGCTAGCTTCGGAGGACTCAAGCATTGTTAAGGACAACCAACCCAATCAACAAAACAAACCAAAATCAGGTTGGACAATTGGTATCAACGATGGAACCAAACCATCCCCTAGTAAGAGGGCGCGTGTGGCGAGTGGGGAGAGGTTTACAGATATGGATGTTGACTTGTTGAAATCCATCAATGAAAGGCTTGCCAAACTTGATATCTTGGATATATTACGAGAGGACATCAATGCATTATGTGCTAGTCTAGAATTCAGCCAACGTCAGATTGATGATCTAAGGAAAGAGAACACGGAGCTGAAAGGTACTGTAGACTCTATTCATAGCAAGGTGGAGGTGGTACAAAGGGATGAAAGGTACTGTAGACTCTATTCATAGCAAGGTGGAGGTGGTACAAAGGGATGAAAGGTACTGTAGACTCTATTCATAGCAAGGTGGAGGTGGTACAAAGGGAGAACAAACAACTTAAAGAAACCTTGCTTGATGTACAGTGTCGATCAATGCGGCACAATCTCATATTTTCAGGGATACCGGAGAATGACAACAGCAGAGGCTGTGAGGACACAGTCCGAGATTTTATGTCAACTCAATTAAAATTGCCCACTGATGTTGTGCGTGATGTAACTTTCTCCAGAGTCCATAGAATAGGTAAGACCTCTGGAAATAGGCCACGGGCTATTATTGCATGTTTTGACAAAATTAAGCAAAAGGAAATGATGAAGAACATGGGCAGAGAACTCAGAAACACTGATTTTGGAATGAATAATCACTTCCCCACCGAGATCAATGAAAGGAGAAAAAAACTATATCCCATCATGAAGGAAAAACGTTGCCTGAATCAACGAGTCTCCATGGTGATGGATAAACTTTATATCAACGGGCAATTGTATCGGGACTCTAGAGTAACTCCCTGGCTATTTTAATTTAATGTTCAAATTTGAGTTTGTATGTTGTAGTGTATCATGACAACTTCAACTATAACGAATACATTCTCTATTGATCTTCACTTGACAAGGAAAGGGTTGCATATAGCTCAGGTTAATGTATGTAGCCTTCCTAACAAAATACATGAGGTTTTTAACTTGGTCAAGATAAATAATATTCATATTTTGGCCTTGACCGAAACGCATTTAGATGCATCTGTAAATGATGGGCAAATTAACATTCATGGATATAGTCTACTTAGAAGGGACAGGAATAGGAATGGTGGGGGTGTAGCACTGTATATTCAGAATCAGATACCTTTTAAGAGGAGGGATGACCTTAATGTATGTCAAGTAGAGGCACTATGGGCTCAAGTACATCTGCCTCACCAGGCAGCCATATTGGTGGGATGTGTGTACAGACCTCCTAGCTCTAAGGTGTCCTATTTGGATGACTTATGCACTGGGTTTGACAAGGCCACAGATAGCAACAGAGATGTATTTATCTTGGGTGATTTTAATATAAATTGGAAGGATCACAATAATTTGAATAGAACAAAATTGATGAGATATGCTATGAACTGTGGTTTGAAACAAATGGTTAATGATACTACTAGATCATCAATTAAGTTGGGTCATCGTTCAGACACATGCATTGATCTGATTTTCTGTAATATACCATCGCAATGCTTAAAAGCCAGATCAATGCCAATGGGCTGGACAGACCATAATATTGTGACCGTAACCATGAACACCAAGGTTCCAAAGAAACCCCCAAGGATTGTGGTCAAGAGAAATTTTAAAACATTTAATTATGAGCTATTTCTAAATGATTTGGCTGCTGTACCCTGGGAGCTGATTTATCTAGAGGATGATTTAAATCACGCTACAGAATGTTTTATTGATTTGCTCACTGAGGTTATGGACCATCATGCCCCTATAAGAAAGAGTACAGTTGGTGCACGTCCATCTCCATGGATTGATGATGAACTGGGTGAGGCTTTTTCTCAAAGAAATATGTTAAAAGTCTTAGCAGCCAAGTCAAAACTAGAAATTGATGAACAGAATTATAGAACATTTCGTAATTATGTAGTTAAATTGAATCGAAGGAAAAAAAAGTTATTTTTCAACAATGCTTTTATTGATTGTAAAAATGATTCTAAAAAGGTATGGAATACAGTTAAGGGTTTACTTGGTACATCTATCTCATCATGCCCATCTAGTGTGGAGGTTGACGGGAGAATAATAACAAAACCAGTTGATATTGCCAATCATTTTGCAGATTTTTTCACAAAGAAAATTAATTTACTGAGCAACAATGTAAACATACATTCTTCCAAACAAGCTATTGTCCAATGGATTGATGATCATATTATGAGCAACAAGATCTGCTCTTTTAGTCTGCAAACGGTGTCAGTGGAGGAGGTGTTAAACCTTTTGAAGTCATTACCTGATGGGAAATCTACAGGTTATGATCTTATGGACAATTTTTTGCTTCGCTGTGCTGCTCCCCAGATTGCATTTCCACTGAGATACATATTTAATTGGTCACTGGAAAAGGGGATGTTTGCAAATGTATGGAAGCATGCTAAACTTTGTCCTATTCCAAAAGACTGCAAAGAACCCGCTACTCCTGCCAATAGTCGACCAATTAGTCTACTCCCTACACTCAGTAAGATATTGGAGGGTATTGTGAGTAGACAAATATGGGAGTACATGGAAAATAATGATCTGATTACAGCCAATCAGCATGCTTATCGCAAAAATCATTCCACTACCACTGCATGACTGACCAGTGGCTCAATGCTATGGATAATGGCAAGTTTGTGGGGGTACTATTTTTAGATTTCAGTGCAGCATTTGATTTAGTGGATCATGAGATAATTTTGACAAAATTAATGCATTATGGTTTTAAGGAGGTAGCATTGAATTGGGTACAGTCATATCTAACTGACAGGAAACAGTCCACCTATATCAATGGTTCATTTTCTTCCCCTCATGCTTTAAACTGTGGAATACCGCAGGGCAGCTGCCTTGGGCCACTTCTTTATTTAATATATACCAACGACCTTTCCTATGCCCTAGCTGAAACTCAAGCTACTGTATTTGCAGATGATACTACAATTTTGCAGCAGGACAATCGGTTCAACAGGTACAGCAAGCTTTACAAGGAGATTTGGAGAATATTAGGGAGTGGGTTTGCCAGAATAAACTTGTTTTAAACACCAAGAAAACCAAAGTTATGTTGGTCTGTTCCACTAGGAAAAGGCCAAAACAGCATGGGATACAATTAAGTATGGGAGGAGTACAAATTGAAGAAGTGGCAGAAACCAAACTATTAGGAGTGCAGCTAGACAACTGCTTATCATGGTCATCTCAAATAACTAATCTATGTAAAAAAAATATTAAAACAGCATGCATAATCAGAAGGATAGCTAAATATTTACCAGGAAAAATTCTTAAGCAAATAACACAAGCTTTAATTGAGAGTCAAGTGAACTACTGTTCTGTGGTCTGGGGAAATGCATCATCAAGTGAAGTTAGGAGGCTGCAGATTGCACAGAACAAAGCAGCAAGGATTGTTTTACGGTGGAGATATGGTTTTTCTGTTGCAGTCATACGCAATGTTCTTGGTTGGTCATCAATCGACAAGATAATTGAAAAAAACATGCTTATTTTATTTCATAATATACATCATTTAAAACGGCCAAGTACAATTCACAACGGCAATCAGTTGGTAAGAGACAGACATTCCGTAAATACTAGGAATAGATTGTCCACCATCTATGCGTTATCCAGACAGAAAAGAGAAATAGGCAAAAGAACATTTCGATTTAGAGCAATAAAGAAATGGAATAAAATTAACTGAGCAAACCAGAAACCTTTCAATATATACATTTAAACATTATTTTAAAACAATTTAAATATAATACACAGAAATGTTGTGGGATTACAGTAGATGAAGAATTCATATTTTTTAGATTGATTATTTATTTTTATTACGTTAGTATATTATGTATGTTTGTAATAGTGTGTTATATGTGAAAATGTGTTCGTATATAAATTGTATTTTAATATTTAAGGACTCTTGGAAGATTAGTCCAAATGGGGACTAAAAGAGATCCAAATAAAATAAAATCAAAATCTCATGTCAAATGTGTGATGTGGTAAGATTGGACCCAGGTGCAGAGAAGAGACCAGATGAGGAATCAGTGATTAAGGATAAACATAATACTTTACTGAGAAACAGTAGCCGCAGGATCACAGTACACATGGAAAAAACAACCAACACTGTCTCGACACCTCACTTAGGACACGACCACACACAGTAAACAATTCAAGCTTCTGCAAAGGACAACAGAAGACACACCTCTTTTAACAGGGAAATCATAATAAGTAAATTGGACACACCTGAGTGTCGTTAATGTCTCTAAGACAGTCTTTGCTGCCCTGTGGTTACAGGTGGAACCATGACAAAATGCTGTTGAAGTAAATTGGCTACAGGTTCACCTGCCTCACCTAAAGCCGATTCTTGTGGGAAGCTGCTCTAGACCATCAAGTGCTAACAGTCAGCATCTGGATAATATGTGTGAAATGCTTGCTAATGTATGAGATATCAACAGAGAGGTATATTTTCTGGGAGACCTAAATATTGACTGGCTTTCATCAAGCTGTCCACTCAAGAAAAAGCTTCAAACTGTAACTAGTACCTGCAACCTGGTTCAGGTTATCAGTCAACCTACCAGGTTATTTACAAACAGCACAGGAATGAAATCATCCACTTCAATTCATCAAAGCTTTACTAATGCTGCATAAATCTGCTCTAAAATTGTATTTATTTTTTAATTCAAACTTTATTTAACTAGGCAAGTCAGTTAAGAACTAATTCTTATTTTACAATGACGGCTTACTAAAGCAGTATCCAAATCCATGAGTTGTAGTTATCATAATATAGAAGCCACATCTACGAAAACCAAAGTTCCATAGCCTGGGCCTAATATAGTGTACTAATAAGCATGCAACCTTTAAGAAAACGACTGTAAAAACTGTTAAATCCCCAAGGATTTATGAAGAATAGAAACATTTTATGGTGAGAAGGACAATGCCAAAGGAATGGCTAATACGCCTGGCTGCACAGCCGATTGGCAAACATACTGTAAATTGAGAAATCATGTGACTAAACTAACCCTAACCATAAACTGAATAAAAAGGAGAAGAAACTGTGCTCTGAAACAAAAAGCTTTGATGCACCTTAAATTAAATGTTTGGCAAAAAGGCAAACTCGGCTCCATCAATCAGATAGCTCATTCATCACAAAAGTCACTGATATTGCTTACTACTTTAATGATTTTTTCATTGCAAGATGAGCAAGCTTAGGCATGACAAGCCAACAACAAATTCTGAACCTACACATCTATGCATAACTGACCAAATTCTAAAAGATAAGTATTGTAATTTTTGAATTCCGTAAAGTGAGTGTGGAAAAGGTGAAAACAATATTGTTATCTATCAACAATGACAAGCCACCTGGGTCTGACAACTTGGATGGAAAATTACAGAGGATTATAGCAGACGATATTGCCACTCCTATTTGTAATCTCTTCAATCTAAGCCTACAGGAAACTGTATGCCCTCAGGCCTGGAGGGTAACAAAAGTCATTCCGCTACCCAAGAATAGCAAGCGACCAATCAGCCTGTTACCAACCCATATAAAAATAGAAATTAACGATAAATGATGTCTTGTGTAATTTTGGAGTCACTTTTATTGTAAATAAGAATAGAAAATGTTTCAAAACACTTCTACATTAATGTGGATGCTAGCATGATTACAGATAATACTGAATGAATCGTTAATAATGATTAGAAAGTTATAGAGGCATAAATGTCATACCCCCAAAAATGCTAACCTCTCTTGTTATTGTAATGGTGAGAGGTTAACATATCTTGGGGGTATGATATTTGTGAATCTGTAACTCTCACTCATCGTTATTCACGATTCATTCAGGATGATCCGTAATCATGGTAGCATCCATATTAATGTAGAAGTGTGTTGTGACTCTACTTTAATTAATCGGATGACGGTTATTTATCTAATCAACTAATTATGTTTAATTGTTACCCGGTTAAATTAATCATGTAACAACTAACTCATTAGGATTTGGGGCACCACGAGAGCAGTTATTTAACTTCTTGGGGCTATGTGGGACGTTAGCGTGCCACCCGTGGCGCACCATATCAACAGCAGGTGCATTTCAAGAGCGGCAAATTTGAAACCAAATAAATGTCAAAATTCAAATTTCTCAAACATACAACTAACTTACAGCCTTTGAAAGATCAACATCTTCTTAATCTAACCACGTTTACCGATTTCAAAAAAGGTTTTACGGGGAAAGCATAAAGTTAGGTTATGTTAGGAGAGTACATTGACAATAGCTGTGTGTAGTGTATTGTCGATTCAAAGACAGGCGTCACCAAAACCATAAAATCAGCTAAAATTATGCACTAACCTTTTACAATCTCCATCAGATGACACTCCTAGGACATTATGTTAGACAATGCATGCATTTTTAGTTCTATCAAGTTCATATTTATATCTAAAAACAGCGTTTTACTATGGCGTTGATGTTCAGGAAATCGTTTCCCTCCAATACCGGCAGTCAAGTCATGACAACAAAATAATTAATCAATATTAGAAAACATTGGTAAAATATTATATTGTCATTCAAAGAATTATAGATTTACATCTCTTGAACGCAATGGACTTGCCAGATTTAAAATTAACCTTACTGGGAAATCACACTTTGCAATAATCTGAGCACTGCGCCAGAAAAATACGCATTGCGATACAGACTAACCGCCATGTTGGAGAGATCTAAAATCGAAAATACTATGTAAATAATCCATTACCTTTGATTCTCTTCATCAGATGTCACTTCCAAAGAATCCCAGGTCCATAACGAATGTAGTTTTGTTCAAAAAAGGTCATCATTTATGTCCAAAAACCTCCGTGTTGTAGCACATGATCTAAGCCAGCCGGACTTCACTTCACTTCAAGAACGGAAAAAATATATTTTCGTTCGTTCAAACATGTCAAACGTTGTATCGCATAAATCATTAGGGCCTTTTTTAACCAGAACATGAATAAAATTCAAGGCGGACCATTGGGTTCTCTTTTAAAACGTTTCGGAATGAGAGTACCCACCATCAAATCGCACGCCAGGTGTCTAATTGGCCATCACCGTTCCAACGCTCTTCTTCAGTCAGATCTCACTGTAGAAGACTCAAAACACTTTGTAAAGGCTGGGGACATCTTGTGGAAGCAATAGGAAGTGCCAAAATATTCCTCCTTCCCTTTGTTTTTCAATGGTATAGGCTTAAAGTCAATTCAACACATCAGGTATCCACTACCTGTCAGAATCTGTCTCAGGGTTTTGCCTGCCAAATGAGTTCTGTTATACTCACAGACACCATTCAAACAGTTTTTGAAACTTTAGGGTGTTTTCTATCCAAACCTGAACAATAATATGCATATTCTAGCTTCTGAGTTGGTGTAATAGGCAGTTAACCTCTCTGGCGCATGTGGGACGAACTCGTCCCACCTACGTAACAGCCACTGAAATCCAGTGGCGCGATTTTTGAATCGTTAGAAATACTATTACTTCAATTTCTCAAACATATGACTATTTTACAGCTATTTAAAGACAAGAATCTCGTTAATCTAACCCCACTGTCCGATTTCAAAAAGGCTTTACAACGAAAGCAAAACATTAGATTATGTCAGCAGAGTGCCCAGCCAGAAATAATCAGACACCCATTTTTCAAGCTAGCATATCATGTCACATAAACCCAAACCACAGCTAAATGCAGCACTAACCTTTTATGATCTTCATCAGATGACACACCTAGGACATTGTGTTATACAATACATGCATGTCTGTTCAATCAAGTTCATATTTATATAAAAAAACAGCTTTTTACATTAGCATGTGACGTTCAGAAAAAGCATAACCCCCGCAAACTTCCGGGGAATTTACTAACAGTTTGCTAAATTACTCACGATAAACGTTCACAAAAAGCATAACAATTATTTTAAGAATTATACATACATTACTCCTCTATGCACTCGATATGTCCGATTTTAAAATAGCTTTTCGGATGAAGCACATTTTGCAATAATCTAAGTACATAGCCCGGCATCACAGGGCTAGCTATTTAGATACCCACCCAGGTCAGCCTCCACTAAAATCACATTTCCTATAAGAAAAATGTTCTTACCTTGCTTGTTCTTCGTCAGAATACACTGCCAGGACTTCTACTTCAATAACAAATGTTGGTTTGGTCCCAAATAATCCATCGTTATATCCAAACAGCGACGTTTTGTTCGTGAGTTCTAGACACTATCAGAATGCTTCATCACGGTGTCGCGCATGGCGCATTGGCGTGACAAAAATGTCTAAATATTCCATTACCGTACTTCGAAGCATGTCAACCGCTGTTTAAAACCAATTTTTATGCCATTTATCTCGTAGATAAGTGATAATATTCCGACCGGGAATATGCATTGAGCCTAAACAGCCGAATTAAATTTCTCCTCAGGAGCGAATCGTGCATGCGCCTCATTCAAAGGTCCTCTGAGCCGCCACTTACCAAAGCCGATAATGTGTTTCAGCCTGAGGCTCCCTCGTCAACCTTCAGTTATTTCCCGGGTTCTGAGAGCCTATCGGAGTCCTGGGAATTGTCACATTACAGCTAAGATCCTTACTTTTCAATAAACAGATGCAAGACGCACGACTCCTTGTCAGACAGGGTACTTCCTGCTTGAAACCTTGTCAGGTTTTTGCCTGCCATAGGAGTTCTGTTATACTCACAGACACCATTCAAACAGTTTTAGAAAATTCAGAGTGTTTTCTATCCAAACCTGAACAATAATATGCATATTCTAGCTTCTGAGTTGGTGTAGGAGGTAGTTAAAAATGGGCACATATTTTTTCCAAAATTCTCAATACTGCCCCCTATCCCAAACAGGTTAAAAATGGGCACATATTTTTTCAAAAATTCTCAATACTGCCCCCTATACCCTAACAGGTTAAAGAGTTACCATCTCCTGAATTAAACTCTAAAGGCCTTTACCCATCACATCCATAAACAGTCAACTTATTAATCATAACCTCATATCATCATTCTGAACAGTCGTAACCTTGCATCTGCAAAAACCTGAGCCTTACTTAAGATTCAGTACTACACAAATTGGTTTCATTGTTGATTTACTAGCTAAATAAATGGTAACACAGGATAAACATACACACTTAATACAGAAACAGCGGACTGACAACAATATGGCTGCTTGTTACAAAAGACATGGGGAGGGCGAGAGAGAGATGGACAGAGACACTTAACATTGGTACATTTAGAAACTACTCTCACTTATACTTTGTACACAAACCGCCGCCCGCTTGGAGTAAGCAATTATGAATGTATTTACGTGAATATCCTTGGTTTCTCTCGGTGGACAAGGCCTTCTTGGAAAGGGGTTTGGGCCTGTTCACTGCACACTTGCAAGGCATTGACTGTCAAAAAGGGGTTCCAACCCGTCTTCTACTGTTGTTCTCCTCTGCTGTTGTCCGGTATCTGGTGATTTGTTGTGTAGTCCTGAACGGAACTACAAGTTTTTTCTCCTTCCATTCGCTCCAGAAGATGCTTCTTTGAAGAAAGCCTAGCCAGCCGTGTTGATAGTTCCCAGTGGGGTGATGAGAGTAGCGTACTACGATGGTTTGAAAAGAGTAGTAGAATGGTTCCACTTCAATTCGCTTTTCTAGATACTTTACTTAGGACAGCTAATCAGCCCTACCAGTGATTTTCCGGGAGGTGACTTTATCATCTCTACCTCATGTTGAGATTCAGAGTTCAAACCACTTCAAATGTGAGCTGCAGCTCTATGTCTCTCTGGTCTAATAAGTGAATTCTTAAACCATAATTTTATACAGTTTATTCAAAAGGGCAGTTCCGTCAGGCTGACACGCTCTCTGACCTCACTCAAGGGGGTGGTGGCTACTTACTGTCCACAGTTATAGAAACAATTTCCTCTTATAGTTTCTAAAATCACATCCCTTTCTTAACAAAAACACTTTCAGCTTCTTTCATGTAGCATGCACAACGTAGAGGATGGAAACATCATGTATGTAGTGTGTATACTTTTCAAGAGTACAGTATGTCCTTTATAACATTTTTAATGACATCACAAAATAACAACCAAACTGACATCAGTGTTATTTTAGGTCGCCTGTGACCATTCTCCACGTTCTTTGTTAGAAATATTGTTCCAGTATTCGCTTTATAACGTGTTAGAGTTTCTGCAGGAAAATCTGTGAAACAAAGCCACATTCCTCTGGTGAATTTGGAGAAGGAGATCGCTGAGTGTTCTCTCATGATTTACAACAGGGCGTGAGCTGTCAACCCCCACCAGATCCCCCCCCCCTCTGTGGGTGAGAGGGGATCTGGTTGGAGTTATTTATTGCAAAGCTGATCTGACCTACTTGGATCCTCACAAGACAGTCGTGACAAGTGTTTAGAAACATTCTATTCTTATTTAAAATAAAATTGACTCCAAAATGACACAATAGATTATTTACTGTTCATTTCTATTTGGGACAAAATAATCTGAAACACAACCATCAAAACTCAGAAGGATGTACAGGATCTCCTCTGTCTCGCCCTCGCCACTGGGTCTAAATCACACCAAATGATGTTCATCACAGACTCCGGAGATCCCCAACTTCTCTCGGTCCACCTTAATAATGTACCCCACCCCAGTTATCACTACATTCAGCAACGCTCTGCTCCGGAGAGCAAAGCAGGACACCGCTTTCATCCCGAGTCTCGAATTATGCAGCACCTTCTCCTTCTGAGCAGCAGACACACAAAAAATCAATCTCTGGAAACTTTGACTGAATTGACAGAACTCAGCTCCCTCTTCATCCAGCCTGATACCACAAAAGGATCGGCCAAAAGACATAGATCCACTTTCTCCATGAATCTTACTCACACTGGGCCAGAGTCATATATGGCATTTTCCTGATCATTGGGGTGAAGCTCGGAAGCATTCGCCTCACCTGACGATGCAGGTCTTTCCTTCTCACTTTTGTCTACATTCATTTCAAGTTCACTATTCGTCAACTGCTCAGGGTTTTCAGGCACGAAACATGCATTTCTCTCCTGCACTTGACTTAAAGGATAAACTACTCAACTTGTATTTCGCAGTCGGTTTGGGTTTACAACTCATGCCCTTCTTTCTGCCTCACTTCTATTCTGGAAAATTTCATCCAGCTGAAATCGGAAGTTTACGTACACTTAGGTTGGAGTCATTAAAATTTGTTTTTCAACCACTCCAAAAATGTCTTGTTACGAAACAATAGTTTTGGCAAGTCGATTAGGACATCTACTATGTGCATGAAACAAATAATTTTTCCAACAATTGTTTACAGAGATTATTTCACTTATAATTCACTGTATCACAATTCCAGTAGGTCAGAAGTTTACATACATTAAGTTGACTGTGCCTTTAAACAGCTTTGAAATTTCCAGAAAATTATGTCACGGCTTTAGAAGCTTCTGATAGGCTAATTGGCATCATTTGAGTCAATTGGTGGTGTACCTGTGGATGTATTTCAAGGCCTACCTTCAAACTCAGTGCCTCTTTGCTTGACATCATGGGAAAATCAAAATAAATCAGTCAGGAACTCAGAAAAAAATTGTAGACCTCCACAAGTCTGGTTCATCTTTGGGAACAATTTCCAAACACCTGAAGGTACCATGTTCATCTGTACAAACAATAATACGCAAGTATAAACACCATGGGACCACGCAGATGTCATACCGCTCAGGAAGGAGACACGTTCGCTCTCCTAGAGATGAACGTACTTTGGTGTGAAAAGTGCAAATCAATCCCAGAACAACAGCAAAGGACCTTGTGAAGATGCTAGAGGAAAAAGGTACAAATGTATCTATATCCACAGTAAAATGAGCCCTATATCAACATAACCTGAAAGGCCACTCAGCAAGGAAGAAGCCACTGCTCCAAAACTGCCATAAAAAAATGTGCTACTGCACATGGGGCACAGATCGTACTTTTTGTAGAAATGTCCTCTGGTCTGATGAAACAAAAATAGAACTGTTTGGCCATAATGGCCATCGTTATGTTTGGAGGAAAAAGGGGGAGGCTTGCAAGCCGAAGAACACCATCCCAACCATGAAGCACGGGGGTGGCAGCATCATGTTGTGGGGGTGCTTTGCTGCAGGAGGGACTGGTGCACTTCACAAAATAGATGGCATCATGGAGAAGGACAATTATGTGGATATATTGAAGCAACATCTCAAGACATCAGTCAGGAAGTTAAATCCTGGTCGCAAATTGTTCTTCCAAATGGACAATGACCCAAGCATACTTCCAAAGTTGTGGCAAAATGGCTTAAGGACAACAAAATCAAGGCATTGGAGTGGCCATCACATAGCCCTGACCTCAATCCCATAGAAAATGTGTGGGAAGAATTGAAAAGCGTGTGTGAGCAAGGCCTAGAAACCTGACTCAGTTACACCAGCTCTGTCAGGAGGAATGGGCCAAAATTCACCCAACTTATTGTGGGAAGCTTGCAAAAGGCTACCTGAAATGTTTGACCCAAGTTAGACAATTTAACAGATCTACTCATTCCATACTCCAACCTTACCTTCCTATTGATGACGCAATCTTGTAGGAGTTTTGGGTCTTTACTGGAGTGGTTGGTCTGTTGGAGCAGTTTATGGTATGTCTGTGTCCTTGTGTTGGGGGAGGGGAAGGAGTAGGGTCTGGGCTGGCAGCAGCTGGATGGAGATGACAGTTGTGGTGGCCGCTGCTGTGCTCGTGGCTGGCGAAGGGGTTGGTACTGGAGATGAAAACTGGGAACCATGCTGGGGTGGACTGAAAACCAGGGATTGGTTCTGGGTCTGGAACAGGAAACTGGGATCTGGCTCTATAGAGGGGCAGAAGGACAACCTGAGGAGCAAGCAGACACATAAGGACGCCCTAGATCTGGAGGTCAGTGGTGGATCTCCCCTGTAGCCTGCTCACTCCGGGTAAAGATATGAAGTTTGGTCCCTCCTCTGCGCCTCGTCTCGTGGTCTGGTGCTGGAAACTGGGAACTTGGTTGGTTCTGGGACAGGTGTTGGATCAGCAAAAAGGAGGAAGGACTACCTGAGGAGCGGGCAAACACACAGCGAAGACCCGTAGGTCAATGGTGGAACTCCCCTGTGGTCTACTCGCTCTGGGTGAAGGTTTGATTTTTGGTCCCTCCTCCACACCTCTTCCGGTGTTCTGGTGTTGGCACTGGTGCTAGTGCTGGGACTGGGTCTGGTGCTGTAACTTGTGTTGGATCTGCAGAGGGGAGAATGTGAAGAGCAGGTGAACACAGTTGGAAGACCAAGACCTGGAGGTCAGTGATGGTACTCCCCTCTGGCCTGCTCGCTCCGGCATAGATTTAGATCTTTCTTCCTTCCTCCGTGCCTCTTCTGGTGTGGTAATGAATGGTTCCTGTTTCTGGTCTGGTTTTGGTTCTGTGAGAGGGATAGGTGTAAAAGGAGGAAGGGTGAGAGATATGGATATGGAGAAGGAGAAGGGGGACGGAGGTGGTGGAGGGTATGTCCATCAGCCTGGGCTGGTGCTGGAGGAGGAGCGATGCACCGGCAAGGCTGGATGCTGGAGACTGAGAAATTAGTGTATTGTCAGGGTCATGATGATTATTGGGGGGGATCCGGGGTTGGTCATTCTGTTGCAGAGGTGGATGAGGGCCTTTAGCTGGTCGTTGGTGTTTCTTGGCTGTTCATGGGTCTTGGCCTGCCTCCGCACTGACTGACTGGTGGCCCCCTGTACTGATGGTGATTCTGGAAGGGGTGAAGGTGGATCTGAGGGTTCGGGGGGTCTGGATTGAGTATGGCTGGTTTGCTGCTGTGCGCAATCAGTGGCCGTGGGGGTCAGGGTGTATCAAAGGCAGCAGGGAGGAGGGAGGAGGGATCTGGGCCTGTACAGTCTAGGGTGGAGGGATCAGGGGTGGTGAAAGGAGGGGAAAGAGTGGGTAGGGAATAGATTGGGGAAAGGTTTTGGAGAGGGAGACTCTGATTTAGTAGGGGGCCTGCATGCTGGCTTTGGGGTTTTGTTTCTGGGGTTGTTTTTACTGGTCTCTTGCTGGTGTGTTGTTTTGTCTTCCTTTTCCATTTTTAGTTTGTCATTCCTCCATAGGGAAAAATGGTTCTCATCTTTTAAGAATCTTTAACAGACCCACAGATCCAGTGGCATAGCAGGACATTCAGGTGGCTGGCAAATGAGAGGTTGTGAGTCTGTGCAGGACTTATTTATTCATCCCATTTCCGCCTGCTCCTGCAGCTTTTCTTACTGTACCCCTGCACCCTTTGTCTTTGTGTCGGACTCCCACGCTCTACCACAATAACTTGTCCCGAACAAACCGCAGTCTTCAAATGTTGTTTTAGGCTTATGTGACGCAGCTCACTTGCCAGCCATGGTCCCAGTAATTTTGCACCCTATAGGCAACATCAAAATGTGCAAAAATAACCTAAGAAATAGGTTAAATGACCATAGATTCTCACGTGGACCATTATATTAGGCCATTGGTATTACTAGACTTAGTTTGAAGAGAGCAGAGTTGGAGAGACTTTCAGACAGACAAATATGGAGGATCTATATTTATTTCTAGGAAATGTAGTAAACTGTAGTAAAATTAATCATATTTAGGAAGTACAACATTTGGAAAGTAAACTGCCACATGCTTCTCCGCCCATGCATAGGCTACAGCCTAGGCTACTCTATTTAATTGAGTCCACATGCACACCTGATCTTGCAGGTATGGTTACTGATCTTGAAGCAGCAAGAATGATGACAGCACACACTTTCTCTTGAGCTACTGTTGCGTATAGGATGTACCCTATGTTTTAGCGCAACGATTTGCAAGGCAGAGACAAATAAATGGGTAATCAATATTTGTTGAAAATGGAAGGTGTAATGCTTGCTCACCATGGTAGCCTGTGCCGCATTTTCCTTTTCTATGATGATCAAATTTTGGGATTGCACCTCAACTCACGTTGGTTGAGCACCCTCCACTTCTTTCCATTATCAAAATGTATGTACAGACATTGTCCTAAACTATAGTCTAATCATATGTAAGGGCTAGGGGGCAGTATTTTCACGGCCGGATGAAAAACGTACCCAATTTAAACAGGTTTCTACTCTGGCTCAGAAACTAGAATATGCATTTGGATAGAAAACACTATAACAGAACTCATATGGCAGGCAAAAACCTGAGAAAAAATCCAACCAGAAAGTGGATTGTAGTTTTTCAAGACTGTGCCTATTCAGTATACAGTGACTTAGGGTTCAATTTGCACTTCCTAAGGCTTCCACTAGATGTCAACAGTCTTTAGAATGTGTTTCAGGCTTTTACAGTCAACAGAGAGCGAACAAGACCTCCTGGAGTCTGATGACCGAGAGAATGACAGGCCACAATTACGCACGTTCACATGAGGAGGTATCTGTGTTCCATAACGTTTTTCAAGACATTGGAATCGTCCGGTTGGAATATTACTGAAGTTTTACGTTACAAAGGCCCTAAAGATTGATGTTTTACAACGTTTGACATGTTTCAACGAACGTAAATATAACTTTTTGTCGTGACATTTCCGGCGTGCTTCCTACATTTGGAGTAGCTTAAGGAACGCGCAAACAACAAGGAGTTATTTGGACATAAATTATGGACTTTATCGAACAAAACAACATTTATTGTGGACCTGGGATTCCTGGAAGTGCCTTCTGATGAAGATCCTCAAAGGTAAGTGAATATTTCTAATGCAATTTATGATTTTAGATGACTCCAAATTGGCGGGTATCTGTTTTGCCTGCTGTTGTTTTCTGAGCGCAGTACTCAGATTATTGCAAAGTGTGCTATCCCCGTGAAGCTTTTTTGAAATCTGTCACAGCAGTTGCATAAAGGAGATGTTCATCTATAATTCTTTGAATAACAGTTTAATATTTTATCAACGTTTATGATGAGTATTTTTGTAAATTGTTGTGCTGATTCACCGGCAGTATTGGAGGCAAAATATTTTCTGAAAGTCACGCGCCAATGTAAAATGTGGTGAGTAAAATATATATATTTTACCTTTATTTAACTAGGCAAGTCAGTTAAGAACAATTTCTTATTTACAATGACGGTCTACCGGGGAAGAGAGGGTTAGCTGCCTTGTTCAGGGGCAGAACGACTGATTTTTACCTTGTCAGCTCGGGGATTTGACCTTTCAGTCCTTTCAGTTCAATCAAGCAACCTTTCGGTTACTGGCCCAACGCTCTTACCACTAAGCTACCTGCCGCCCCCCCAAGTGAGGTTGACTCCCAAGTAATCAGAGTATATGAGTGGAGTTGAGCGGTCAGAAATCCCGCTCATCGCTTACAGTGGTGCTGCACATCCTTTCCAACCGCTCCACTAAAAACCATTCCTTGCTCACAGGAAAAAAACTGATGCACTAAATTCACTCCATTCTTTACGATCACCATTTAACCAACACCCATCTATTTTGGTGACTATCTGGACGTACCATTTGGTTTTCAAGTATTGAAACCAAACCCTAGGATTTGAATGAAAAATATTTCAAAAAACAACAATGAAAGGTGACTGTAAGAAGCGCTCATCATTTCAAATAGGCTACATGTGTCACGTCTTGACCTTAGAAAGCTGTTATTTTCTATGGTAGAGTAGGTCAGGGCGTGACAGGGGGTTTTCTATGTTTTTTATTTCTATGTTCAGGTTCTAGTTTTGTATTTCTATGTTGGAGTTTTGTTTGGGATGATCTCCAATTAGAGGCAGCTGGACCTCATTGTCTGTAATTGGAGATCATACTTAAGTAGGGTTTTTTTTCCACCTGGGTTTGTGGGAGATTATCTTTGAGTCAGTGTATGTTTCACCGCTGTGTCACGGTTTGTTGTTTTGTATTTCACGGCATGGAGCCAGCAGCGACGGCCCGCAGTCCGGGAACCTCCTGAGACGGCCCGCAGTCCGGGAACCTCCTGAGACGGCCCGCAGCCCGAAACCTCCAGCGGCGGTCCGCAGTACAGAGCCTCCGGCGACAATCTACGGTCCGGTTCCTCCTCCGACGATCCACGGTCCGGTGGCATAAAAGCAGAGGGATCAGCGGGCGGAGTGGGGGTTACGACCCGAACCGGAGCCGCCTCCTCTGTTGGAGGATCCGCAGGATGAGAAGGTTCTGCTTACTACACCAGAGCCGCCATAGACATTTGTTACCCTCCCTAACCCTCCCTTTTTTGGGGTTCTTTTGTTGTTTTGGTGCGGTCGGAGTCCACACCTTTAGGGGGGTACTCTCACGTCCTGACCTTAGAAAGCTGTTATTTTCTATGGTAGAGTAGGTCAGGGCGTGACAGGTTTTTTTTCTATGTTTTCTATTTCTATGTTCAGGTTCTAGTTTTGTATTTCTATGTTGGGGTTTTGTTTGGGATGATCTCCAATTAGAGGCAGCTGGTCCTCGTTGTCTCTAATTGGAGATCATACTTAAATAGGTTTTTTTTCCGCCTGGGTTTGTGGGAGATTATCTTTGAGTCAGTGTATGTTTCACCTCTACGTCACGGTTTGTTGTTTTTGTCATTCAGTTTATTTATATGTATTGCATAGTTTCACAGTGTAAATAAAATGTGGAACGACACACACACTGCACTTTGGTCCGCTTCTCCTTTCAACAACCGTGACAACATGTCTTATTAAACAGCATATAAACACTAAATAGGCCTTTGTATCTGCTGTTTTTTTGGTTTCTCCGTTCAATTAAGTTGAATGGAGTAAGTTCCTTACTAATCAGAGACCTTAGTTCCTCAATCAAGTGCAAGGGAGGAGCAAAAACCTGCAGATGTGCGGTGGCCCACCATGGAATGAGTTTGACACGTGGTTTAGGTAATCACATTTTTTTATCTTTTGACCCGTGGCAGTCATTTTGAATGCAGATTGTGGGAATCTACTCTGGCTTGATTCCAATAGGAGTTAAACATCACTTTGCAAGCCAGCATACTGTGACAACACCCCAACAGGGCGTAGCGAGTAGTGACTCCCTCCGAAGCTCCCTCCACCACCGCACCCTGTCCCCCCCTCCAAAATACACACACACTGCCCCCTGCCCAAAAACGCTCACACATCCTGACCACCCATAGCACACAACAGAATTCCCCATCCTTCCCTCCTCTCCTCCCTGCTTTTCCTGTTTTCCAGCCTCACTCCTCCTGGAAATGTATTTTGGTCGTCTGCTGGGTCATTCCATGAAAAAGGTACCTTTTGGGCATTCAAACTTTTAAGAACATTAAAATCTTGCATGGAGGATATGTTTAGCCTACAGAAAATACCTTTTCCCATCTAAGGCATTAAAATCCTATGAACTACGAGCATTTTATCTACACTTGTACCACACTGTCTGTCAACCCTGTTACGGACACATATGTAAGGCCTAACTATTATTTGAAAGCATGCTTAGTTAAAATCCAACATTGTCTCATTGATCAAGTTTCCATTGTACAAACAAACTCTATAATATGAAACTGATAAAGTTACTATTGGGCCTCTAACAGCGTTGACGATTAGAGGATTGAGGGTTTAGGTGAAGATCGGCCATTACTCCTCATGTGGTGAAGAGCATGGGACAACATGGTGTTCATGAAATTAGAAACTATACATATGTTCCAATCATAATGAAAGTTAAATCAAATTCAAGTTTTCCTAACGTTAATTGAGTAAACAGGGTTGATGTGCTGAGCTCAACCACCTCATTCAAAGATGATAAAGCAATTATAAATAGACATAAGACTTACTTCCTTTTCCACCATGCTGATTAGAGGGAAGGGAAAACCTAGTCAGTTGCACAACTGAATGCAGTTCACCTCAGAGAGGTGCAGGGGGCTGCCTTGATCAATGTCATCGGGGGAGCAGTTGTTGTTGTGGGTTAACTGCCTTGCTCAAGGACAGAATGGCAGATTTTTCCACATTGGGGATTCTAACTATCAACCTTTCAGTTACTGGTCCAATGCTCTTAACCGCTAGGCTACCTGCCACCCCCCATGAAACCAAACGATGTCACCTGCTGTGAATCATTTAACTTGGTGGAATGGTCCATTACTTTGGTCCATTACGGAGCCAATGTATTTTTTTACATTTATTTAAATAGGCAAGTCAGTTAAGGACGCATTCTTATTTACCATGACGGCCTACCCCAAACCTTATTTGAGCTGTTCTTGCCGTAATATGGACTTGGTATTTTACCAAATAGGGCTATCTTCTGTATACCACCCCTACTTTGTCACAACACAACTGATTGGCTCAAACATATTAAGAAGGAAAGAAATTCCACTATTTAACTTTTAACAAGGCACACCTGTTAATTGAAATGCATTCCAGGTGACTACCTCATGAAGCTGGTTGAGAGAATGCTAAGATTGTGCAAAGCTGTCATTAAGGCAAAGGGTGGCTACTTTGAAGAATCTGAAATATAAAATATATTTAGATTTGTTTAAAAACAAATTGGTTACTACTTGATTCCATATGTGTTATTTCATAGTGTTGATGTCTTAACTATTATTCTACAATGTAGAAAATAGTAAAAATAAAGAAAAACCCTGAGTTGAGTAGGTTTGTCCAAACTGTTGACTGGTACTGTATGTGAGAATGCTTTTCATTGACCACAGCTCAGCCCTCAACACTATCGTGCCTACAATGCTCAACACTAAGCTAAGGACCCCGGGACTAAACACCTCCCTCTGCAACTGAATCCTGTACTTCCTGATGGGCCGCCCCGAAGTGATAAGGGTAGGCAACAAGACATCTGCTACACTGATCCTCAACACGGGTGCTAGTGTGTGTGTGTGTGTGTGTAACTTTGGTAAACAAACTCAACTCGGGTTGATCTTGGGATAACCAGTACCATGAAAATGGCTCACCTTTAAGCCAGCTACATTTCTATGACAATAAATCCTTCAGAACTAACCTGCTCTGGGGCAGGCTAACTCAGGGCTAACTCCATCTATCCTGAATTAAGTGTTTGAACCACGAATTGAGGACGAATTAAATCAAATAGTCTCCCCTCGCAAAGATTGTGTCATCATCCCCTTCAGTTGAGGAAGAAGACTGATTACATGTTTTATTAACCTGTTGGATTTACCCTAGGATAGGGGGCGCCACAGCGCATTTTGGAAAAAAATCGTTCCCATTTTCAACGGCCTACTAATCAAAGTCAGAAGCTAAGACATGCATATACTTATTTTATATGGATAGAAAACACCCTAAATTTTCTAAAACTGTTTGAATGGTGTCTGTGAGTATAACAGAACTCGTATGGCAGTCAAAACCCCGAGACCGATTGAACCAGGAAGTGGAAATCTGAATTGTGGACTCGACTTCACAGCCTTACCTATAAATCACAACGTAAAAAAATGAAAATTGAGCACTTTCCAGTGCTTCCACTAGATGTCCCCAGTCTTTACAAAGTGTTTTGAGGGTTCTGCGGTAGAAACTCAGTGAAAGAGACGATGTGGCAATTGGTCAGAGTAGTAGGGCCATGAGCATTGTGACGTCGGCGGCCGTGTCTGCCCCCACCTTTGGAAGCCTTTTGAAACACAATGACATCGTCCCACTCGAATCTGATTGGCTCTCTTGTTGAAACAGGCCCTGACGATTATTTTATACAACGTTTGACATGTTTGAACGAACCTAACTAACCGTAAACAGTCATTTTGCGTTAGACAGGTGCCGCGCACGGAACAACATTTGATTACAGCCTTAGGACGCGCTAACGACAGGAAGCTAATGGAACATAAAGCATGGACTTTTTCGACCGAAAATACATTTGTCATGGACCTGGGACATCGGGAAGTGTTTTCTGATGAAGACAACTAAAGGTGAGGGATTATTGGCGATATTATACAATATCAGATGTTACTTGCTCAAATGTTCAAAGATGGCGCCGAGCTAGGTTTTCGAGCTCAATTTCTGGGTATCGCATCCCATTTGATCTCAAAGTGTGATTACCCTGTAAAGTTAATTTAAAATCTGTTTTGACAGGTGTTTTCAAGAGATATTCATCTATAAATCTTAGATTGACAATATATATTAAAAAAATCGTTTTCGAATAGTAATTTATAAAATTGTAGCACTGTTTCCCGGGACGCATTATATGGGAAAATAGTTAGTCAACCTCAGGTGCCGATGTAAAATGCTGTTTTTATATAGAAATATGACCTTTATTGAACAAAAGATTGCATGCTGTGTGTAACATGATGTCCTTGGTGTGTCATCTGATGAAGTTTGTAAAAGGTTAGTGCTGCATTTAGCTGTTTTTTGGTTATATGTGATGGGTGTGCTTGCTCGGAAAATTCATATGATGCGACTTTTACAATGTACTCCTCTAACATAATCTAATATTGTGCTTTTCCTGTAAAACCTTTTTGAAATCGGACAACGAGGGTCGATTCAAGAGAGGTGTATCTATAAAACGATATGAGACAGCCCTATATTTGAAAAAAATATATATTGAATTTCGTTATGCTAATGTCGCTAGGAGTTTTCGCTGGAAAATGATCCCGCTAACGGGATGGTAGGCTGAAGAAGTTTTAATCAAATGTTTTTTATGTGTGTAAAAAAGAAATGTTTCAAATACTTAGCACATTACACATTTAGTTAGGACAGCATTTGCTTTCCAAACTGTACATTTTTCACATGATTGTATTTAGAAATTTGATAAAGGTAAACTGACTGGCTGCCTTTCTCAAATTTCTAAAATACAATCATGTGAAAATTTGTGGAAACCCTTTCAAATTAGTGGATTTGGCTATTTCAGCCACACCCTTTGCTGACAGTTGTATAAAATTGAGCACACAGGTATGCAATCTCCATAGACAAACATTGGCAGTAAAATGGCCTTACTGAAGAGCTTAGTGACTTTCCACATGGCACCATCATAGGATGCCACTTTTCAGACAAGCCAGTTCATCAAATTTCTGCCCTGCTAGAGCTGCCCCGATCAACAGTAAATGCTGTTGTTGTGAAGTGGAAATGTCTAGGAGCAAAAACGGCTCCGCCACGAAGTTGTAGGCCACACAAGCTCACAACGGGACCGTTGAGGGCTGAAGCGCATAGCATCTAAAAATGGTCTGTCCTCGGTTGCAACCCTCACTACCGAGATCCAAACTGCCTCTGGAAGCAACATCAGCATAAGAATTGTTCGTCCAGAACTTCATGAAATGGGTTTCCATGGCCGAGCAATAGTACACAAGCCTAAGATCACCATGCGCAAAGCCAAGTGTCAGGCTGGAGTGATGTAAAGCAAGAGCTTCCTGTGACAACCGGAAGTGGTTAAAAACACCCTAGAGCTATTGTCATATAACCTGCACATAGTGAAAATCACGCAACTCAACCCTGTGTCATTCAGTCAATTCTTAAGGTAGAGACTTCATATTCAGGATTCTGTATATGCCTACCCCAAAGACAACGTGTGTCTATTCTTTTTGCAAAAAAACAAAAACAAACACACACAATTTGGCCATAGGGACATAGTGTGGTGCTTAGAGGCTTATACCGCCTTCAATAGTTACTTTCGTTCAAACGATTCAAGAACCGTCAGACCTAGAGCTCCGAAATTTTAGAAACCTGTTCTAGAGCTCAAGTCGATAGTGCACGGTGATTTACGTGGCTATAGAAGGTTCTCAGACCGAGAAACCGCCTCGTGCATTTGCAATATGTTCAATTCATTTTGAATATCACGGACATGGCGACATGTAGAAATGTCCCAGAGTCGCAAGACTAGGTGCATTGAAACCGGCTCGGCCCATAGAGACGGACCCCAATGTCTCTGTCCGATAGCTCATTCAGGGACCCCGTAGTAACACCCTGAAAAAGTGGATTTTCAGCACCAATTAAGGCCATTGCTCGGGCACCGAATGACCTATCGAGCTGAAACTTGGGATTCGGGGTTGCCTCACATAGCCCTACACATAATGTCAGAGCATGCCCCGCAGCTATAACGTAACTATGTGTTTTAGGTTTTTTTTATGGTTAAAATTGAAAGCACTGTGAATTATGGGCCTTCTCTGACATATGTGATCATTGGCTTCTATACGAGTTGGAAAAAGTGGATTTGGTGTCAGATGGTATCAGTTTGGTGTCAAATGACATCTAATTGACTCATGGACGCTGACTGCTGGGTGACGAGCAATGGAGAGGAACCACAGTCACTGCCCGGCCATCCCGAGTTCATCGAGCCAGTCAATTATGCATTTCTGCAGTATTTTTGAGCATGCCTAAATTCGTGATGCTAAATGCCCATTGAATCATATTGCAAACGTAACGCGCAATATTGCAAATGTAACGCGCATTTGCAATATGATTCAACAGCAAAAAATATCACCAAAGTTGACATGATGAAATCAACACAACGAGCGATGGAGAGGAACCACAGTCACTGCACGGCCATCCCCAGTTCATCGGGACAGTCAATTATGCATTTCTGCAGTATTTTTGAGCATGCCTAAATTTGTGATGCTAAATGCCCATTGAATCATATTGCAAACGTAACGTGCAATATTGCAAATGTAACGCGCATTTGCAATATGATTCAACAGTAAAAAATATCACCAAAGTTGACATGATGAAATCAACACAACGAGCGATGGAGAGGAACCACAGTCACTGCACGGCCATCCCGAGATCATCGGGCCAGTCAATTATGCATTCTGAGCATGTCAAATTCGTTAAAAATGTTAAAAGCAACAGAGTCCCACTTCTCCCTCATCATACATGACAAGTAGACCATCTGCGTTGATTCATGGCTTAACATAGGGCTATATATCATTTGGGCAGTATAAATGCCATTTGGACCATGGTTCACTGACTTTTGGGTTTGGAAACCGACTTCCTATGATCGTACATGGCAAACGGACAAACATCCTGATTTGGCACATTCAATACTTTCATACATGTACAATTGACAAAAAAAGAATTGGACATTTCATTTGCACATTTCTAATGGCATTTGGCAAAAAAATAAAAAAATATGTCACTTTTGACTTCCTATGAAATCATATTCCAAATGCACAAATCATATGCCTTATGCACAAGCAAATATGTCACTTTTGACTTCCTATGAAATCATATTCCAAATGCGCAAAACATATGCCTTATGCACAAGCAAAAACAACCCAAAAAATTAGGTCAATAAAATATGTCAAAAGTATGTCCATTCAGCTCTTATACATGTGTAATTGACATAAAAATCAATTTTTTTTCGAAAAACGGTCCAGAAACCACTTTTTAAGGGGTTGAAAAGTTTTAAAAAAATATGTCATTTTTTCAAAATTTGACTCTTGGGACTTGAATTGTGTTACATTTGCAATATGAAAATTCACTGCGGAGAGCTCTAGCTATCTATTGGATATTTGCTGTGATTTGGCACATGCAATACTTTCACAATTGACAAAAAAAAGCATTGGACATATCATTTTGCAAAAAAAAGGAAAAAAAATGTCACTTTTTTCCTATGAAATCATATTCAATATGCACAAAACATATGCCTTGTGCACAAGCAAAAGCAACCCAAAAAACGACGTCAATAAAAAACGTGATAAGCATGTTCATACAGCTCTTATACATGTGTAATTGACATAACAATCGACAAAAAATCGATTGTTTGGATATTTGCTGTGATTTGGCACATGCAATACTTTCACAATTGACAAAAAAAGCATTGGACATGTCATTTTGCAAAAAAAATGAAAAAAATGTCACTTTTTTTAAGCATGTTCATACAGCTCTTATACATGTGTAATTGACATAACAATCGAAAAAAATTCGAAAAACGGTCAAGAAAGCACTTTTTTAAGAGGTGATAAGTTTTCCAAAAAAAATTCATTTTATCAAAATCTGACCCTTGGGTGTAGACTTGGGTATCATTTGCTGTATGAAAATCCACGGTGGAGCGCGCTCGCCATCTAAAGGAAATTTGGGGTGTTACAATTGGCAATTGCCATCGGAAAATTGCCATAAGATTGGCCCGGAGATGGGCCGCTCTCGGTGGTATTTACAATCGTGTGTATGATTCGTGCTGTGCCAATATGTTCCCATGTTATTTTGTCCAAATCAGGGGGGTCTTCCCTTACATCTGTGAAGAGCACAGGGCGCCAGTGGCGAATTTGCCAATCTTGGTGTTCTCTGGCAAATGCCAAACGTCCTGCACGGTGTTGGGCTGTAAGCACAACCCCCACCTTTGGACGTCGGGCCCTCATACCACCCTCATGGAGTCTGTTTCTGACCGTTTGAGCAGACACATGCACATTTGTGGCCTGCTGGAGGTCATTTTGCAGGGCTCTGGCAGTGCTTCTCCTGCTCCTTCTTGCACAAAGGCGGAGGTAGCGGTCCTCCTGCTGGGTTGTTGCCCTCTTACGGTCTCCTGATGTACTGGCTTGTCTCCTGGTAGCGCCTCCATGCTCTGGACACTACGCTGACAGACACAGCAAACCTTCTTGCCACAGCTCGCATTGATGTGCCATCCTGGATGAGCTGCACTAGCCACTTGTGTGGGTTGTAGACTCCGTCTCATGCTACCACTAGAGTGAAAGCACCGCCAGCTTTCAAAAGTGACCAAAACATCAGCCAGGAAGCATAGGAACTGAGAAGTGGTCTGTGGTCCCCACCTGCAGAACCACTCCTTTATTGGGGGTGTCTTGCCAATTGCCTATAATTTCCACCTGTTGTCTATTCCATTTGCACAACAGCATGTGAAATTTATTGTCAATCAGTGTTGCTTCCTAAGTGGACAGTTTGATTTCACAGAAGTGTGATTGACTTGGAGTTACATTGTGTTGTTTAAGTGTTCCCTTTATTTTTTTGAGCAGTGTATATTGTATTATAGTATAGGCCGATTATCTTCTGGTTTAAATGGTGTATTTTACCTCGCGTCCAGTCTCATTCCAAACGCCGTAAATTGTTGTATCTGCACGAATCCAGCCTTTACTAAAAGTCATCCATACATCAATTGTCTTAAAATCATTTATTTACTAAACTAAGTCATTCACAGAAAGTATACAAACAGTAATTATCGTCACAAAGAATTGGTAGAGTAATGTGCCCTAGTGGGCTAAACAGCCATGGCTGGTGTCTTGTTAACTTCTTTGGGCTAGGGGGCAGTATTTTCACATCCGGATAAAAAACGTACCCGATTTAATCTGGTTACGACTCCTGCCCAGTAACTAGAATATGCATATAATTATTGGCTTTGGATAGAAAACACCCTAAAGTTTCTAAAACTGTTTGAATGGTGTCTGTGAGTATAACAGAACTCCTATGGCAGGCACAAACCTGAGAAGATTTCATGCAGGAAGTGGCCTGTCTGACAAGGTGTTGTTGTTCTTGCTTCTGTTTATTGAAGAGTCAGGATCTTAGCTGTAACGTGACATTTCCTACGGCTCCAATAGGCTCTCAGAGCCCGGGAAAAACCTGAACGATGACGAGGCAGCCTCAGGCTGAAACACATTATCGCCTTTTCCAAGTGGCCCATAAGAGGACAATGGAATTAGGCGCGTGCCCGATTCAACCCCGTGCAGTATTTTCCTTCGGCTGTTTACCTAATTGCAGATTCCCGGTTGGAATATTATCGCTTTTTTACGAGAATAATGGCCTAAAAATTGATTTTAAACAGCGGTTGACATGCTTCGAAGTACGGTAATGAAATATTTAGAAATCTTTTGTCACGTTATGCGCCATGCGCAAGACAGTTATTTACCATTGGGCTAGTGTCTAGAACGCACGAACAAAACGTCGCTGATGGAACATAACTATGGATTATTTGGGACCAAACCTACATTTGTTATTGAAGTAGAAGTCCTGGGAGTGCATTCTGACGAAGAACAGGAAAGGTAAGACCATTTTTGTTATAGTAAATGTGATTTTGGTGAAGGCTAAACTTGCCGGGTGTCTAAATAGCTAGCCCTGTGATGCCGGGCTATCTACTCAGAATATTGCAAAATGTGCTTCATCCGAAAAGCTATTTTAAAATCGGACATATCGAGTGCATAGAGGAGTAATGTATCTATAATTCTTAAAATAATTGTTATGCTTTTTGTGAACGTTTATCGTGAGTAATTTAGTAAATTGTTAGTAAATTCCCCGGAAGTTTGCGGGGGGTATGCTTTTTCTGAACGTCACATGCTAATGTAAAAAGCTGGTTTTTGATATAAATATGAACTTGATTGAACAGAACATGCATGTATTGTATAACATAATGTCCTAGGTGTGTCATCTGATGAAGATCATCAAAGGTTAGTGCTGCATTTAGCTGTCTTCTGGGTTTTTGTGACATTATATGCTAGCTTGAAAAATGGGTGTCTGATTATTTCTGTCTGGGTACTCTGCTGACATAATCTAATGTTTTGCTTTCGTTGTAAAGCCTTTTTGAAATCGGACAATGTGGTTAGATTAAAGAGAGTCTTGTCTTTAAAATGCTGTAAAATAGTCATATGTTTGAGAAATTGAAGTAATAGCATTTCTAAGGTATTTGAATATCGCGCCACAGGATTCAACTGGCTGTTACGTAGGTGGGACGAATTCGTCCCGCCGGTCCCATAGAGGTTAAAACAAAGGGTCATAAAGGGCAGCTGAGAAGGCACACAGAGTTCATTAATATTAACAATTGATATGCTAATGCTTTGCACATGAACGCTCACTCATTCGGAAACAATTGCAATCAATATATATTTACACTCAGTGTGTGTCGGGATCCTTGTTGGAGAGTTCTGTTCTGTTGGAGAGTTTTGTCCGCATTCTCTCTCTGTTAGAATGGATCTTTCAAAGTGACATTCATTAACCTGTTAGGGCTAGGGGGCAGTATTTACACGGCCGGATAAAAAACGTACCCGATTTAATCTGGTTACTACTCCTGCCCAGTAACTAGAATATGCATATAATTATTGGCTTTTGATAGAAAACACCCTAAAGTTTCTAAAACTGTTTGAATGGTGTCTGTGAGTATAACAGAACTCATATGGCAGGTCAAAATCTGAGAAGATTTCATGCAGGAAGTGGCCTGTCTGACAAGGTGTTGTTGTTCTTTCCTCTGTTTATTGAAGACTCAGGATCTGAGCTGTAACGTGACACTTCCTACGGCTCCCATAGGCTCTCAGAGCCCGGGAAAAAGCTGAACGATATCGAGGCAGCCTCTGGCTGAAACACATTATCGCCTTTGCCTAGTGGCCGATTAGAGGACAAAGGGCTTAGGCGCGTGCCCAAGTCGACCCAATGCTGTATTTTCTTTCGTCTGTTTACCTAATTGCATATTCCCGGTCGGAATATTATCGCTTTTTTACGAGAAAAATGGCATAAAAATTGTTTTTAAACAGTGGTTGACATGCTTCGAAGTACGGTAATGAAATATTTAGAAATCTTTTTTTTCACGAAATGCGCCGTGCACGTGACCCTTATTTACCATTCGGATAGTGTCTTGAACGCACGAACAAAACGCCGCTGTTGGAACATAACTATGGATTATTTGGGACCAAACCAACATTTGTTATTGAAGTAGAAGTCCTGGGAGTGCATTCTGACGAAGAACAGGAAAGGTAATCAAACTTTTCTAATAGTAAATCGGAGTTTGGTGAAGGCTAAACTTGCTGGGTGTCTAAATAGCTAGCCCTGTGATGCCGGGCTATCTACTTAGAATATTGCAAAATATGCTTTCACCAAAAAGCTATTTTAAAATCGGACATATCGAGTGCATAGAGGAGTTCTGTATCTATAATTCTTAAAATAATTGTTATGCTTTTTGTGAACGTTTATCGTGAGTAATTTAGTAAATTGTTAGTAAATTCGCCGGAAGTTTGCGGGGGGTATGCTAGTTCTGAACGTCACATGCTAATGTAAAAAGCTGGTTTTTGATATAAATATGAACTTGATTGAACAAAACATGCATGTATTGTATAACATAATGTCCTAGGTGTGTCATCTGATGAAGATCATCAAAGGTTAGTGCTGCATTTAGCTGTCTTCTGGGTTTTTGTGACATTATATGCTAGCTTGAAAAATGGGTGTCTGATTATTTCTGTCTGGGTACTCTGCTGACATAATCTAATGTTTTGCTTTCGTTGTAAAGCCTTTTTGAAATCGGACAATGTGGTTAGATTAACGAGAGTCTTGTCTTTAAAATGCTATAAAATAGTCATATGTTTGAGAAATTGAAGTAATAGCATTTCTAAGGTATTTGAATATCGCGCCACAGGATTCAACTGGCTGTTACGTAGGTGGGACGATTTGGTGCCACCTGCCCTAGAGAGGTTAATGTCGTTATAGAATGGATGTTTCGTCGGTCTTCGCGTTCGATGATATCGAGTACTTAGCTGCAGACTAATAATTAATATCAAAGACTTGTTCTTATTCTTCAGACTATCGATAGTCTAAAAGTTAACCACATGGTGTAGTTAACTTTCAGTAGAGGAATTGGATGGTCAACCCTATTGGCCAACTCGTCATGGAGTGGAGGCCTGGTCTGATGAAAGAAAATCAGGGTGGGGGTTTTATACGTGAACATAGGACAGGCTTGTCACATGACTCCTGGTCCTGTCTGTGTCCCTGGGGGGCGTGCCGATGACTGATTTAAACTTTGAACAGAAATACATTCTATCACATTAACATCAGTACAGAGCATCTCAACGTATTCCAAATAGCTTTATCCTTATTAATACATTTTATACAACCATTTAGATGCAAGTCCCATAGCTGAGGCTATTATATAAACAGTATTATTGTAATATGGCTATATTGTCTCTTCTGAGTATCACAAAATTGTACCAAGCGGACCAGTTCGTAGCTGGATTCTTCACCGAACTTTTATACCTTCTCCAGAACATAAATGTCGTTCGATTCCCCAATTCTGTGAGTTGGAAGAATTTCCTTTGTCTCTCTATGAAACCCCTCTCTGTCTCAACTGGGCCATGAGGCAGGACATTCTCCTTTGGAATTTTTACAACCCCTTCACACAGGGCCTGGGTGGGGGGAGGTAGGTTGGGGGATGGTGCAAGGGGGAGGGGGTCAACTGTCCTCCCTGTACTCAAAGAGGGCAACGTCATGACAGCCCCAAGTCAATACGTCAGAAACATCTTTGGCATTTGTAGTAACTTGACAAGGAATGCCGACACGCAATCCAATATTACTTTCCTTGACTTTCAACCTAATAAATAAAAGGTGTACAATGTACAAACACAGCAAAGTGATACAGCCCACTCAACCTGTGGTAGAGTCGCATTGAACAGGTACAACCCTGGGTGATGACATCATCAAAGGGGAAAGGTCAAGGCCAATGCCAATAATAAACATGAACACATGAATAGTAATCATAGTATACTGCAGGTAAGTACAATAACATATTCCATGTAATTGATTATATAGTGTCCATACTATAACAGCATTGATTACAGCTGTGAGTATTCTTGGGTAAGAGCTTAGCACAAATGGATTGTGCAATATTAAAAAAATTCTTCAAGCTCTGTCAAGATGTTGGGATCATGGTTAGACAGCAATTTTCAAGTCTTGCCACAGATTTTCTTGTAGAGTTAAGTCAAAACGGTAACACTCAGGAACATTCACTGTCTTCTTGGTAAGCAACTCCAGTGTATATTTGGCCTTGTGTTGTAGGTTATTGTCCTGCTGAAAGGTGAATTCCTCTCCCAGTCTCTGGTGTAAAGCAGACTGAAGCAGGTTTTCCTTTAGCATTTTTCCAGACTGTGCTTAGTTCCATTCATTTTGTTCCCTGAAAAACTCGCCAGTATTTGCCGATGTCAAGCATACCCATACTATGATGCAGCCACCACCATGCTTTAAAAATAAGGAGGCAGTTACTCAGTGATGTGTTGTATTGGATTTGCCCCAAACATAAGTCTTTGCATTTAGGTCAAAAAGTGTATTCCTTTTCTGTGTTTTTTTGTTGCAGTATTACTTTAGTACCTTGTTGCATACAAGGCATGTTTTGGAATATTTTCTATTGTGTATATATCTGTTCTTCTTTTCACTTTTTCATTTACAGTGAGCTCTAAACGTATTGGGACAGAGACACATTGTTTGTTGTTTGGCTCTGTACTCCAGCACTTTGGATTTTAAATTATGCAATGATTATGACGTTGAAGTGTCATGGTTCCACCTGTCACCAGAGGGTGGCAGAGACCGTCCTAGAGATAATTAACGACTCTTAGGTGTGTCTAATTTACTCATTATGATTTCCCTGTTAAAAGAGGTGTATTTTCTGTTGTCCTTTGCAGAAAGCTTGAATTGTGTATGGTTGTTGCCTGAGTGAGGTTTGACGGTGGCGGCGGTTGTTATTTTTTTTCCCAAGTGTACTGTGGTGCTGCGGCTACTGTTTCTTAGTAAAGTATTATGTTTATCCTTAACCACTGATTCCTCGTCTGGGCTCTTCTCTGCACCTGGGTCCAACCTTACCACGTCACATAAAGAGCAGACTGTCCGCTTGTCACGCCCTGATCTGTTTCACCTGTTCCTGTGATTGTCTCCACCCCCTCCAGGTTTTGTTTATTTTCCCCAGTGAATTTATCCCTGTGTTTCCTGTCTCTCTGTGCCAGTTCGTCTTGTATGTTTAGTCAAGTCAACCAGCGTGTTTTTTTCCCGTACTCTTTTTTCTATTCTCCTTTTTCTAGTCCTCACGGTTTTGACCCTTGCCTGTTTCTGGACCTTGTACTCGCCTGCCTGACCATTCTGCCTGCCTTGACCACAAGCCTGTCTGCCACTTTGTACCTCCTGGACTCTGATCTGGTTTTGACCTTTTTGCCTGTCCACGACCATTCTCTTGCCTACCCCTTTGGATTATTAAACATTGTAAGACTCCAACCATCTGCCTCCTGTGTCTGCATCTGGGTCTCGCCTTGTGCCTTGACACAGCTTTGAGGATATTTTCATCCATATCGGGTGAACCATTTTGAAATTACATCCCTTTTTGTGCATAGTCCCCCCATTTTAGGGGACCAAAAGTATTGGGACAAATTAAATCCATATAAATTATTTGATTTGTTAAGCCAAATGTTACTCCTGAACTAATTTAGCTTGCTTAAACAAATGGCTGTATACTTATGCAAACCCTATTTTAGTTATGTATTTATGTTTGTCTTTGACATGAGTATTTTGTATAGATTACTGACAATGACAATTAAATCCATTTTACTCCCACTTTGTAAAACGAAGCAATTATAAGAAATCCAAGGGGTCTGCATACAGTTGCAAGGCACTGTATATACACTGAAATGTAAATTGTTGAAATAAAAGATGCTAGAAATTTTCCAGAAGCACAAAAAAATTTTATTTCCTATTTTCTTTAAACAAATTTGTTTTACATCGCTGTTAGTGAGCATTTCTCCTTTGCCAAGATAATCCATACACTTGACAGGTGTGGCTAATCTAGAAGCTTATTAAACAGCATGATCATTACACAGGTGCACCTTGTGCTGGGGACAAAATGCCACTCTAAAATGTGCACACAATGCAACAGATCAGTCTCAAGTTTTGAGAGAGTATACAGTTGGCATGCTGACTGCAGTCCACCAGAGCTGTTGCCAGAGAATTGATTGACCATTTCTCTATGATAAGTCGCCTCCAGGGTCTTTTTCGAGAATTTGGCAGTACGTCCAACCAGCCTTAAAACCACAGAACATGTGTATGGAATTGTGTGGGCGAGCTGTTTCCTGATATCGATGTTATGAACAGAGTGCCCCATGTTGGCGGTGGGGTTATGGTATGGGCAGGACAACGAACACAATTGCATTTTATCGATGGCAATTTGAATGAAGATATACCGTGACAATATCCTGATGACCATTGTCGTGCCATTCATCTGGCGCCATCACCTCATGTCTCAGTCCATGTCGCAAGGATCTGTATACAATTCCTGGAACCTGAACATGGCCTAGTTCTTTCACGGCTTGCATACTCACCAGACATCACCCATTGAGCATGTTTGGGATGCTCTGGATCGACCTGTACGACAGCCACAATCAACAGCCTGATCAACTCTATGCAAACGAGAAGTGTCGCGCTGCGTGAGGCAACTGGTGATTACACCAGATATTGACTGGCTTTCTGATCCAGACCCCTACTTTTTTGAAAGGTGTCTGTGACCAACAGATGCATATCTGTGTTCCCAGTGATGTGAAATCCATAGACTAGGACCTAACGAATTTATTTTAAGACTGATTTCCTTATATGAACTGTAACTCAGTAGAATCTTTGACAATTTGGTATGTTGCATTTACATTTTTGTTCAGTATAGATACCATTCTATATAAACGATATAGATATTCAATGGAACTCCCTCGCTACACTAGACACCACCAGAGGTGTCTTTATTTAGCCACAGTAAGCCCTAGATATCCAAGACACCCAATGGAAGTGTAGCCTACGTAAAGAAGTCCTGAATACCTGAAACATGTAACATGGTTTTGAACCTTGGCCTGATTATTTATTTAACCTTTAGTTTAGCAGGGAATTCCATTGAGACCAAAGTCTCTTTTGCTATGGAGACCTGCATCTCAACAATTACACAATCAAGGCAGCATAGGAACATAGAAAATACACCCTAAAAATAGAAAACACAATGATGAAAAATAACCACATTCCTCAGTAAAGAGGTCCTCATGTCAACCTGAAAAAGTTAATATATTTTACCATGCTTCCACAGAAGTGTCATTCAACCCAGGGGAATGGTAATGACAATAACATCAGTAATGGATTGCATTAATATCGTTATTTTGATATTAGTTAAAGGACTTTAGATTGGATGCACTGATGAGCTGTGTGGGTGTCCAAGGACAAATAAATGACCAACACAGCCATACCATGAGAGTGAACCTACAGTGCAGTGTGGCACATAATCTGTTGCCTCATAACTGGGTGTTTGTGTTCTACAGATTTCACTGCGGGTGTTTTATCTAGAACCTTATGACTCCCTCCGAACCCACTCACCAACACACTATTGTTGTTCAGGGAGAAAGTGTCAGAAGGTGACAGGGGTCAGGGTGTGAGTTCGCTGGTATGGAGTGTTCCCCCCTCTGTCCGGTTGTACTGTGTGTGTGTGTGTGTGTGTGTGTGTGCCCGCGAATGCATTGTGTGTGCCCCTATCCAGCACATGGCACAACTCAGGCATGTATCCTGTTTTTCCACTGACGAGATGCATATCGCCACTTGTGCTTTCCCCTTGTCCTCTCCCCTTCTCTCAGGAATTCAGTGACAAAGAAGCAAACACTTCCTCAATGTCTGTTTTTGAACTGGGGTTATGCAACAGAGTTCTTCTTATAAAACTCTGTTTCCATGTCCACAGGCAGCCTACCCACATGTAAAAATGTTACAGTTTACTATAGAATACTACAGTACTTAGTATAGAATGATGTAGTAAACTGTAGTATACTGTAGAATACTATACTACACACTGTAATATCCCTCGATTATGTGTAATACTTTCTATAGAATGTTGTAGTGTACTGCAGAATACTATGGTAAATACTATAGTGTTAACTGCAAAACACACTGTAAATTTACATTTTAGTCATTTAGCAGACGCTCTTATTACTAGAGTAATGTTACGAACCGGCTCTGAGTTCGCAACAAAAGGGAGACAACGTGGAGACAAGGCGTATCAAAATATATATTTATTAACTAAAGTAACTAAATAATTAACAATGGCGTGTGTAATCAGTAGTGTAAGTGAGTGTTTTGCATACCTGAATGTAATAATGCAGGGTGTTGAAAGGTGCCAAAGCAAATAACCAAAAAGCCACAAAACTACACAACCAAAATCAACAAAGTGTCTGCATGGAGAGAGTCTTCCAATGACTGTGGAAGAGGTCTCTTTATCCTGGGACACACCCGAGCCCAGGTGTTTCCCATGTAGCTGACGACCCTCCCAACTCCGCCCACCGGCATCCTAATAAGGAACAAGAGCAAAGAGAGAAAATACGGCAGACAGAGTGGGAGGGTCGTCACAGTAATGCCTGCAAAAATACTACAGTCTGCAAAAAAACTACATGCCAAGTATAGACAATATATTGTGTTCCCTACAGGTTAAAGAAAAGAGCAGAAGCTCTGAACTATCTGTTCAGACCTCAGTCCTACCTTCCTACCGTATTTTCCAGTAGGTTTCCTCAAGGACAAAGCCTCCACTTCTATGTCAAAGATAAAATGAGTTTTGTTTGTTAATTTTTTTATTTCACCTTTATTTAACTAGGTAGGCCAGTTGAGAACAAGTTCTCATTTACAACTGCGACCTGGCCAAGATAAAGCAAAGCAGTGCGACACAAACAACAACACAGAGTTACACATGAAATAAAAAAACGTACAGTCAATAAAACAATAGACAAAATCTATATACAGTGTGTGCAAAAGAGGTAAGATTTGTGAGGTAAGGTAATAAATAGGCCGTAGTGGCGAATTAATTACAATTTAGCAATTAAACACTGGAGTGATAGATGAGCAGAAGATACATGTGCAAGTAGCGATTACTGCAAAGGAGCAAAAAAATTTTTTATTTCACCTTTATTTAAGCAGGTAGGCAAGTTGAGAACAAGTTCTCATTTACAATTGCGACCTGGCCAAGACAAAGCAAAGCAGTTTGACACATACAACAACACAAAGTTACACATGGAGTAAAACAAACATACAGTCAATAATACAGTAGAAAAATAAGTTTATATACAATGTGAGAAAATGAGGTGAGATAAGGAAGGTAAAGGCAAAAAAGGCCATGGTGGCAAATACAATATAGCAAGTAAAACACTGGAATGGTAGATTTGCAGTGGAAGAAATTGCAAAGTAGAAATAGAAATAATGGGGTGCAAAGGAGCAAAATTAAATAAATAAATAAATAAATACAGTAGGGGAAGTAGGGCTAAATTATAGATGGGCTATGTACAGGTACAGTGATCTGTGAGCTGCTCTGACAGCTGGTGCTTAAAGCTAGTGAGGGAGATAAGTGTTTCCAGTTTCAGAGATTTTTGTAGTTCGTTCCAGTCATTGGCAGCAGAGAACTGGAAGGAGAGACTGCCAAAGGAGGAATTGGCTTTGGGGGTGACCAGAGAGATATACCTGCTGGAGCGCATGCTACAGGTGGGTGCTGCTATGGTAACCAGTGAGCTGAGATAAGGAGGGGCTTTACCTAGCAAAGACTTATAGGTGACCTGGAGCCAGTTGGTTTGGCGACGAATGTGAAGCGAGGGCCAGCCAATGAGAGCATACAGGTCGCTGTTGTATGTAGTATATGGGGCTTTGGTGACAAAACAGATGGCTCTGTGATAGACTGCATCCAATTTGCTGAGTAGAGTGTTGGAGGCTATTTTGTAAATGACATCGCCGAAGTCAAGGATTGGTAGGATAGTCAGTTTTACGAGGGTATGTTTGGCAGCATGAGAGAAGGATGCTTTGTTGTGAAATAGGAAGCCGGTTCTAGATTTCATTTTGGATTGAAGATGCTTAATGTGAGACTGGAAGGAGAGTTTACAGTCTAACCAGACACCTAGATATTTGTAGTTGTCCACATATTCTAAGTCAGAACCGTTGGACGGGCAGGCAGGTGCGGGCAGCGATCAGTTGAAGAGCATGCATTTAGTTTTACTTGCATTTAAAATCAGTTGGAGGCCATGGAAGGAGAGTTGTATGGCATTGATGCTTGTCTGGAGGTTAGTTAAAAAACCTCTTAGTGCTTGAATCCCGCTAGCGGGATCAAAATCGACAACATCCGGTGAAGCTGGTGCGCACCAAATTCAACTGACAAAATTTAATATTAACTTGTTATGGATAGAGGGCAGTATTTTCACGGCCGGATAAAAAACGTACCCGATTTAATCTGGTTATTACTCCTTCCCAGAAACTAGAATATGCATATAATTAGTAGCTTTGGATAGAAAACACTCCAAAGTTTCTAAAACTGTTTGAATGGTGTCTGTGAGTATAACAGAACTCAAATGGCAGGCCAAAACCTGAGAAGAATCTGTACAGGAAGAACCCTGTCTGACCATTTCTTGGCCTTCTTTGTCATCTCTATCCAAAACAAAGGATCTCTGCTGTAACGTGACACTTTCTAAGGCTCCCACAGGCTCTCAGAAGGCGCCAGAACGTTGAATGATGACTCTGCAGTTACTGGCTGAAAAACAGTAGCGCATTTGGTAAGTGGTCGATCTGAGAACAATGAGACGGGTGCGCACATGCACGTGAAGAGTCCATTTTACTTTTTCAGTCTTTGAACGAAAACAACGACTCCCGGTCGGAATATTATCGCTATTTTACGAGAAAAATCGCATAAAAATTGATTTTAACCTCTCTAGGGTATGTGGGACGAAATCGTCCCACCTACTCAACAGCCAGTGGAATCCCGTGGCGCGTTATTCAAATACCTTAGAAATGCCATTACTTCAATTTCTCAAACATATTACTATTTTACACAATTTTAAAGACAAGACTCTCGTTAATCTAACCACACTGTCCGATTTCAAAAAGGCTTTACAACGAAAGCAAAACATTAGAATATGTCAGCAGAGTACCCAGCCAGAAATAATCAGACACCCATTTTTCAAGCTAGCATATAATGTCACATAAACCCAATCCACAGCTAAATGCAGCACTAACCTTTGATGATCTTCATCAGATGACACCCCTAGGACATTATGTTATACAATACATGCATGTTTTGTTCAATCAAGTTCATATTTATATCAAAAACCAGCTTTTTACATTCGCATGTGACGTTCAGAACTAGCATACCCACCGAACACTTCCGGTGAATTTACTAAATTACTCACGATAAACGTTCACAAAAAACATAACAATTATTTTAAGTATTAGAGATACAGAACTCCTTTATGCAATCGCTATGTCCGATTTTAAAATAGCTTTTCGGCAAAAGCACATTTTGCAATATTCTGAGTAGATAGCCCAGCCATCATGGCTAGCTATTTTGAACCCAACCAAGTTTGGCCCACACCATTCAAACAGTTTTAGAAACTTTAGGGTGTTTTCTATCCAAAGCCAATAATTATATGCATATTCTAGTTTCTGGGCAGGAGTAATAATCAGATTAAATCGGGTACATTTTTTTTCCGGCCGTGCAAATACTGCCCCCTATCCCCAACAGGTTAACACTCCAAAGTTTCTAAAACTGTTTGAATGGTGTCTGTGAGTATAACAGAACTCATTTGGCAGGCCAAAACCTGAGAAGATTCCAAACAGGAAGCGCCCTCTCTGACCATTTTTTGCCCTCCTTGATTATCTCTATCCAATACAGGGGATCTCTGCTGTTACGTGACACTTCCTATGGCTCCCATGGGCTCTCAGAAGGCGGCAAAAAGCTGAATGACGTAATTCCAAGCCCTGGCTGAAAAGCTTTAGCGCATTTGCTAAGTGGTCTATCAGCGGACAATGGGACTCATGCTCGTGCACGAGACGACCCCATGTTTTCATTCTATCGTCTTTGAACGGATACAACAACTCCCGGTCGGAATATTATCGCTTTTTTACGAGAAAATTTTAAACAACGGTTGACATGCTTGGAAGTACGGTAATGAAATTTTTAGAAATTTTTGTAATGAAATGCGTTGTGCTCGTAACCCTTCTTTACCATTCGGATAGTGTCTTGAACGCACGAACAAAATGCCGCTCTTTGGATATAACAATGGATTATTTGGGACCAAACGAACATTTGTTATTGAAGTAGAAGTCCTGGGAGTGCATTCTGACGAAGAACACCAAAGGTAATCAAACTTTTCTAATAGTAAATCGGAGTTTGGTGAAGGCTAAACTTGCTGGGTGTCTAAATAGCTAGCCCTGTGATGCCGGGCTATCTACTGAGAATATTGCAAAATGTGCTTTCACCGAAAAGCTATTTTAAAATCGGACATATCGAGTGCATAGAGGAGTTCTGTATCTATAATTCTTAAAATAATTGTTATGTTTTTTGTGAACGTTTATCGTGAGTAATTTAGTAAATTCACCGGAAGTTTGCGGGGGGTATGCTAGTTCTGAACGTCACATGCTAATGTAAAAAAAGCTGGTTTTTGATATAAATATGAACTTGATTGAACAAAACATGCATGCATTGTATAACATAATGTCCTAGGGTTGTCATCTGATGAAGATCATCAAAGGTTAGTGCTGCATTTAGCTGTGGTTTTGTTTTTTGTGACATTATATGCTAGCTTGAAAAATGGGTGTCTGATTATTTCTGGCTGGGTACTCTGCTGACAAAATCTAATGTTTTGCTTTCGCTGTAAAGCCTTTTAGAAATCAGACAGTGTGGTTAGATAAAGGAGATTCTTGTCTTTAAAATGGTGTAAAATAGTCATATTGTTGAAAAATTGAAGTTTTTGGATTTTAGAGGAGTTTGTATTTCGCGCCACGCCCATCATTGGATATTGGAGCAGGTGTTCCGCTAGCGGAACGTCTAGATGTAAGAGGTTATTAAGCATATCCCAGTTTAGGTCACCTAACAGTACGAGCTCTGAAGATAGATGGGGGGCAATCAATTCACATGTGATGTCCAGGGCACAGCTGGCGGGCAGAGGGTGGTCTATATCAAGTGGCAACAATGAGAGACTTGTTTCTGGAAAGGTGGAATTTTATAAGTAGAAGCTCGAATTGTTTGGGCAATGACCTGGATAGTATGACAGAACTCTGCAGGCTATCTCTGCAGTAGATTGCAACTCTGCCCGCTTTGGCAGTTCTATCTTGTCGGAAAATATTATAGTTAGGGATGGAAATTTCAGGATTTTTGGTAGCCTTCCTAATCCAGGATTCAGACATGGCTAGGACATTGGGTTGGCAGAGTGTGCTAAATCAGTGAATAAAACAAACTTAGTGAGGAGGCTTCTAATGTGAACATGCATGAAACCAAGGCTTTTACGGTTACAGAAGTCAACAAATGAGAGCGCCTGGGGAATGGGAGTGGAGCTACGTGCTGCAGGGCATGGATTAACCTCTACATCACCAGAGGAACAGAGGAGGAGTAAGGCTGGAGCAACGAACCGCCCTTGCTGTCTCTGCCTGGCCAGTTTCCCCTCTTTCCACTGGGATTCTCTGCCTCTACCCCTGTTACGGGGGCTGAGTCACTGGCTTACTGATGTTCTTCCATGCCGTCCCTGGGAGGTGCGTCACTTGAGTTGGTTGAGTCACTGACATGGTCTTCCTGTCTGTGTTGGTGCCCCCCCTTGGGCTGTGCCGTGGCGGAGATCTTTGTGGGTTATACTCGGCCTTGTCCCGGGATGGTAAGTTGGTGGTTGTAGATATCCCTCCAGTGGTGTGGAGGCTGTGCTTTGGCAAAGTGGGTGGGGTTATATCCTACCTGTTTGGCCCTGTCCGGGGGTTTCATCGGATGGGGCCACAGTGTCTCCTGACCCCTCCTGTCTCAGCCTCCAGTATTTATGCTGCAGTAGTTTATGTGTCGGGGGGCTAGGGTCAGTCTGTCACATCTGGAGTATTTCTCTTGTCTTTTCCGGTGTCCTGTGTGAATTTAAATATGCTCTCTCTAATTCTCTCTTTCTCTTTCTTTCTTTCTTTCTTTCTTTCTTTCTTTCTCGGAGGACCTGAGCCCTAGGTCCATGCCTCAGGACTACCTGGCTTGATGACTCCTTGCTGTCCCCAGTTCACCTGGCCGTGCTGCTGCTCCAGTTCCAACTGTTCTGCCTGCAGCTATGGAACCCTGACCTGTTCACCGGACGTGCTACCTGTCCCAGACCTGTTGTCCCAGACCTGCTGGAACCCTGACCTATTCACCGGACGTGCTACCTGTCCCAGACCTGCTGTTTTCAACTCTCTAGAGACAGCAGGAGCGGTAGAGATACTCTCAAAGATCGGCTATGAAAAAGCCAACTGACACTTACTCGTGTTGCTGACTTGTTGCACCCTCGACAACTACTATGATTATTATTATTTGACAATGCTGGTCATTTATGAACATTTGAACATCTAGGCCATGTGCTGTTATAATCTCCACCTGGCACAGCCAGAAGAGGACTGGCCACCGCTCATAGCCTGGTTCCTCTCTAGGTTTCTTCCTAGGTTTTGGCCTTTCTAGGGAGTTTTTCCTAGCCACCGTGCTTCTACACCTGCATTGCTTGCTGTTTGGGGTTTTAGGCTGGGTTTCTGTACAGCACTTTGAGATATCAGCTGATGTAAGAAGGGCTATATAAATACATTTGATTTGATTTGAGTAGGATAAGGGTATGGCTAAAGGCTATAAGAACTGGTCATCTAGTGCATTAGGAACATAGAGTAAAAGGAGCAGGTTTCTGGGCGTGGAAGAATAGTTTCAAGACATAATGTACAGACAAGGGTATGGTAGGATGTGAATAGCAGTGGAGGTAAACCTAGGCGTTGAGTGATGATGAGAGAGGTTTTGTCTCTAGGTACACCATTTAAACCAGGTGAGGTCACCGCATGTGTGGGAGGTGGAACAAAAGTGCTAGCTAAGGCATATTGAGCAGGGCTGGAGGCTCTACAGTGAAATAAGACAATATTCACTAACCAAAACAGCAATGGGCAGAGTATATTGACATTAGGGAGTGGCATACGTAGCCGAGTGATGATAGGGACCAGTGAGTAGCTAGGCGAGCTGGAGACACAGCGATTCAGACAGCTAGAGGGCCGGGGCTAGCAGGCTAGCAGAAGGGCCTTAGGGGGACGTCGCGACGGAAGAGTCTGTTGTAGCTCCCTCGGGACGGTTATATCGGCAGACCAGTCGTAATGGATCGGCAGGGCTCTGTGTAGGCAGTAAAAGGGTCCAGGCCAATTGGCAAAATAGGTATTGTAGCCCAAGAAATTGGCTGATGGACCTCTTCAGCTAACAGTCTGATATGGTCTTGACAGCTAGCGGGCCGCGGCTAGCAGGCTAGCAGATGGGCCTTCAGGGGATGTCGCGACGGAGGAGCCTGTTGAAACCCCATCTGGCGAATTATGTCAGTAGACCAGTCGTGATGGCTCGACGGGGCTCCGTGTCAGCAGTAAAAGGGGTCCAGGCCAATTGATAAAATAAGTATTGTTGCCCAAGGAGAGGCTGATGGACCTCATCAGCTAGCCGGGAGATGGGCCTAGCACGAGGCTAGTTCCAGGCTAACTGCTGCTTGGCTCTGGACAGAAACGTTAGCCAGGAGTAGCCACTCAGATAGCAGCTAGCTAGCTGCGATGATCCAGGTGAAAAGGTTCAGAGCTTGCGGTAGGAATCTGGAAATGTGGAGATTAGGTGGAGAAAAAGCAGTCCTGTATGCCCTGGGTTGAATCGCGTTGTGCAGACTGGCAGGAGTTGACTGGGCTAAGGTTAGCTGATGACCGCTAGCAGTGGCTAACTGACTACTAGCTAGTGTTCCGGTACTAAAGTATAGAAAATAGCAGATCCATACCACATTGGGTGAGGCGGGTTGCAGGAGAGTATGTTGAAATTGAGGTTAAAAATATAAAAAATATATACGAAATTATATACGAAGAAAAAAAAGGTATGTACACGGGACACGACAAGACAGATGTCTGAACTGCTACGCCATCTTGGATAGATAAAAACACTATAGTACATACTAGAGTAATCTCTGCAAAAATACTACAGTACACGACAGTCGGCAAAAACTGTACAGTAAATACTACAGTGTACTACAGTCCAAAAACACTACAGGAAATACTACTGTATACTACAATCCGCAAAAACACTATGTTAATTACTATAATATGTACTACAGTTTTCTTTTACTACAGTTAACTTTAAGTACTACAGTAAATACTACAGTATTCACTGTAAATAATACAGTATTCACTATGGTGTTTTTTCAGACTTTAGTTCGCAAAAACACTATAGTGAATACAATAGTATTTATACAGTATAGTAGTTTATTCATGAGGGTATCCCTGAGCCATCAGGCATTCTAAATGTTCTAGTAAGGTATTATTAGAATGGGTAGAATGCGATTAAGGATTACGATCTTTCAGGAATGTTATTATTTTGTCAGCACCTCCACTTTTTATGCCTTTTCAAGGAAACTAGAAACAACAGGATGGCCATGGTGTCTGTCTGTCTGTCTCTCTGTAGGCCTGGAAGTTCCACAAAAGAATGAGGAAAATAAGTGTAAAAATAAAATAGCCATAGTATATTTTCCAGGAACCATAGACAACATGACAGTAGGGGAGAAAACCAGGAATCATGATATTTCGAAATCCACATTGTTCAAATGACAGAAAATAGATAGGATCACCTTAATTCCGTCAAAATACTTACAGAAAACTGTGAAATAACTATTTTTCAGGCCAAGGCTTCAATATATTCATCCAATGATAAATATACCTCCAAACTGTAATACTGGATAAGTGGATAAGGAAACCGATTACCTAAAAAAATATAGTTAAGGAACTTTAACAACTGAAGTGAGTAGTGCTACCTTCATATAAGTAATACAAATGCTTTTGTAATGTATACTTACAAAATACCTTTTGTAATGTATTCTTAAATTTAACTCCCCAACTAAGCTACACCTCCTATCATTTCCCAGCGTGCTTTGCCTTTTCGATTGAATTGTAAAATTAACACTGCAAATCACATCATGTTGATTTGCAAAGCGATGTGTAATTCCTTTTCCAATCAGTTGAAATTTGCATTCAAATGCAACCTGCATTCATAATGACTGCCAGGGTTAAGAACAGTGGGAAGAAACTACCTAAGTCATTGAAACCGGAACAACCATTTCATTAACGGGTGCAAAAATTCAATGATTGGATTAGTTTAGAGAAAATAAATATTTATTTGTGTAGCGTAACATTTCATCAATCAATCACTCAATGTATATGCAAAACACAGATATTAAACACTTTTTTAAAAAATCGACCTGCCGTAGAGCATGGCGGAAAAAAAAGTTAATTTGTTATCATATCTTTAAAACATTTAGTTGGTGTGACTTCTCATTTAGTTTCGAGTCGGTACCACATAAACATTTAATGTAATAATGATTTTTCTTTGACTTTGACTACAACTTACTAGAAGTTTTCAGGTTATTCTTTGTTTAAGATGCAGAATGGTTTTGATTTCACAATCATGTTGTTTATGGCTAGGAGGCACTGGTTATGTCCAATCAGTGTCATGCAACTGATCGTATGCACAAACACACACACACAAACACACACACACAGGCACTCACAAGCAAGCACACACACACCTTTAATCGTTCCGTTGTTTCAGTAGGAGGAAGTGTTGTAACGAGGCTGTGGGCTGTGTGCCAAGACTGAGACTGAGGGTAGAGTTTGCTGAAAAGGCCTGTCATGCTATAACACTCATTAAATTGGATTACATGCAAATATATACTGCACACATAGCACGCGCTCTGCATCCGTTCTGGCACTGGGTGATACACACAGGCGCAGTGGTGTAAAGTACTTAAGTAGAAATACTTTAGCGTACTACTCATTAAGTAGGTTTTTGGGTATCTGTACTTTAATTTACTATTTATTAAAAGGGCACAAGGCGAGACACAGGAGGCAGATGATTTGAGTCTTTGATATTTATTACATCCAAAACGGGTAGGCAAGAGAATGGTCATGGACAGGCAAAAGGTCAAAACCAGTTCAGAGTCCAGGAGGTACAGTATGGCAGGCAGGCTCGAGGTCAGGGCAGGCAGAATGGTCAGGTAGGTGGGTACAGAGTCCAGAAAACAGGCAAGGGTCAAAACCAGGAGGACTAGAAAAATAGAATAGAAAAGGCAGGAGCACAGGAAAAACACTCTGGTTGACTTGGAACTTACAAGATGAACTGGCACAGAGAGACAGGAAACACAGGGATAACAAGCGACACCTGGAGGGGGTGGAAACAATAACAAGGACAGGTGAAACTGATCAGGGTGTGACATTTATATTTTTGACAACTTTTACTTCACTACATTCTGAAAGAAAATGATGTACTTTTTACTCCATGCATACCCAAAAGTATTCGTTACATTTTGAACGCTTAGCAGGACAGGAAAAATGTCAAATTCACACACTTATCAAGAGAACATCCCTGGTCATCCCCTGCCTCTGAACTGGCAGACTCACTAAATACATGCTTCGTTTGTAAATTATGTCTGAGTGTTCCCCTGTCTATCTGTAAATATAAGGAATTTGAAATGATTTATACTAGGATTATATATATAAAAAAATGTAAACAAGAAAATGCCATCTGGTTTGCTAAATATAAGGAATTTGAACTGATTTATACTTCATCTTTAATTTTGATACTTAAGTATATTTGAGCAATTACATTTGCTTTTGATACTTAAGTATATTTAAAACCAAATACTTTCAGACTTTTAGTCAAGTAGTATTTTACTGGGTGACTTTCACTTTTACTTGAGTAATTTTCTATTAAGGAACTCTTTACTTTTACTCAAGTATGACAATTGGGTACTTTTTCCCGCCACTGCACACACATATTTGAAGACATGCAGGCATGCATGGGCACACATACATGGATGAAGGCAGGCAGGCAAACAGGCAGGAGCATACACACTTACACTTGCACACGCGCACACACTGTTACGAACCGGCTCAGAATTCGCAACAAAAGGGAGACAACGTGGAGACAAGGAGTATCAAAATATATATTTATTAAATAAAGTAACTAAATAATTAACAATGGTGTGTGTAATCAGTAGTGTAAGTGAGTGTTTTGCATACCTGAATGTAATAATGCATGGTGTTGAAAGGTGCCAAAGCAAATAACCAAAAAACCACAAAACTACACAACCAAAATCAACCAAGTGTTTGCGTGGAGAGAGTCTCTTAATGACTGTGGAAGAGGGGTCTTTATCCTGGGTCACACCCGAGCCCAGGTGTTTCCCATCTAGCTGACGACCCTTCCAACTCCGCCCACTGGCATCCTAATAAGGAACAAGAGCAAAGAGAGAAAATACAGCAGACAGAGTGGGAGGGTCGTCACACCCCCCCCCATAAAACCGGGGACCAACAAGGACCCCGGAACAACGTATCAGCCTCTGCCTCCCAAATTGACAAGGGGTTACGTGTTCACAGTTCCACTTGCCCCAACCAATCTCCTCCCCAGACCTCAGCAACCTTTACACAGGAAGCAACTTTTAAGAGGAAAGAAGAAAACGAGACCAGGAGGGAACAGACAGGAACAACAGAACATGACAACACCAAACAACGGTCAGTCACGTAAATATTCAGGAACAGGGCGCACGAGAGAGCGCATCAGCAATCACGTTATCAGTTCCCCGGATATGCCTCACATCGAGATGGAAGGATTGTAAAAATAAACACCATCTCATTATCCTCTGATTGGGACACATCATGGACCTGAAAAAGGTGAGAGGGTTATGGTCGGTGTAGACCACAATAGGTACTACTCCCGACCCAACATACACTTCAAAGTGTTGTAGCGCCCAAATGAGTGCTAGCGCTTCTTTTTCAATGACCGAGTAGTTCAACTGATAACGGTAAAATTTTTTGGAAAAGAAACTAACAGGCCTCTCAACCCCAGACACATCTGCTTGCAGCAAAACTGCACCTGCCCCCACATGACTAGCATCCACCTGCAAGGTAAATGACAAATCCACACGAGGAGCAGCCAGCACCGGAGTTGAGGTAAGCAACCTCTTTGCATCTTCAAAAGCCTGTTGACAATGAGAAGACCATACGTAAACAGCCTTAGCTTTCAACAATTCTGTCAAGGGAGCGACCACAGTAGAAAAGTTCCTACAAAAGCCACGGTAGTAACCAATCATTCCCAAGAAACGCATAAGTTCCTTTTTTGTAGTTGGTGGTGGAAAAGCATCAATAGCTACCACTTTAGCCCGAACAGGACGCACTTCACCCTGCCCAACCACCTTTCCAAGGTATGTAACAGTTGCCTGAGCAAACTCACATTTAGCCAAATTGATCGTGAGGCGACCTGCAGCCAGACGCTCAAACAAGGCTTGAATACGGGACAGATGTTCCTCCCAGGTATCTGCATATATCACTACATCGTCCAGATAAACAGCGCACCCGGCCAGCCCTGCAACAACCCTGTTCATAAGTCGCTGAAAAGTGGCAGGTGCATTACGCAGGCCGAAACTCATAACCGAATACGAGTACAGACCAGAGGGTGTAATAAAGGCAGAGATTTCACGTGCCCTACTCGTTAAGGGCACCTGCCAATAGCCCTTTAACAGGTCAAATTTGCTCACAAACTTAGCTGCTCCGACTTGATCTACGCAGTCCTCCATCCGAGGAAGAGGAAATGAATCTGGCTTAGTGACAGCATTTACCTTACGGTAATCCGTACAAAATCTGTTTGTTCCATCCGGTTTACTGACCAAGATACAGGGAGAAGCCCAACTGGAGAAAGAAGGCTCTGCTATCTTACTCTCCAGCATGTACCTGACCTTAGCATCCAGACAACGCAGTTTCTCTGCAGAAACTCTATAGAATCGCTGACGAATGGGGTCAGCATCTTCAATGTCAATATCATGCTCTATCAAGTTTGTAAGTTTTGGTGTATCAGAAAACAACTCTGGAAATTTCCGAATCAGACCAACCATCTCTTTTCGCTCATCAACAGGTAGATGAGTAAGAAGGTCGTCCAAAATATCCAGTGTCTCTGAATTTTTCAATCTACCTTGCAATATGCAATCGTCGGGACCAGGAACATCTTCCTCATCATGCACAGACCTAGCATGAGAAAAACCAAAGGATGTAACGGTATCAACCAAAAGAACAGGTTTACCGTCCTCTGTAGACTCCCACTGTTCAGTCTCCGTTGAACGTGCATAATAGGGTTTTAACAAATTTACATGGCACAGTTGGTGTGCTTTTCTCCGTTCTGGAGTGGCAACTAGATAATTCTGCTCAGTGTACTGGCGCACCACTGTATATGGACCTTGAAACTTGGCTTGAAAAGGAGAACCAATAATTGGCAGCAGAGCAAGAACCTGGTCACCTGGACTAAAGTGACGAGGCTCAGTTCGACGATCAAATATGCCCTTCATCCTTTCCTGTGCAGATGATAGCTTTTCTTTCGCCATTTCACCAGCGGCGTACAAGCGTCGCCGGAAATCACACACATACGATAACAGGGACTGAGGAGGCTCGGGAGACTTCCAATCATCCTGGAGAACAGATAAAAGTCCACGCACCCTATGTCCAAACACAAGGTCATTTGGACTGAAACCTGTGCTCTCCTGTGAAACCTCCCTAGCGGCTAACAATAACCAAGGCAACCCCTCCTCCCAATCCTTATCCATCTCAGTACAATAAGCTCTCAACAAAGACTTAAGTGTTTGATGGAAACGTTCCAGTGCTCCTGGACTTTGTGCATGATAGGCGCTAGACAAATTGTGTTTAATATGGAGCTGTTGGAGAACCTGACCAAAGAGATTAGAGGTGAAATTTGATCCTTGATCACTCTGAATGACCTTAGGGATTCCAAACAGTGAGAAAAACTGAGTCAAAGCTTTTAACACAGACTTAGTTGTGATAGACCGGAGAGGATAGGCAGCAGGAAACCTAGTGGTCTGACACATCAGTCAACAAATAATTACTACCTTTTTTAGAACGAGGCAGAGGACCAACACAATCAATAATCAGGTACTCAAAAGGTTGGCTGAGTAGCGGAATAGGAAACAGTGGTACCGGCTTAATAGCTTGATTAGGTTTACCAGTTAATTGACAGGTGTGACAAGTTTTGATAAAATCAGAAACATCTCTCTTCAACCCAGGCCAAAAGAAATGTCTTAATATGCGATTGTAGGTTTTCCTCACGCCCATATGTCCAGCAACGTCATTGTGAGAAGTGGTCAAAACCAACTCACGAAGCTTAACTGGTACAACAACCTGACTAATCGCCTCCCCCAGAAAACAACTACCATGAGACATCCACTTTCTCATCAGGACATCCTCTAGGAGAAAATATCCATGTGCGACATCTCCCAACTGTTCCACAGGCACAATTTGGTCACGCAACTTCTCTAATGTGGGGTCAGTCCGTTGCGCATCGATTAGATCGGAGCGGGGTACAGGTAACGGGATAACGGGGAAAACAGTGAGAGACGTCTTTGGGGTATTCTCATTTACCGACGCAGTAACTAGGTCGCCATGGATCATAGAACGTGTCACTGCACACGCAGAGAACACCTCTGGGAAACTCTGCGCACTCTCATCAGGAATCCCTACAATTGACGGTGTAGTGGAAACCACTAGAGATGGAGACACAACAGGCCACACACGCTCACCAGCCAAGTTATTCCCAAGGATAACGTCAATACCCTCAATAGGCAATGAAGGACGCACCCCCACAACAACCTCACCTTTCACCAGTCCACAATCCAACATTAGTCTATGCAATGGAACTGACAGAGTGTTCAAACCTATTCCCCTAATTAGCACGCTATTCCCTGAATCAGTCTCAACAGAGAAGGGTAACAGAGATTCCAACACAAATGATTCAGAGGCACCTGTGTCTCTTAGGATTTTCACTGGCACTAGGTTCTTACTTCCTAACAGAGACACAAAACCCTCCGTAATGAAAGGTAAATAGTCTGGATCAATATGGACTTTCACCTGCCCCTGGGCATGAGACAATGTGTCAGGAGTGAACTGATGTGGAACAGGCGCAGCTAACGCCGTAGGCTTCGATTTAACAAAAGTACCTGTACTGAACTTATCCCTAGACCTAAGAACCGGACATTCGTTTTTCCAATGTCCTGAGCCTAGACAGTAGTGACACTCTTGACCAAAGTCAGTTTTACCATGGGAGTCAGGCTCAACCCTAGTTGAATAAAACTCTGCCCGTGAACCAGTGTATCTCGGTGAGCGAGGTCCAAATCTCTCCGAACGTCTCCACTCACTCCGAATACGGGGCTCTACAAAAATAGTTTTGTGAGTCAAAACATATTCGTCTGCCAAAACCGCAGCTTCAGCGACAGTTTTAACTTTCCGTTCGTTAATGTACGTGGCTATACGATCAGGGACTGTGTCCTTAAATTGCTCTAACATAATCAGCTCACACAGCCCTTGGAAAGTCATAACTGCAGAAGCGGAACACCAGCGATTAAACTGTGAAGATAATTGTCGCACAAACTCAACATGAGTTTGTTTATCATCCCTTTTTAAAGTTCTAAATCGTTGGCGGTAAGCCTCAGGAACCAATTCGTAAATCTGTAACACCGCCGTTTCAACCTTATCATAACTGACACTGTCGGCTACACTAAGAGCTGAATATGCTTCCTGCGCTTTACCAGTCAGCACACACTGCAACATTAAAGCGCGATCAGAATCAGGCCAACTCCTAGCGTTAGCAACACGCTCAAACAACGAAAAGAATGTCTCAGGGTCCCTTTCATTAAACTGAGGCAACAACCGTAAATTCCCAACAATGTCAAATGTGTCCGGGGCATGACCAAAAGAGGAACGATTCCTAAGTAAATCTGCGTCACCTTCCCAGAGCAAACTCTCTCCTGAGAGCTTTCCTTCCCTAACCAACTCTAGTCGATCTTGTTGCAGCTTGATTTTAGCACGCTCCATATCCTGTTTAAATTCCAATTCCTTTTCATATTTTAACTGATCAGCAGCCAATTCCTTTTCATATTTTAACTGATCAGCAGCCAATTCCTTTTCATATTTCAACCGATCTGCACGCTCCATATCCTGTTTAAATTCCAATTCCTTCTCATATTTTACACGATCGTGCTCTATCTGTAACAGAAGCAGCTCTTTCTGCTGTTCAAAAAGAAGACTACTAGGACTAACCGATGGAGCGGTAATTGTGACATATCGGGGAGACGGCAAGTCCTCAGCAGAGGCTGCCCCAGTGGTAACGTCAAGAATACCACTCTCCATCAGATTGGCCTTCAATATTAACCTAATAGAATTTTTTAGACGTTTATCACTAATTTCAACCTTGTAGTGTTCAGCAACCTTCAACAACTGTTCTTTAGTACATAAGTCTAACAGTTCCTCTGATGGAAAGCGAATGAACTCGTCTACATTAGACGCCATAGTCAGAGAGAGAGAAAAAAAAAAAAAAAAAAAAAAAAATCTCACTCAACCCCTCTGAGCACCCCAAACCACAACAAGAGAAATAACAATCACACTGGCACCACAGAAAAGAGATGAGATATGGAGCTTCCCCAAAACCTACAATAACTCAACCCTAGTCTTCATGCAGATTTGCGGTGGGTAATTATGCACTGTAGCCCACTGGCGAGGAAGTAACCCCCAGCACGCTGGTAGATTCCACCAAGCCACGGATGTGCCCCCGAGACAACTGCTCAGTCCACAGACACCACACAAAAATAACAAACATTAACAATGCCCAACATATTCCAAAAATGAAATACGTCGCTAAGCCTATCAGGGGAAAAAGGCTATAGCTCCTGGTGGTAAGGTTCACTACCCTAACCAAATCTCACACTGAGGTACACAGCTGATTGCACTCACGTCCTCAGACCAATGTCCCAACAGCAAGTAGAACAAGCGTTTCCAGGGTGGGCAGGGCCTGGAAACTAACCAAGGTACTCTCTCCAACACAGCACACAAACCAAACAAACAAAAGCAACCAGTACTGAGCACCAAACTCAAACTAACAAAATCTACAAACAAAGTACCTACGGAATTTAACATACCTCCACGTTTTCTCCCAAACACAATCCGTTCAAGATCCCAGATGAGCCCCCACTTGTTACGAACCGGCTCAGAGTTCGCAACAAAAGGGAGACAACGTGGAGACAAGGAGTATCAAAATATATATTTATTAAATAAAGTAACTAAATAATTAACAATTGTGTGTAATCAGTAGTGTAAGTGAGTGTTTTGCATACCTGAATGTAATAATGCATGGTGTTGATTGGTGCCAAAGCAAATAACCAAAAAACCACAAAACTACACAACCAAAATCAACCAAGTGTCTGCGTGGAGAGAGTCTCTTAATGACTGTGGAAGAGGTGTCTTTATCCTGGGTCACACCCGAGCCCAGGTGTTTCCCATCTAGCTGACGACCCTTCCAACTCCGCCCACTGGCATCCTAATAAGGAACAAGAGCAAAGAGAGAAAATACAGCATCAGAGTGGGAGGGTCGTCACACACACACACACACACACACACACACACACACACACACACACACATACATAACTGAGAAGCCAGCTATCAAAAGTTGCCAGAGGTGGAATGGCCTGCCTCAGATGACAGATTGATTTGCCCATAGTATAACTTTCAATTGAAGCTAAATGTAACAATTGAACCATAGTGCAATGCCCGGTAGTGATGGGCCAAGTGTATGGGAAAACACTCTTGCATCAGGGGCTTGGTCTTTCCTCTATTGACACATTTAGACAAAAATATATCTATTGTGCAAATGTTTGAATACAAATAACATCAATACAAATTGTCTACTTTTTCAGCCAAAACAACAGTTTATTATAGGTTGGTGGTGAAATGTAAAACATCTCTGATGCAACACACACACACACACACACACACACACACACACACACACACACACACACACACACACACACACACACACACACACACACACACACACACACACACACACACACACACACACACACACACACACACACACACACACACACACACACACACACACACACACTTATTTGGCGCTGGCCAGCACTGATCTGACCTGGGGTAGACAGACACACTACACGTCCCACAGAGTCGTCATGGTAGCAGGAGCCAAAATAAAGCAGCCGTTGTGACAGCAGCAGTCCTGTCAGCAGCCTCCAATGTAGAGAGACGTTTACCCACCCACCCCCACACACTCACTCACTCACTCACTCACTCACTCACTCACACTCACACTCACACTCACTCTCTCTCTCTCTCTCTCTCTCTTTTCGAGTCTAGAGCCTGCTGGAATAGACACAAAACGAGGCGAGTGCTCATGGAGAAAGGAGGAGGTGGAGAAGTGTGTATCCTGAACTGACCCTTTCTATTTATGGTGGTCCAGAGTGGACATATTTAGCAGCAGCTGCGCCGCTGGCACCCACCCATACACCCAGGGCTGTTCCCAGCTCCCTACCCAGCCTGCCTGACGCTTTCACTCTACCCAGCTCAGGAATGAACATTAGCTTCCTCGTTATAGCCCTCGCACTTCCCTTCATCTAGTCTCTGCCAGAGTGGAAGAATTGTGTGGGTATCCTGCTGCACATAGAGCCCCATGGAGATAATGTAGCCTCTTCTGTTCTGCCTCATAGAATGATAATAATCTAAAAACATTAGAATGTTTTAACCACAGAATTAGAATAGAAAGGAAAGACATCTAAATTCTAATTATAGTGTTCTAACACCCTTCTGAGTGATGCAGAGTCCAATCCAGTCCTGACTGGAGAGAATAGGATGGGATCTTCAGTCCACAAACAAATGGTGTATATTTAATTCTGAAAGTGTGAAATGTACACTCTTTTCAGTTTACATGAGTCACACTGTACTTACATTTTCCCCATTTAACTATTATATTGTTCAAAGGAACTCAATTGTGGTTGTTGCATAGCTTGTAGAGCAGGTATTCCCAAACTTGGGTACTCGCAATGCCGTCGGGGGTACGCCAATTTATTTTTATTTTTTTTAAATATTCACATTTTAAAAATATGTATTCTAATTTTTTTTATTGACATTTTCAAACAGTACATTTATATTTCCAACGGGGCTATACATTTGGGTGATGTAATGTGTGCGCTGAGAGTCGGGAAGCAAGTTCAGGGAGTGAGGGTTTTATAAATAAACGTAACGTAATACAAAACAAGAAAACACAAACAACGCACAGACATGACACTGGAACAGATACAATAATGCCTGGGGAAGGAACCAAAGGAAGTGACATATATAGGGAAGGTAATCAGGGAGGTGATGGAGTCCAGGTGAGTCTGAAGACGCGCAGGTGCGTGTAACGATGGTGACAGGTGTGCACCATAACGAGCAGCCTGGTGACCTAGAGGCCGGAGAGGGAGCACATGTGACATGGGAGGTTTTTCTCTCGCCTGAGTAGCTTCGTTTCACTGCCAAAAATATAATTAAACCATCTAGTGTTAAGCAAAATTACAACACAATGTCAAATATAGGTAGCCTAGTCAAATAATTAACATCCAATCACATTAACCATTACTCTCTCGCGGGAAACTACACCATTTAGAAACTAAACATGACAATTAGAAAAAAAAGCCACTGGAGTTTTTTGAGCGAGAATAAAGACGACTTTCGAGTGTTAAGACATGTATAAAAGCAATAGATATCATTAATAAGAAGGGGCTAGAAGTCACTATTAATCGAGTCACTAGCAAGTCTCAAGTCACATGGTCCGAGTCTCAAGTTGAGTCCCAAGTAAAACGGGTCAAGACTCGAGTCAAGTCCAAGTCGTGTATTCTAAGAGCAAGTCGAGTCACAACTTTTCAAGTCAAGTCTCATGACAAGTAATACAACGTATCTATAGTGGCAAGAAAATGTTAGTGAACCCTTTGGAATTACCTGGATTTCTGTATAAATTGGTCATTAGATTTGATCTGATCTTTGTCTAAGTCACAACAATAGACACACAGTGTGCTTAAACTAATAACACACAACTTATTGTATTTTATTGTCTATATTGAATACATAATTAAAACATTCATAGTGTACAGTAGGTTGGAAAAAGTATGTGAACCCCTAGGCTAATGACTTCTCCAAAAGCTAATTGGAGTCAGGAGTCAGCTAACCTGGAGTCCAATAAATGAGACGAGATTGGAGATGTTGGTTAGAGCTGCCTTGCCCTATGAAAAACACTCACAAAATTTGAGTTTGCTATTCACAAGAAGCATTACCTGATGTGAACCATGCCTCGGACAAAAGAGATCTCAGAAGACCTAAGATTAAGAATTGTTCACTTGCATAAAGATGGAAAGGATTACAAAAGTATCTCTAAAAGCCTTGATGTTCATCAGTCCACGGTAAGACAAATTGTCTATAAATGGACAAAGTTCAGCACTCTTGCTACTCTCCCTAGGAGTGGCCGTAAGGTAAAGATGACTGCAAGAGCACAGGGAAGAATGCTCAATGAGGTTAAGAGGAATCCTAGAGTGTCAGCTAAAGACTTACAGAAATCTCTGGAACATATTGACATCTCTGTTGATGAGTTTACAATATGTAAAACACTAAACAAGAATGGTGTTAATGGGAGGACACCACGGAAGAAGCCACTGCTGTCCAAAAAAAAGATTACAGCACGTCTGCAGTTTGTAAAAGTGCCCCTGGATTTTCTACAGCGCTACTGGCAAAACATTCTGTGGACAGATGAAACTACAGTTGAATTGTTTGCAAGGAACACATGTGAAGAGAGAAAAAGGCACCAACATCAAAAACTTATCCCAACTGTAAAGTATGGTGGAGGGGCTGCTTTGCTGCCTCAGGACCTGGACAGCTTGCTATTGTTGACAGAAAAATTAAGTTTATCAATACTATTTGCAGGAGAATGTAAGGCTCTCTGCCAATTGAAGCTCAACAGAAGTTGGTGATGCAACAGGTCAACAACCCAAAACACAGAAGTAAATAAACAACAGAATGGCTTCAACAGAAGAAAATACGCCTTCTGGAGTGGCCCAGTCAGAGTCCTGACCTCAACCTGATTGAGATGCTGTGGCATGACCTCAAGAGATCGGTTCACATCAGACATCCCAAGAATGAAACAGTTTTGTAAAGACGAATGGTCCAAAATTCTTTCTGTCTATTGTGCAGGTCTGATCCGCAACTACAGGAAAAGTTTGGTTGAGGTTATTGCTGCCAAAGGAGGGTCAACCAGTTATTAAATCCAAGCGTTCACATACTTTTTCTACCCTGCACTGTGAATGTTTACACAGTGTTCAATAAGACATGAAAAGGTATAATTATTTGTGAGTTATTTGTTTTAACAGACTGTTTGTCTATTGTTGTGACTTAGATGAAGATCGGATCAAACTTTATGACCAATTTATGCAGAAATCAAGGTAATTCCAAAGGTTTCACGTACATTTTCTTGCCACTATATAAATGCAAAGACTTGTTCAACTACAAGTTTTTGTGTTGTTGAGGCTGTCAGACAGCCTTTTTCATTAATTTGTGAACAACATATCTTTATTAGCCTGTGTAATTGTAAAATATGTACCTTGTAGCAGTAATAAGGGCATGAAATCTGCATAAGACAGGCTGAAGTGCGCAGAGTGTAAATTTATTTACAGGTCTTGGTGATCAATGGTGAAAGTGCCATATCATACAAAATATACAAGTAGATTTACATACATACAGTGCCTTCGGAAAGTATTCAGACCCCTTGACTTTTTCCACATTTTGTTACGTTACAGCCTTATTCTAAAATTGATTAAATAATTTTTTCCCTCATAAATCTACAAATAAAATCCTATAATGACTAAGCAAAAATGTTTTTTAGAAATGTTGCTAATGTATGAAAATAAAAAAACAGAAATATGACATTTACATTAGTATTCAGACTCTTTGCTCAGTACTTTGTTGAAGCACCTTTGGAGGCTTGAGTCTTCTTGGGTATGACGCTACAAGCTTGGCACACCTGTATTTGGGGAGTTTCTCCCATTATTATCTGCAGATCTTCTCAAGCTCTGTTGGGTTGGATGGGGAGCGTTGTTGCACAGCTATTTTCAGGTCTCTCCAGAGATTTTTGATCGGGTTCAAGTCTGGGCTCTGGCTGGGTCACTCAAGGACATTCAGAGACTTGTCCCGAAGTCACTACTGCGTTGTCATGGCTGTGTTCTTAGGGTCGTTGTCCTGTTGGAAGGTGAACCTTCGCCCCAGTCTGAGGTCCTGAGTGCTCTGGAGCAGGTATTCATTAAAGATCTCTCTGTACTTTACTCTGTTCATCTTTCCCTCGATCATGACTAGTCTCCCAGTCCATGCCGCTGAAAAAACATCCCAAAAGCACGATGCTGCCACCATCATGATTCACAGTAGGGATGGTGCCAAATTTCCTCCAGACGTGACGCTTGGCATTCAGGCCAAAGAGTTCAATCTTGTTTCATAAGATCAGAGAATCTTGTTTCTCATGGTCTAAGAGCAAACTACAAATGGGCCATCATGTGCCTTTTACTGAGGAGTGGATCCTGTCTGGCCACTCTACCATAAATGCCTGATTGGTGGAGTGCTGCAGAGATGGTTGTCCTTCTGTAAGGTTCTCCCATCTCCGCAGAGGAACTCTAGAGCTCTGTCAGCGTGACCACCGGCTTCTTGGTCACCTCCCTGACCAAGGCACTTCTCCCATGACTGCTTAGTTTGGCCGGACGGCTAGAACTAGGAAGAGTTTTGGTGTGCCCAAACCTCTTCCATTTAAGAATGATGGATGTCACACAATCCTATCTTGGAGCTCTATGGACAATTCCTTTGACCTCATGGCTTGGTTTTTGCTCTGACATGCATTGTCAACTGTGGCACCTAATACAGACAGGTGTGTGCCTTCCAAATCATGTCCAATCAATTTAATTTACCACAGGTGGACTCCAATCAAGTTGTAGAAACATTTCAAGGGTGATCAATGGAAACAGGATGCACCTTAGCTCAATTTCGAGTCTCATAGCAAAGGGTCTGAATACTTATGTAAATATGGTGTTTTTTAAAAATATATTTCTAAAAAGCTGTTTTCACTTTGTCATTATAGTGTATTGAGTGTAGATTGCTGAGGATTTTTTTAGTCTATTTTTGAATAAGGCTGTAACGCAACAACATTTGGAAAAAGTCAAGGGGTAGGAATAATTTCTGAAGGAAATAGCACAAAAGAAATGGCCTCTCTACCAAGCCTAACTTGTCCTATCTGAATGGACACTGGTAGAGGGCAAGACTGTACAGCTTCCCCAAATCGAATCTGTCTAACAGAAACAGGTAGGCCTAAATAATAAAGTAAATAAAGTACCTGGCCCCAAGGACCAAAATTAATTATCAAAGACTGACGCGTATGCTTTGTAGTGTCAATCATTTATGATACTCAACAGAAAAACTAAGTTGAATGTTTTTGAAATATGAATAAGCAATTACAACCAATAAACTGGTTCTCCAATCTACACTTCCAATGTTACATTGGTACATTCGTCTTAATCAGACTTCATTATTATGAATTATATTTTATTCAATGTATGCATTGTGTTAATCATTTTCTCTTATTCAACATTCTGACTTCAAAGCGTGGTGGCAGGCCACATAGCCTATTTCTATGCACACTGAGGCACACGTGCTCCTATTAGGCACAACAAAAATGACTGAGACATAGGACACAGACACACAGAACTTCGAACCGGGAAATAGGGAAAAAAATAAACCATACATTGAATTAAATAAACAGAACTTCTACCTTATGAGTCTTGCAAACATTCAGGTGCACTATAAACATTGTGCCCACTCAGAGCAGGGTAAGAAATGGTTGGCTATAAAATTTAAATGTATCCACGTGTTGCATGAATAATGAAATACTATCAATTATTGTAGTATTAGATGGAATATACAGTATACTGAACATACATTAAATAATTATTTTTTTAAGCCTTGAGACATGGATTGTGTATGTGTAGCATTCAGAGGGTGAATGGGCAAGACAAAAGATTTCAGTGCCTTTGAACAGTGTATGGTAATAGGTGCCAGGCGTACTGGTTTGAGTGTGTCATGAATTGTAACTCTGCTAGGTTTTTTATGCTCAACAGTTTCCTGTGTGTGTCAAGAATGGTCCACCACCCAAAGGAGATCCAGCCAACATTGATGAAAGAGGGCAAAGGAGGGTGACACAAATTATGCAGAGCAACAGACGGGCTACAGTTAGTCAACTGACAGTCCACTACAAAATTGGTGCCCAAAGACCCATAATAGAATGCACAACTCGTTGTACCTTGACACAAATGGGGTATGGCAGCCAACGATGATATGTTAGCTAGCTGGCTATGGCTGTACAACACTGTAACTCTTCCAAGTCAAGGTAAGCTTTTGGTTTTATTAATATATTGCTACTGGGGCCTGCAGGTGTATCTGCTAAACTGCTTGCTGTACACTGTACTGTCTCATATAGCCTTCCCAACCTTGGAAGTCAATCTGAATACAGGTTGTTGGTGACTTTCCCAAAATTCCCAGATTTATTTAAAAAAACTTGTTTGAAGGATTTTGGATTTCCTGCTTCCATTTACAAGAAACTTCCAAACAGGATTTCTGCATAACCTTGGAATTTTTGGAAAGGTATCAACATTCTTCAACCCTACCTGCAAGTCACATTATGCTAGTTTGCAACATGATGACCAGCAGAGGGCGTAATTGTGTTAGTTTTGGTCAGGATGTGGCAGGGTTTTTGTGTGTGTTAAGTGTTGTGTTGGTGATTGGACTCCCAATTGAAGGCAGGTGTGTTGAGTTGCCTTTGATTGGGAGTCCTATATAGTAGTGTGTGTTTTTCTTTGGGGTTGTGGGTAGTTGTTCTTGCATTGCGTTTTGTGTGCCTGCAAGACTGTTCCTGTCGTGAGTATCAGTTATTGTTTTTCCCTGTGGATGCTTTACTTTTGTTTATTAAAAAAACTATTAGTATCCACATACCCGCTGCGCCTTGGTCCATTCCTAACAACAACTGTTACAGAACCCACCACAAAAGGACCAAGCAGCGGAAGAGGAAGGAGCATCGGGTGGATGAATGGACATGGGAGGACATCCTGGATGGCAAGGGATACTACACCTGGGAAGAGATCCTGGCCAGAAGGGATCGCCTCCCATGGGAACAGGTGGAGGCACTGAGAAGAGCGGAGGCAGCAGGAAAAGGGAGCGAACGTTATGCTGGAACACGGCTGGCGAGGAAGCCGGAGAGGCACCCCCAACAATTTTTGTTGGGGGGGCACATGGGTAGTTTGGCCAGGCCAAGGAAGAGCCGTAAGCCAGCTACCCGTGATTACAGGGAGGTGCGTATGAGGTGGAGGGCGCCATGTTACGCTGAGGTACGTACCATCTCGTCTATACGTACGCACAGCCCAGTCCGCCCTGTACCAGCGCCCCGCATGTGCCAGGGCAAGGTGAGCATTGAGCCGGAAGGGGTGATGCCAACCCTGCGCTCAAGACTGCCAGTGCGCCTCTACGGTCCGGTGTTTCCCACTATACGCACTAGCATGGAGGTGCTTCCCACTATACGCACTAGCACGTCCAGTACCAGCCCCACGCATCAGGCGTCTAGTGCGTCAGCCCAGCCTCGCCAGTCAGGAGTCGCCAGAGCTGCCCGCCAGTCAAGAGTCGCCAGAGCTGCCCGCCAGTCAAGAGTCGCCAGAGCCGCCCACCAGTCAAGAGTCGCCAGAGCCGCCCGCCAGTCAAGAGTCGCCAGAGCCGCCCGCCAGTCAAGAGTCGCCAGAGCCGCCCGCCAGTCAAGAGTCGCCAGAGCCGCCCGCCAGTCAAGAGCCGCCAGAGCCGCCCGCCAGTCAAGAGTCGCCAGAGCCGCCCGCCAGTCAAGAGTCGCCAGAGCCGCCCGCCAGTCAAGAGTCGCCAGAGCCGCCCGCCAGTCAAGAGTCGCCAGAGCCGCCCGCCAGTCGAGTCGCCAGAGCCGCACGTCTGCCCGGAGATGCCAGAGCGGCCCGTCTGCCCGGAGATGCCAGAGCGGCCCGTCTACCCGGAGATGCCAGAGCGGCCCGACTGCCCGGAGATGCCAGAGCGGCCCGACTGCCCGGAGATGCCAGAGCGGCCCGACTGCCCGGAGCTGCCAGAGCGGCCCGACTGCCCGGAGCTGCCAGAGCGGCCCGACTGCCCGGAGCTGCCAGAGCGGCCCGACTGCCCGGAGCTGCCAGAGCGGCCCGACTGCCCGGGTCTGCCAGGGTGCCCTGCCTGTCCTCCGGTCCGGCCAGAGTGGCCCGACTGCCCGGGTCTGCCAGAGTGGCCCGACTGCCCGGGTCTGCCAGAGTGGCCCGACTGCCCGGATCTGCCAGGGTGCCCCGTCTGTCCTCCTGCCCAGCCCGAGTGGCCTGCCTGTCCTCCGGCCCAGCCCGAGTGGCCCGCCTGTCCTCCGGCCCAGCTCGAGTGGCCCGACTGTCCTCCGGCCCAGCCCGAGTGGCCCGCCTGTCCTCCGGCCCAGCCCGAGTGGCCCGCCTGTCCTCCGGTCCAGCCCGAGTGGCCCGCATGTCCTCCGGCCCAGCCAGAGTGGTCCGTCTGCCAGGGTCAGCCCGAGTGGCCCGTCTGCCCGGCGCAGCTATCGGCGCCACCAAAGTGGGTGACGCCGAAGGTGGAGCGAGGTCCACGTCCTGCACCTGAGCCACCTCCAGGATAGGTGGTTTGGGGAGGGAGGGTGTAGCACAGTACCGTCGTTGACGGCAGCCACCCTCCCTTCCCTCCCTTATTGTTTAGGGGGACATTTTTTGTTGTTTGGGGGTTTGTTTTTTCTTTTAGGTGCATTCCGGGGTCTGCACCTTGAGGGGGGGGTGGTCAGGATGTGACAGGGTTTTTGTGTGTGTTAAGTGTTGTGTTGGTGATTGGACTCCCAATTGAAGGCAGGTGTGTTGAGTTGCGTTTGATTGGGAGTCCTATATAGTAGTGTGTGTTTTTCTTTGGGGTTGTGGGTAGTTGTTCTTGCATTGCGTTTTGTGTGCCTACAAGACTGTTCCTGTCATGAATATCAGTTATTGTTTTTCCCTGTGGATGCTTTACTTTTGTTTATTAAAAAAACTATGAGTATCCACATACCCGCTGCGCCTTGGTCCATTCCTAACAACAACTGTTACACTATCCAACAATTGAAATTGTTATTTAACTGCCTTCAAAATGACTGCCAGGGTTTGGAACATTGTGAAGAAACTACCTTAGATAATTAAACTGAAACAAATATTTCAGTAATGTGTGAAACAAATCTAACTAATTGATTGGATAAGTTTAGAATGTTTTATTTATTTATCTTTGTGTAGCATAATATTAATCAATCAATCAATCAATAACAATTCTAAAACTCAACCTGCAATAGAGCATGCTGGGAAATATGATAATGATGGGCAAAGGTGTTTCAGGCCCTACAGTATATTAGGGTAAAACTAGGCCCTCAAAATAAGGCCTTATGAAATAGGCATGGTAATATGTCAAATAATTACAGTACCATTCAAAGGTTTTGACACACCTTCTCATTCAAGGGTTTTCCCTTATTTTTACTATTTTCTACATTGTAGAATAATAGTGAAGACATCATAACTATGAAATAACATATGGAATCATGTAGTAACCAAAAAAGTGTTAAACAAATCAAAATATATTTGAGATTCTTCAAAATAGCCACCCTTTGCCTTGATGACAGCTTTGCACACTCTTGGAATTCTCTCAACCAGCTTCATGAGGTAGTCACCTGGAATGCATTTCAATTAACAGGTGTGTCTGGTTAAAAGTCAATTTGTTGAATTTGTTTCCTATTTAATGCATTTGAGCCAATTAGTCGTATTGTGACAAAGTAGGAGTGATATACAGAAGATAGCCCTATTTGGTAAAAGACCAAGAACATATTATGGCAAGAACAGCTCAAATAAGCAAAGAGAAATGTCAGTCCATTGTTACTTTAAGACCTGAAGGTCAGTCAATGCGGAACATTTCTAGAACTTTGAAAGTTTCTTCAAGTGAAGTCGCAAAAACCATCAAGCGCTATCATGAAACTGGCTCTCATGAGAACCACCACTGGAAAGGAAGACCCAAAGTAACCTCTGCTGCAGAAGATATGTTAACCTGTTAGGGTATAGGGGGCAGTATTTTCACATCTGGATAAAAAAATGTACCCGATTTAATCTGGTTACTAATCCTACCCAGTAACTACAATATGCATATACTTATTATATATGGATAGAAAACACCCTAAAGTTTCAAAAACTGTTTGAATGGTGTCTGTGAGTATAACAGAACTCATTTGGCAGGCAAAACCCTGAGACAGATTCTGACAGGAAGTGGATACCTGATGTGTTGAATTGACTTTAAGCTTATACCATTGAAAAACAAAGAGGCTGAGGAATATTTTGGCACTTCCTGTTGCTTCCACAACATGTCCCCAGCCTTTATAAAGTGTTTTGAGTCTTCTACAGTGAGATCTGACTGAAGAAGAGCCATGGAACGTGATGGCCGATTAGACACCTGGCGTGCAAGTTGATGGTGGGTACTCTCATTCCGAAACGTTTTAAAAGAGAACCCAATGGTCCGCCTTGAATTTTATTTATGTTCTGGTTAAAAAAGGCCCTAATGATTTATGCGATACAACGTTTGACATGTTTGAACGAACGTAAATATATTTTTTCCGTTCTTGAAGTGAAGTGAAGTCCGGCTGGCTTAGATCATGTGCTACAACACGGAGGTTTTTGGACATAAATGATGACCTTTTTTGAACAAAACTACATTCGTTATGGACCTGGGATTCTTTGGAAGTGACATCTGATGAAGAGAATCAAAGGTAATGGATTATTTACATAGTATTTTCGATTTTAGATCTCTCCAACATGGCGGTTAGTCTGTATCGCTATGCGTATTTTTCTGGCGCAGTGCTCAGATTATTGCAAAGTGTGATTTCCCAGTAAGGTTAATTTTAAATCTGGCAAGTCCATTGCGTTCAAGAGATGTAAATCTATAATTCTTTGAATGACAATATAATATTTTACCAATGTTTTCTAATATTAATTAATTATTTTGTTGTCATGACTTGACTGCCGGTATTGGAGGGAAACGATTTCCTGAACATCAACGCCATAGTAAAACGCTGTTTTTAGATATAAATATGAACTTGATAGAACTAAAAATGCATGCATTGTCTAACATAATGTCCTAGGAGTGTCATCTGATGGAGATTGTAAAAGGTTAGTGCATAATTTTAGCTGATTTTATGGTTTTGGTGACGCCTGTCTTTGAATCGACAATACACTACACACAGCTATTGTCAATGTACTCTCCTAACATAACCTAACTTTATGCTTTCCCCGTAAAACCTTTTTGAAATCGGAAAACGTGGTTAGATTAAGGAGATGTTTATCTTTCAAAGGCTGTAAGTTAGTTGTATGTTTGAGAAATTTGAATTTTGACATTTATTTGGTTTCAAATTTGCCGCTCTTGAAATGCACCTGCTGTTGATAGGGTGCGCCACGGGTGGCACGCTAACGTCCCACATAGCCCCAAGAAGTTAAATAGAGTTAACAAGAAGTTCATCTTAAACCAATGTATAACACTTGTATGTTTTATGAATTTTTAAAATGATTATTTCTGTTTTTGAATTTGGCACTCTACAATTTCACTGGATGTTGGCCAGTTGGGACGATAGCGTCCCACACTCCCTAGAGAGGTTAAAAATACTCTTTCAAAATGCAGATGTTTATTTCAACAATCAGCAGGACAATAGACTCTTGCCAAGATTAGGGACTTGAAATATATTAATGGATCCATAACGATATATTGTGGGGAAAAAAATAATACATACAGTGACTTGCAAAAGTATTCATCCCCTTTGGTGTTTTTCCTATATTGTTGCATTACAACCTGCAATTTACATTTATTTTTATTTGGATTTCATGTAATGGACATACACAAAATAGTCCAAATTGGTGAAGTGAAATGAAAAAAAAAACTTGTTTCATAAATTGTTAAAATTTAAAAATGAAAAAGTGGTGTGTGCATATGTATTCATCCCTAAATACGATCTTGTGCAACCAATTACCTTCTATTAGTTAAATAAAGTGCAATCTAGGTGTCACATGATCTGTCACATGATCTCAGTATGTATACACCTGTTCTAAAAGGCCCCAGAGTCTGCAACACCACTCAGCAAGGGGCACCACCAAGCAAGCGGCAGCATGAAAACCAAGGAGCTCTCCAAACAGGTCAGGGACAAAGTTGTGGAGAAGTACAGGTCAGGGTTGTGTTATAAAAAAATATCACCCCGAGAATACCATCCCCACAGTGAAGCATGGTGGTGGTAGCATCATATTGTGGAGATGTTTTTCATCTGCAGGGACTAGGAAACTGGTCAGAATTGAAGGAATGTTGGATGGCGCTAAATACAGGCAAATTCTTGAGGGAAACCTGTTTCAGTCTTCCAGAGATTTGAGACTGGGACAGAGGTTCACCTTCCAGCAGGACAATTACCCTAAACATACTGCTAAAGCAACACTTGAGTGGTATAAGGGGAAACATTTAAATGTCTTGGAATGGCCTACTGAAAGCCAAGACATCAAACCAATTGAGAATCTGCGGTATGACTTAACCTGTCAAGGTATAGGGGGCAGTATTTTCGATTTCGGATGAAAAGCGTGCCCAGAGTAAACGGCCTAATACTCGGGCCCAGAGTTAAATATGTGCATATTATTAGTAGATTTGGGTAGAAAACACTCGGACGTTTCTAAAACTGTTTGAATGGTGTCTGTGAGTATAACAGAACTCATATGGCAGGCAAAAACCTGAGAAAATTCCAAGCAGGAAGTGGCCTGTCTGCGAATTTGTAGTTTTTATTTTGGTTCTCTATCGAAACTACAGTATTCGTGGGGTTACGTTGCACTTTCTAAGGCTTCCATTGGCTCTCTAAAGCCTTCAGAAAGCGGATTGAGGCGTTTCCTGTCTCTGGGCAGAGTATGGTAGCTCAGTTTGTCAGTGGTCTGCCTGGTGACTAAGAGATTGGAGATGCGCGGTCACGAGACCACGCTGTTTTTTATTTTCGTTTTTGAATGAATACACTATTGTCCGGTTGGAATATTATCGCTATTTTACGAGAAAAATACCATAAAAAGTGATTGTAAACAGCATTTGACATGCTTCTAAGTACGGTAATGGAACATTTTGATTTTTTTGTCTCGATATGCGCTCGCGCGTTACCCTTTGGATAGTGACCTGAACGCACGAACAAAACGGAGGTATTTGGATATAACTATGGATTATTTGGAACAATAACAACATTTCTTGTGGAAGTAGCAGTCCTGGGAGTGCATTCTGACGAAGATCAGCAAACGTAATACAATTTTTCTAATAGTAATTCTGAGTTTAGTGAGCCCCGAACTTGGCGGGTGTCAAAATAGCTAGCCTTGATGGCTGAGCTATGTACTCAGAACATTGCAAAATGTGCTTTCGCCGAAAAGCTATTTTAAAATCTGACATAGCGATTGCATAAAGGAGTTCTGTATCTATAATTCTTAAAATAATTGTTAAGTATTTTCTCAACGTTTATGATGAGTAATTTAGTAAATTCACCATAAGTTTTCGGTGGGGATACATTTTCTGAACATCACACGCCAATGTAAAAAGCTGTTTTTGATATATATACAGTATGAACTTGATTGAACAAAACATGCATGTATTGTATAACATAATGTCCTAGGAGTGTAATCTGATGAAGATCATCAAAGGTTAGTGCTTCATTTAGCTGTGTTTTGGGTTTCTGTGACATATATGCTTGCTTGGAAAATGGCTGTGTGATTATTTGTGGCTATGTACTCTCCTAACATAATCTAATGTTTTGCTTTTGCTGTAAAGCCTTTTTGGAATCGGACAATGTGGTTAGATTAACGGGAGTCTTATCTTTCAAATGGTGTAAAATAGTCATATGTTTGAAAAATTGATATTATTGCATTTTTGAGGTTTTGTATTTCGTGCCACACGGTTCCACTGGCTGTTGAATAGAGTGGGACAGTGACATCCCACCTAGCCCAGACAGGTTAAAGATTGCTGTACACCTGCGGAACCTATCCAACTTGAAGGAGCTGGAGCAGTTTTGTCTTGAAGTATGGGCAAAACTACCAGTGGCAAGATGTGCCAAGCTTATACAGACATGCCCCAAGATACTTGCAGCTGTAATTGCTTGTAATGAACACGATTGGAGACAGAGAGCTGGTTTTAAGCACAGGGCGCAGCAGGTGTTTATTTGTAAAGAACCACAGGGGGAGGCAGATTGCTGGGTCCAGAGGCAGGCAGAAAGTCATACACAGGGGGTCCAAAAAGGCAACAGTACAGGCAGGGAAAAGGCTAGTAATGTCATCCAGGAGATCAGGAAATCGGTTGATAACAGGAAATCCTATAGGCTAAGGTACAGGCAGGGAATTGGCAAGAGGCGTCGTTAGTGAGACAGGCAAAAACTATCATACACAGGAGGATTAAATCGCGGGGAAAACAGAGCTCCGACTAGAAATCTGTCACAAAGCAAACAATACCCCCCCCAATGATGGGGTGCAAAGAACTGAACTAAATAGTGTGTGATAATGACATACAGGGGTGTGAACAGGTGATCAGAATTCAGGTGACTGGGATCTGGACTGTGAGCTGCGTTCAGGGGATCTATATGTTTGAGAGTGTGAGCTGGAAAGTGAGCTGCGTTCAGGGGATCTACGTGTTTGAGAGTGTGAGTTGGAAGCAGACGTTACATTGCAGCAAATGGTGGTTCTACAAAGTATTGACTTTGGGGGGGTGAATAGTTATGCACGCTCAAGTTCTGTTTTTTTGTCTTATTTCTTGTTTGTTTCACAATAAAAATATTTTGCATCTTCAAAGTGGTAGGCATATTGTGTAAATCAAATGATACAAACCCCCCAAAAATCGATTTAATTGCAGGTTGTAAGGCCAAGGGCGGTGAATACTTTCGCAAGCCACTGTATGAATAAAATGTTTTACAGAGCCTTGCCATAAGTCCACCCAAGTTTCTTCAACTGTCTTCTGACTGTATTAGAGCGATGTTGATGTTGTGCGGTGATGCCAGCAGATTCCAGATTGCCTTTGCCGATCACTCATAATCTTCAACCATCAGTGAGTCGATGGTTTGAATAGTTTCGCTGGAAATGGAATACCACGGTATATGCTGTGTTTTTGGTTGATGGCAAATATTAAAAACAGCCAAATGCATTTGTGAATGTAATCACTTCATTGTTTAATTATTTAAGGCTCCTTTATTTTCTCTGTGCTGGAGTTATTTTAAGAATAATGTAAGGTAATGAAGGCAACAAATTGTTGCTTACTGGAACACCCAAAGTCATCCAATTGTTATAATAGAATTTGAAGCAATAGCTTACCCGCGTGTGGTCAACACCGTTTCGCGCTCTCTGAGACAAGCATGGGGACCTGTCTTGATAAATCAATGTTAGGATTATTTCGCTCTTCACTCGCAGTCACTTAGTAGCCTACTCCCGACCGGTCACGTTGTACAGCACCAACTTTTGAAAGCCAGTCACCTCTTCCCCCCAGCCTGCCATGTGAACAAAACTTTTTCTCTTTCTTATTCTCCTATTTTCTTCTCTCTAAATAAAATTTACTGTAGTTGCCCAGATACTTCCCACTTTCCCTCAGCTATACATCCATGGCTCTTCCTACAAGATCTGCCTCTTTCTAATCTTTGTTTAGTGTTACTTAATCAGGCGCTGTCTGTCAGATGTATAATTAATTTTTTCTTGGAAAATAAAGACCATAATATTAATCAAATGAATTAAGCAAAAAAAATTGTTTGGCACTCACCAAACTCAGATTTACATTAAGAAAAATTGGATTACCTTTGCTGTTCTTCGTCAGAATGCACTCCCAGGACTTCTACTTCAACACCCAATGTTGTTTTGGTTCGAAATAATCCATAGTTATATCCAAATAGCTCCGTTTTGTTTGTGCGTTCAAGTCACTATCCGAAGGGGGACGCCCCAGCGCGTTTCGTGACAAAAATTCTCTAAATATTCCATTACCGTACTTCAAAGCATGTCAAACGCTGTTTAAAATCAATTTTTATGCGATTTTTCTCGATAATATTCCAACCGGGAGACGTTGTATCCGTTCAAACACTGAAAGAAGAAAATGGAGTCATCACATGCACGCGCGCACCAGTGTCATTGTTCTCAGAAGTACCACTCTCCAAAACCCCTAGGCCAAGAAATGGTCAGACAGGGCACTTCCCATATAGAATCTTCTCAGGTTTTGGTCTGCCATATGAGTTCTCACAGACACCATTCAAACAGTTTTAGAAACTTTAGGGTGTTTTCTATCCAAATCTACTAATTATATGCATATTCTAGTTTCTGGGCAGGAAGAACGACTGTATATACAGGGGATACCGGTACCGAGTCAATGTGCGGGGTACAGGTTAGTCTAGGTAATTTGTGCATATAGTTAGGGGTAAAGTGACTATGCATAGATATTAACCTCTCTAGGGCCGGCGGGACAAAATCGTCCCACCTACGTAACAGCCAGTGGAATCCTGTGGCGCGTTATTCAAATACCTTAGAAATGCTATTACTTCAATTTCTCAAACATATGACTATTTTACAGCATTTTAAAGACAAGACTCTCGTTAATCTAACCACACTGTCCGATGTCAAAAAGGCTTTACAACGAAAGCAAAACAGATTATGTCAGCAGAGTACCCAGCCAGAAATAATCAGACACCCATTTTTCAAGCTAGCATATAATGTCACATAAACCCAGAAGACAGCTAAATGCAGCACTAACCTTTGATGATCTTCATCAGATGACAACCCTAGGACATTATGTTATACAATACATGCATGTTTTGTTCAATCAAGTTCATATTTATATCAAAAACCAGGTTTTTATATTAGCATGTGACGTTCAGAACTAGCATACCCCCCGCAAACTTCCGGCGAATTTACTAACAATTTACTAAATTACTCACGATAAACGTTCACAAAAAGCATAACAATTATTTTAAGAATTATAGATACAGAACTCCTCTATGCACTCGATATGTCCGATTTTAAAATAGCTTTTTGGTGAAAGCACATTTTGCAATATTCTAAGTAGATAGCCCGGCATCACAGGGCTAGCTATTTAGACACCCAGCAAGTTTAGCCTTCACCAAACTCCGATTTACTTTTAGAAAAGTTTGATTACCTTTCCTGTTCTTCGTCAGAATGCACTCCCAGGACTTCTACTTCAATAACAAATGTTGGTTTGGTCCCAAATAATCCATAGTTATGTTCCAACAGCGGCGTTTTGTTCGTGCGTTCAAGACACTATCCGAATGGTAAATAAGGGTTATGAGCACGGCGCATTTCGTGACAAAAAAATTCTAAATATTCCATTACCGTACTTCGAAGCATGTCAACCGCTGTTTAAAATCAATTTTTATGCCATTTTTCTCGTAAAAAAGCGATAATATTCCGACCGGGAATCTGCAATTAAGTAAACAGACGAAAGAAAATAAATCATGGGGTCAACTCGGGCACGCGCCTAAGCCCATTGTCCTCTGATCGGCCACTTGTCAAAAGCGATAATGTGTTTCAGCCTGGGGCTGCCTCGATATCGTTCAGCTATTTCCCGGGCTCTGAGAGCCTATGGGAGCCGTAGGAAGTGTCACGTTACAGCAAAGATCCTCAGTCTTCAATAAACAGAGGCAAGAAGAACAACAACTTGTCAGACAGGCCACTTCCTGCATGGAATCTTCTCAGGTTTTTGCCTGCCATATGAGTTCTGTTATACTCACAGACACCATTCAAACAGTTTTAGAAACTTTATGGTGTTTTCTATCCAATTATATGCATATTCTAGTTACTGGGCAGGAGTAGTAACCAGATTAAATCGGGTACGTTTTTTATCCGGCCGTGTAAATACTGCCCCCTAGCCCTAACAGGATAAACAGCGATTAGCAGCAGTATAAAAATAAATGGGGGTGGTCAATGTAACTAGACCGGGTGGCCACTTAGTCATCAGCTCTGGTAAAAATGGACACCGTGTACATTATCCATAATGTCCTCTGGTCTCTATCTATTAGTGCAATGGGGTATCAGGAATGACAGTTGGCCATCGAGGGGAATAACATAAATATTTTACAATGTGCCAATCCTCAGTCAACGACTAATAGCAAGCCATCCTGATCACAGCATGGGGCTTGGCTGATGGGGCAACCACCAAAGAACTGTCCTCAAATAAGCAGGGAGTTGTAGCAATTTCCTCTTAATGGGTTTTCAGATCAGAGTGGTTTATCAAATCAAATGAAATTTTATTGGACACATACAAGTGTTTAGCAGATTTTATTGCGGGTGTAGTGAAATGCTTGTAATGATAAAAAGTTATGCTCGAAGGGAGAAGAAAGAGAGTAGACTGTATTTTATAGACAGGATATGAGAATCATGAGTAAATATGGGTGGGATGTTCTTTTGGGGTTATGTTTTTTTTATTAACATTATTGCAAAAAATATATACAATTGGAGTAAACTATGATACGAAAAGATCACTAGTTATCTATTCCCCTTAGCAATTGATGAACTGGTTTTGTAAGTGGGTGGCTGGCCTTTCACAGAGATCAAACCGTCAGTATGATGAATCGCATAAGAAAATGATGAATGACCTTAAGCTAACCTTAAAACAACCTTCACCTCTGAGCTTGCTTTGCTCAGTAGAGTGAACACATTCCTCCATTTCAACTAAAAGCAGAAGACATAAATATACCACATGTCAATCCAGGGCTGTAGCAGATTCTGTTTTGTTCCAACACAACACCATAAGATGATTGTGCTGTCAATGACGGACATAACTCAAATAGTGCGGAAATTCTGAGCACTTTAGAAACATCACCAAATGCAGAATCAGAATGACTACAGCAAGAAGAACAATGGAGCGTTTCATTCCGGTATTCCATCTTGTCAGTCACACGGAAAGGGCAATCCATTTCTTAGATGGCAATATAAATAGGGCTGTCTATAGATGGCATCTGGACTGGTGATTACAGCCCAACCTTCCATAAGGTCCTGGGGGAAGGAGGGGGGTAAAGGAGTGAGGAAGGAGGGTGAGGAGAGGTAAGGAGTGTTTGTATGCACGACTGTGTGTGCGTACTCCCAAGTATGTGTGTGTGCATGTGTGTGCGTGTTTGTGTGTGAGGAGGAGACCTGCCTGGCTCAAAAAGATTACAGAAACCCTCTGGAATGCTGTAAATAATGCCGTGACGACCAGCGCTCTGCTCTGGACAGGTATGTGTCTTTACTGCAGGGGATATTTTGGCACAGAGATGCCAATTTGTGTTAGGTCACATGAGTCTTTTAAGCCTGCCCCTCCTCTCCACAACTCACTCTCACTGTTTGAGCGATGAAGGCCCCATGACGTCGCTAGTGTAAACCAACACTCCTGGTGAACAAATATTAAATATTACTCCATTACTGAGTTACAAAGCACTGAGCAGACGTCATCATTAGGGCTTCATGGCTTACAGTGTACACTCTGTCATACCTCCAACACTCCATTTGACTCAAAACACATCATAAAAAGACAAACGATTTCCATCACTTCACCCACTGACAGATTGACTAGGATACATTTCATATTTCCAGAACTGCTTCTATAAACTTGTTGTGCTGCCATCACCTGCCAACACACCCCCATATATTCCTTCTTTAAAAACACAAACACACATTGAAGATGAACTGAGCCGTGCCATTGCATTCATTTTCATGGCAATGCTTGCTATTGGTAGCTAGCTGCCTGGATGGTATGCTTATGGGTAATAACACTCCAAATGATTGTCACACCCTGATCTGTTTCACCTGTCCTTGTGATTGTCTCCACCCACTCCAGGTGTCACTTATTTTCCCTGGTGTATTTATCCCTGTGTTTCCTGTCTCTCTGTGCCAGTTTGTCTGGTATGTTCAAGTCAATCAGTGTGGTTTTTCCCATGCTTTTATTTTATTTTCTCTTCTACTAGTCCTCTTCTACTAGTACTCTTTAAATCTGGGTATTCCTCCAAAGCTCCATTGTCCTGAGTCTGCACAACTCTGCCAGGACCTTGGCTCAAGGGAGATACTAAAGTGTTTTAGTACTATATCTCTTGACACAATGATGAAAATAATCATGGCCTCCAAACCCTCAAGCTGCATACTGGACCCTATTCCAACTAAACTACTGAAAGAGCTGCTTCCTGTGCTTGGCCCTCCTATGTTGAACATAATAAACGGCTCTCTATCCACCGGATGTGTACCAAGCTCACTAAAAGTGGCAGTAATAAAGGCTCTCTTGAAAAAGCCGAATCTTGACCCAGAAATTATAAAAAATTATCGGCCTATATCGAATCTTCCATTCCTCTCAAAAATTTTAGAAAAAGCTGTTGCACAGCAACTCACTGCCTTCCTGAAGACAAACAATGTATACGAAACGCTTCAGTCTGGTTTTAGACCCCATCATAGCACTGAGACTGCACTTGTGAAGGTGGTAAATTACCTTTTAATGACGTCAGATCGAGGCTCTGCATCTGTCCTCGTGCTCCTAGATCTTAGTGCCGCTTTGATACCATCGATCACCACATTCTTTTGGAGAGATTGGAAACCCAAATTGGTCTACATGGACAAGTTCTGGCCTGGTTTAGATCTTATCTGTCGGAAAGATATCAGTTTGTCTCTGTGAATGGTTTGTCCTCTGACAAATCAATTGTACATTTCGGTGTTCCTCAAGGTTCCGTTTTAGGACCACTATTGTTTTCACTATATATTTTACCTCTTGGGGATGTCATTCGAAAACATAATGTTAAATTTCACTGCTATGCGGACGACACACAGCTGTACATTTCAATGAAACATGGTGAAGCCCCAAAATTGCCCTCGCTAGAAGCCTGTGTTTCAGACATAAGGAAGTGGATGGCTGCAAACTTTCTACTTTTAAACTCGGACAAAACAGAGATGCTTGTTCTAGGTCCCAAGAAACAAAGAGATCTTCTGTTCAATCTGACAATTAATCTGGATGGTTGTACAGTCGTCTCAAATAAAACTGTGAAGGACCTCTGTGTTACTCTGGACCCTGATCTCTCTTTTGAAGAACATATCAAGACTGTTTCAAGGACAGCTTTTTTCCATCTACGTAACATTGCAAAAATCAGAAATTTTCTGTCCAAAAATGACGCAGAAAAATTAATCCATGCTTCTGTTACTTCTAGGCTGGACTACTGCAATGCTCTACTTTCCGGCTACCCGGATAAAGCACTAAACAAACTTCAGTTAGTGCTAAATACGGCTGCTAGAATCCTGACTAGAACCAAAAAATTTGATCATATTACTCCAGTGCTAGCCTCCCTACACTGGCTTCATGTTAAGGCAAGGGCTTATTTCAAGGTTTTACTGCTAACCTACAAAGCATTACATGGGCTTGCTCCTACCTATCTTTCCGATTTGGTCCTGCCGTACATACCTACACGTACGCTACGGTCACAAGACGCAGGCCTCCTAACTGTCCCCAGAATTTCTAAGCAAACGGCTGGAGGTAGGGCTTTCTCCTATAGAGCTCCATTTTTATGGAATGGTCTGCCTACCCATGTGAGAGACGCAGACTCAGTCTCAACCTTTAAGTCTTTACTGAAGACTTATCTCTTCAGTAGGTCCTATGATTAAGTATAGTCTGGCCCAGGAGTGTGAAGGTGAACGGAAAGGCTGGAGCAACGAACCACCCTTGCTGTCTCTGCCTTGCCGGTTCCCCTCTTTCCATTGGGATTCTCTGCCTCTAACCCTATTACAGGGGCTGAGTCACTGATTTACTGGTGTTCCTCCATGCCGTCCATGGGAGGGGTGCGTCACTTGAGTGGGTTGAGTCACTGACGTGGTCTTCCTGTCTGGGTTGGCGCCCCCCCCCCCTTGGGTTGTGCCATGGCGGAGATTTTTGTGGGCTATACTCGGCCTTGTCTTCGGACGGTAGGTTGGTGGTTGTAGACATCCCTCTAGTGGTGTGGGGGCTGTGCTTTGGCAAAGTGGGTGGGGTTATATCCTGCCTGTTTGGCCCTGTCCGGGGGTATCATCGGATGGGGCCACAGTGTCTTCTGATCCCTCCTGTCTCAGCCTCCAGTATTTATGCTGCAGTAGTTTATGTGCCGGGGGGCTAGGGTCAGTCTGTTACATCTGGAGTATTCTCTTGTCTTATCCGGTGTCTTGTGTGAATTTAAATATGCTCTCTCTAATTCTTTCTTTCTCTCGGAGGACCTGAGCCCTAGGACCATGCCTCGGGACTACCTGGCATGATGACTCCTTGCTGTCCCCAGTCCACCTGGCCATGCTGCTGCTCCAGTTTCAACTGTTCTGCCTGCGGCTACGGAACCCTGACCTGTTCACCGGACGTGCTTGTTGTACCCTCGACAACTACAATGATTATTATTATTTGACCATGCTGGTCATTTATGAACATTTTAACATCTTGACCATGTTCTGTTATAATATCCACCCGGCACAGCCAGAAGAGGACTGGCCACCCCTCATAGCCTGGTTCCTCTCTAGGTTTCTTCCTAGGTTTTTGGCCTTTCTAGGGAGTTTTTCCTAGGGAGTTTTTCCTAGCCACTGTGCTTCTTTCACATGCATTGCTTGCTGGTTGGGGTTTTAGGCTGGGTTTCTGTACAGCACTTTGAGATTTCAGCTGATATACGAAGGGCTATATAAATACATTTGATTTGATTTCATTTGATTTAGTCCTCCTGGGTTTGACCTTTGCCTGTTTTCTGGACTCCATTCCTGCCTGCCTGCCCTGACCTTGAGCCTGCCTGCCATTCTGTACCTCTGGAACTCTGAACTGGTTTTGACCTTTTTCCTATCCACAACCATTCTCTTGCCTACCCCTTTTGGGTTGTTAATAAACATATTGGACTCTAACCATCTGCCTCCTGTGTCTGCATCTGAGTCTCACCATGTGCCTTTATAATGACAGTGTCTAAACACACACACACACACGATTCCATTCTCCAGAAGCAAGCAGCAGTAGAGTAACAATCAGTAGACTCACCCAGCCTTGCAGTCATTGGAATGACTGAGTCATTAGGGTTCTCATCATGGTTCACTTTCCCTGTTTCCAGGCCTACAGCCACAGTACACCTCCTATTATAGGGTCGTGATTGACAATGTTTTCATTGGAGATTCAGCGCTAAGAAAAGATGAGTGAAGCTAGGATTCATGTGTCAGGGTTTATAGAAACTTTAAATATAGGCTACAGTAGGCTCTGTGGCACAGTGGCGTCTGGTGGGAGGAGCTATAGGAGGACGGGCTTATTGTAATGGCTAGAATGGAATAAATGGAATGGAGTCAAGCGTGGTTTCCATACGTTTGTGTTTGATACCGTTACATATTTTTTCCATTCCAGCCATTACAATGAGCCTGTCCTCCTATAGCTCCTCTCTCCAGCCTCCACTTCTGTGGCAGAATTGAAACAGAAACTGTTCATGACATATAAATGTGAGCAAAATATTTATGTTTAAATTATCCAAACACCCCCTCCTTCCAATAAAATAAAATAACATATTTGAAGATAATATATTTGTTTGGTTATCAAAGAGGTGATATTAGGAGAATATTGTATCCAAAGGTGACCTCTATCATTGGTTAGCTACGGTAAGAGGCAGTAGCAGTACAGTTTCAACGGGTGTGAGAGCCAAATGTCTCCTTCAGAGATTACTCCTTCTTTACCCTGTGATACAGTAGCCACGAACCCCTCCTTTGGTCGGCAGTTGGAAATGATACACAATTACAAAAATGAATTAGTCTCACAAAACAACAGTTGATTCAACACTTCGAGTTTTTAAATTTATATTGCTATACATAATTCTTGTCACCAACAGAATGTTATACACTGAGTGTACAAAACATTAGGAACACCTTCCTAATATTGAGTTGTACACCCTTTTGCCCTCAGAACAGCCTTAATTCCACAGGGATGCTGGCCATGTTAGCTTCAAGGATTCCCACAGTTGTGTCAAGTTGGCTGGATGTCCTTTGGGTGGTGTACCGTTCTTGATTTCACACTTTTGAGCGTGAAAACCCCACAGCAGTGCAGTTCTTGAAACACTCAAAACTGTGCGCTTGGCACCTACTACCATACCCTGTTCAAAGGCACTTAAATATTTTGTCTTGCCCATTCACCCTCTGAATGGCACACATACACAATCCATGTCTCAATTGCCTCAAGGCTTAAAAATCCCTCTATTATCTGTCTGCTCTTCTTCATCTACAGTGGATTAAACAAGTGGGGATCATAAGGGATAGCTTTCACCTGGATTTACCTGGTCAGTCTGTGTCATGGAAAGAGCAGTTCCTAATGTTTTGTATACTCAGTGTATAAATGGGGCATACAACAATCTCAGCTCTGCAGATTATGTTGCAAAGAGACAGAATCATTCAATTATTTATTCTAGTATTGCCCCCATATAGATTGTAAAAATGTAAATAATAATTAATGTCTCACTCGTCCAGACACTGTGTCTCTGTTGCTTTAGCCACTGCAAAGCAGTTGTTTCCATGGCAACCCATACCTAAAGAGACTATATCCATCCACCTGACTGTTTTTTGTGTCCCAAATGGCACCCTATTCCTTGTATAGGGACCTTCTGAGTACTGAGTATCTGAGTACAGATATTTAAAGTGATTTTGTAGTCATTACTCAAATCGATGAGAGTCAAATCAAATGTTATTGGTCACATACACATGGTTAGCAGATGTTATTGTGAGTGTAGCGAAATGCTTGTGCTTCTAGTTCCGACAGTGCAGAAAAATCTAACATGTAATCTAACAATTCCACAACAACTACCAAATACACACAAATCTAAGTTAAGGGACGGAATAAGAAAATGGATGAGCGATGACCGAGCGGCATAGGCAAGATGCAATAGATGGTATAGAATACAGTATATACATATGAGATGAGTAATGCAAGATACTGAATGTAAACATTATTAAAGAGGAATTATTAAAGTGACTAGTAATCCATTTATAAAGTGGCCAATGATTTTGAATCTGTATGTAGGCAGCAGCCTTTCTGTGTCAGTGATGGCTGTTTAACAGTCTGTTGGCCTTGAGATAGAAGTTGTTTTTCAGTCTCTCGGTCCCAGCTTTGATGCGCCTGTACTGACCTCGCGTTCTGGATGGTAGTGGGGTGAACAGGCAGTGGCCCAGGTGGTTGTTGTCCTTGATGTGTCTTTTTGGCCTTGACATCGGGTGCTGTAGGTGTTGTGGAGGGCAGGTAGTTTGCCCCTGGTGATGCGTTGTGCAGACCGCACCACCCTCTGGAGAGCCTTGCGGTTGTGGGCGGTGCAGTTGCAATACCAGGCGGTGATACAGCCCGACAGGATGCTCTCAATTGTGCATCTGTAAAGGTTTGTGAGGGTTTTAGGTGACAAGACACATTTCTTCAGCCTCCTGAGGTTGAAGAGGCGCTGTTGCTCCTTCTTCACCACACTGTCTGTGTGGGTGGACCATTTCAGTTTGTCCTTGATGTGTACGCTGAGGAACTTAAAACTTTCCACCTTCTCCACTGCTGTCCCATCAATATGTATAGGGGGGTGCTTCCATTGTTGTTTCCTGAAGTCCACAATCATCTCCTTTGTTTGTTGACGTTGAGCGAGAGGTTGTTTTCCTGACACCACACTCCGTGTGCCCTCACCTCCTCTCTGTAGGCTGTCTCATTGTTGTTGGTAATCGGTGCACTTCACAAAATAGATGGCATCATGAGAAATGAAAATGATGTGGATATATTGAAGCAACATCTCAAGACATCAGTCAGGAAGTTAAAGCTTGGTCGCAAATGGGTCTAACAAATGGACAATGATCCCAAGCATACTTCCAAAGTTATGGCTTAAGGACAACAAAGTCAAGATATTGGATTGGCCATCAATCCTATGAAAAATATGTGGGCAGAACTGAAAAAGCATGTGCGAGCAAGCAGGCCTACAAACCTGACTCAGTTACACCAGCTCTGTCAGGAGGAATGGGCCAAAATTCACCCAACAATACATTTATATATATAGCGAGAGGTTCAATAATTAGAGCGAAGAGCATAGGCGACAGCGCACAACCCTGCCTTGTCCCTCTGTGAAGGTTAAATCGGGGCGACAATGATTGGTTAGTGAGTATTCTCGCACAGGGGTTCCTATATAAAAGCTGGATCCACTTTATGAACCCATCTCCAATATTACATTTCTGTAGGACCTTGAATAGATAGGGCCACTCAACTTGGTCAAAGGCCTTTTCAGCGTCAAGAGATATAACGGCTAGGTCCACGTTAGGTAACCTCTGAGAATACATAATGTTGAATAGGCGCCTGAGATTGAAGAATGAGTTTCTGTTAGGGATAAAGCCGGTCTGGTCTGAATGGACCAATTTGCCAATTAAAGTGCTCAGCCTGTTAGCCAAAGTTTTTGCTAAAATCTTTTGGTCTGTATTAAGGAGGGATATTGGTCTGTATGACCCTACCTCTTCCGGATCCTTACCCTTCTTATGTATAACTGTAATAAACGCCTCATCCAAAGTGGATGGGAGCACTCCATCCTCGTTGGCATGAACCAACATCTTGTGTAGGTAGGGAGAGAGCATGTTGCTGAATGTTTTGTAGAATTCACTCGGGTATCCATCTGGGCCCGGGGTCTTGCCACTCTTTAGAGTTTTTATTGTTTCTGTAATTTCTTCAAGAGATATTTCCTTATTCAGGAAGTTAGAGTCTTCCTGGTTCAGGGCAGGAAGATTACAGTTCTCCAAAAAGTTTTGCATAATTAAGGGGTTAGGGTCCGCTTTAGATGTATATAAAGTCTCATAAAACTGACGGAATCTGTCATTTATGTCTTTGGGGGAAGAGAGTAATTCCCCAGATGCAGATTTAACTTTGTGAATCATACGGTCACTCACATTCTTACGAAGTTGTCTGGCGAGTAGTTTGTGTGGTTTGTCACCAAACTCAAAATATTTTTGCTTGGCATAGAGAAAAGATTTAGCAATTTTAGCAGAGAGGATCTGATTGTATTTAAATTTTAAAGACATAATTTTTTTATGTTTCTCCCTAGATGGGTGTCTAGCATTCTCCCTATCCAGTAAGTGAATTTGTCCCTCCAGTTCTACCAATTCTCTTCTGTTTTGCCTACTCCTGGCAGTCTGAAAGGAGATGATACAGCCTCTCAAATAAGCCTTCAGTGTTTCCCACAATAATGCTGGGGAAGTCTCTGTGTTGTCATTGGTATCAAAGAAAAATGTAATTTGATCTTTAAGATGTTCACAGAATGTTGGTTCAGTGAGAAGCTGAGGATTCAACCTCCAGACCCTCTCGTTTGGTACGATGTCAGCCAATCTCAGGGAGAAGGTGAGTGGACTGTGGTCAGAGATTATAATATCATGATACCTCACATTACAGATATAGGGGAGTAGTTTAGCATCAACCAAAAAGTAATCAATTCGAGTATAAACATTGTGAACATGAGAGTAAAAGGAGTATTCCCTACCCGTAGGGTTAGAGATCCTCCATATATCAAATAAGTTCGAATTTTTTATGTAGGTATTCAAGAATTCGCTTGAATAGGAGGTAGGGGTTCGCCGGGTAGAGGATCTATCCAAATATTGGTCTAGTACACAGTTGAGGTCTCCTCCAATGACCAGGTTAGTATGGGAGATATCTGGAATCAGGGCAAGGACTCTTTTGAAAAAAGAGGGGTTATCAATGTTTGGCCCATAGATATTTAGTAGAGTTACAGAAGTAGAGTGGATCTCTCCTATTACGATCACACAACGACCCTCTTTGCCCACAATAGTGGTTTTATGTTGAAAGGGAATTCCTTTCCGTACCAGAATCGCTGTGCCTCTCGTTTTGGCAGAGAAGTTAGAGTGATACACTTGCCCCACCCACTTACATTTAAGTCTGTTGTGAGAATTGTTTTTCAGATGGGTTTCTTGCAAAAATATAATATCAGACGAGAGTGCTTTCAAGTGGGCTAGGACCTTGCCTCTCTTAATTGGTTCATTTAAACCCTTGACATTCCAGGAAGTGAATGTAAGCCCCGCCCTCTTCTCATTTGTAGTTCCTATGGTGGCCTGCATAGCATGTAAGTTACTAACAAGGTAAGAAAGCGCACCAAACCATCACGATCAGCATATGTAGCACCTACACCCGAGCAGTATCCAACCCACCCCTCCCCCCCTGCAAGCACCTTTACTCTCCACCCTGTTCCCCTACTTTCCCCAACATTTACCCCTCCCATCAACCCACATTTAACAGGCATACACAAAAAGGAGAGAAAAAAACATGAAAATAAAAATAATAAACACATTGTCTGGCCGATGCCAAAAAAGCACGGCGCAACCTCGAACAAGAGGTAAAACAAAAATAAAATCCCAACTATACGTTCACCTCTCATTATCCTAGAACTTCTACTAACATCTGAACTGAGGAGGCTCCCGCGAATAAAGTGTTCAATTAGCATCTATTAAACCTAAACAGAATAAGTTGCAACTTAAACATATCGTGCACTTAAGCTTCATGTTGGGTCAATCCCTGAGATAAGCAAGATACAGCATCACAAGATTACATTGCTAAGCAACGCCGGTCTAAACATAAACCATCAGCAACCGACATAGACAGCAGTACAATTACATATTGTGGGTTAGGAGATGGGAACAAGGATTTTGATATATTGAACGTACCCCCAATCAAAAAAAATATATAAAATAATAATAATAATAAAAATAAAAAAAATACATTTTTTTCCTTTCCTTTCTAAATAAAATGTTAAAAATTATCTTTTTAATAACTAAAAAAACAATAGTGAGATATATATATATATATATATATATATACATACACATATATATATACACATACATATATATACACATATACACACACACACATATACATATACATACATACATACCTATTTACACACACACCCATACATACATACACATACATCCATAAACATACACACACATGTACATACATACATACATACATACATACATACACACTTGTACATATACATACATACACACACACGTGCACATATATACACACACGTGCATACCTACCTACACACATCCATGCGCAAGTATATACACACATACCCATATACGTACACATACCTACGCACATACACATACATCCAAAAATATATACTTATAGAAATAAATATTAAAAAAATATATATATATATACACACACACACACACACACACACACACACACACACACACACACACACACACACACATCTACATACACACCCCAGAATAGTAATCTACACTAATTTAAAATATACACATACCTAATACTAAAATGCTAAGAGAAAATAATAATAAAGTACACATAGTAATTATATGTATGCACACCTACACAGACACAAGCACCACGGAGGTCTGGTGGGAATCTAATCGTGAGAGCGGGCCAGGCTATGACAAAGGCAGAACAGCACAAAACATCAACTTGCAATCCAGGTGTTTGCATCTGCCCCTTCCCAGCCATCACCCCCAGACCCCCGCAAGCAATAACTAACTGGTATGGTAATAGGAATAATGTAAGAATTGAAAAATAAATAACGAAACAAAACAAAAATGGGGGAACATAAGTATATCCATCCGAAAGTGTCAATGATCAGACCTGGAAGGCCTCCCAAACAGGCACCACCCCGAACCCAGTCGGAATTAAAGTGAAACTGACGTTAAATGAGAGCTCTAACCGCCCTCCATTGGTCAGCTCAGCGTGTTACATGTTCGGCAGGCCCTGTCGAGACCGTTTAGTACGGTTTCACCCGTTATGGTATAGTATGGGTTCGAGTCCATGAGCAGACCCTAACACACAATGACAAGGCACTCTAACCTGTACGGGGGATTGGCGTATATTCCCGGATAAACTTCTCTGCGTCCAAAACCGAGGAGAGCCAAATCTTCTCCCCGGAAGGCGGGGTAATTCTTAGTCTTGCAGGGAAGAGCAAGGCTGGGCGAAGATGGAGTTTGTAGAGTTTGGTCATGACATCTCTGTAGCCGGCGCGGTGCTTTGCCACATCGGGCGCATAATCCTCGTAGACACGGAAGGGGTGCCCTTTACGTAACAGGTTGCCCCTCATTCGAGCCTCGCGCAGGATAAGATCCTTGGTCTTGAAACTGTGACAACAGATGATTACTGGGCGAGGACGTTGGCCCGGTCGAGGCACTGGGACAAGGGCGCGATGTGCACGGTCCAGTTGGGGATCTGAAGCCAAAACATCCGATCCCATTGCATCCTTCAATAGCTTGGCGAAGAAGTCGGAGGGGCGGGAGCCCGCCTCTATCCCCTCTGCCAGCCCAACAACGCGAAGGTTGTGATGTCTGGATCGGCCCTCCAGGTCGACCACTTTCACAGAAACCCTCTGCACACTATCCTGCAATGACGTGCATAGCTTCTCCAACTCGTCGATCCTACCAGCGTTGAATTCAGAGGCTTTCTCAAGGTCCACAATACTCTGGCCCTGCGAGGCGACCGTTCGAATGGTGCTCTCAATTTTAGTGTCCAGTTCAGCAATAGTAGCCTTAAGATCCTCAGCTATAGCAACACGTAGTTCTCCCAGAGCGCGGGTAAGTTCTGTAAGTGTCACGTTGTTACCTGTGCCTTCCGCCATGTCTGTCTCATTGTTTGGCGGGGAGTAGGCCTCCGAAGTGGATTTATTGTCCTTTGGTCGCTTATTACTCGGCATTTTCACATAGAAAGTTACAATATTGTATTAGAAAGAAACGTTTGTTGTAAAAAGTGCTATAAAGTAGGTTAAGTTAGATTATTTCGCAAAAAAGTTGCAGGAGCCTCTCACACACAGCCGTTCACTCCAACATGCTAGCTCCGCCCCCCTACATTTATAAAACCAAAAGCTTACCTTGACTTGGAACAGTTTCAGTGTTGGATAGCCATAGCCATAGCCAGCTAGCTAACATAGCATCCCTCTCTGTTTGAGCCGGGTGTTTGAGTAGGCTAACTAGCTAGCTGCCTTCACTAGCTACGTAAGTAAAAGTAAAAAAATATATATATATTTCGCTCTGTCTTGCTTGTCCTTAGTTTTTTGAAGAAATGTATTATTTCAAAACTGTTCAACTATTATCTTTCTCTCTCTGAGTCCACTACTCACCACATGTTATACAGTGCATTGCTAGCTATATGTAGCTTGTTCTTTCAGTACTACTTAATTCTCAAATTCTTTGATTGGGTCAACAACATGTCACTTCATACTGCAAAAGCTGTAATAGGTTGGAGAATGTCCTCCGGATGTTGTAAGTCTATGGAAGAGGTTGTGTACCATGAGCCTCCTAGGTTTTGTATTGAAGTCAATGTACTCAGAGGAGGACGGAAACTAGCTGTCCTCCGGCTACACCATGGTGCTACCCCAGAGAGGGCTGTTCAGGCTACTGTATGCCTTCATTGCAAAACAGTGTGCTTTATTCAGTTATTTGGTGACATGAATATATTTACTATAGTTTTTATTGTTTCACAATTTTTATTTGTATGAAATTCACTGAGGAGGATGGTCCTCCCCTTCCTCCTCTGAGGAGGCTCCACTGTTGAACAGATGGACTAAAAGGCATCTTGGAGGTCATTGGTCAGAGACGCCGATCTAAGGTCAGTTGTTGCGGTTTTGCATTAATTGGTTGTTGTTAGGAATGTGGGAGCGTAATCTTATTTTTGGATCTGTATAGATGGGACACTTCTACCCATACGTGGGTAAAGGTATGGTGTGCCAAATGCCCAAGTGCAGACCTCTCCTATTTCTGAGCACAGTCACATTGCAACTTGTAAACTCATTCCCTCAATCTCTCTGTCTCACACACACGCATGCACGCACACACTCGCTACACACCTCATAAAAGCCCATTCTATAAAGACCCTCATGAGAGCAGAGGAAATGCTGAGTAACAGGTAAGACATGTGACCTTTGTGTTGTGATCATATGCTGCTGGAGTTGGCAGCGATCCAATGTATCTATCAACAATTGGATATATGGTAGTCGTTTCCTTTCATTACGACTAATCCCGTCCCAATGTCAATTTGTGACGCACACACACACTGATCTCCCCCTACACACTGCCAAGGGAGATACAAAACATTGTGGTACACTGAGACAACCGTCACACAAATAGCGTTGATATTTCCATGTTAAGGCGTAGGGCTGTTCTGGTCAGCAATGGCTAATCTATAATCTATGTCTATTACTGTCTAATCTCCAGCACATGGTGGAGATGTCATAAAATGATGACTGTCTGTGTGTCCAAAATGGCAATATGTAGGGAATAGGGTGTCTTTTGGGACACCAATAGCCGGTGTCCATTGCACGTGATGGAGGCGTGATTAAAGCACAGCATTGTGTTGCTTTAATACACACAAAAAATGCTGGGTTGTTTTGATGACCCAACTTCTGGGTTGCAGGCATTGGGTCACTTAGTTGGGTTGTTTCTTTGTTAAAACAATTAATTTTGGGTTGTTGAGGCTGGATTATTGATGCTGGGTTATTGCGATATGACCCAGCGGGTCAGCTCAGAAGACTGGAGGCATGATTTAGTAGGGGCGTGGCATTCAGAGTTCTTTTTTTGGCCACCCGTGAAAGTAAATGTCATTCCGGTTAATCTGTTCTGTTATAATGTTAAAGATCATAATCTGCCAAAGTCATGTTTTACATGACATTGGATGATATTGGAAGGAAACCAGATCAAAATATGATGGTGACAATATGAAAAATTATTTTTGCTTCCACACTGATCAAGTTTGTTCATATGGTTACTAGTTCCCTCCTCCATGATAAACACCTTTGTCAGGAGGTGGGATTATTAAGGGGATAGGATGACATCACACTGAGCGAAAGGGGTCCATATCAGAGGATATTTTTTGCATGAAATCTCTTTGATATTCTAGAGAATATCATAAACATTTTCCAAATCATATTTTGAGTTTTGTGGATTTGCACCTTATCCTGGCAAATTCTGAATCCCGTTGTGTCTTTAAAACGTATATGATATTGGGATTACTCCAAATATCACACATGGACATTTCCTGAAGGCCGGATATGGACATTTGATATCCTGAGATATGTGACATCCTATTTTCTCTCTTCATGTTGACAAATACTGACTGTATACATCACATATCTGTGTTTTCTCAGCACATTCAAGATAATAAGCTATATTGATTCCAGATATACTTCTCTTGGCTGAGGTCCATATCCGGATCTTGATATGCTTTTTGATATGATGAAAATAAGAACATTCGCTAATTTGGCCAGCAGCCAGTAGGGCTAGCTAGCAAGCTAGCTAGGCTTGGTAGGAGGGTAAAAGCTAACTGGTAGCCTAGCTAGCTAACAAATAACAACATTTCCTTCTTTTCAGGGATATTTTTACCCCCTATCAGGCTCCAAGGTGACAGCTAATGTTTTAAAATGTTCGGGCATATTTTGTATTACTGGTTAATATAGCAACTTGGCTAGCTAGCTTGTTCCAGCTAGTTTTCTCATGATGAATGAAGCAGGTAGAGGAGCTACCTTGTGTATGGTTATGTGAAATGACAATGTTTTCTTACAATATTGACACAATTTTGATTCATGATTTATGCATGTTGTGTCTGGACTGGACTGCGAGGGACCAATGCCACTGCAAGAGACCGACGCCACTGACAACCCAATCTGCACTCATTGCATCCATCGTCTATAAAAAACAGAGCTGGCAGGGGTATTGAGTTTGTGCAACTCTTATTTTCTGTTAAATAAATAAAATATATTTTTAGCTAAGATTGGCCTACGTTTGTATCTTTACAGAAAACAGGTGTTGTGATTGGAGCCTTGTATTTGCTATGCTGTATTTTTATAACAGAAATAGCAAAGATGTGTTTTGGATTAAATATGACGACGTTTGTTTTTCTGTGCCTTGTAGCCTACTACTGAATATGGTGCAAATGTATGGTCAGATATGTCACCTTCATGTGAAGAAGCACATTGATTTTTGGCTCCTGAACAGGTAAAATCATTTGGCCGCTGGACATTGATCATGAGTCAGATTTTGTCCTTTTTTGATCAGTTGCATGAGGATGAATATTAAATATCATGTAAGGATATGTATTGAAATCATGAAGTTTTGTAGAAATATGGATCCATAATTGATCAGGTAATGACTATAGATATGACACAGTATGTGCCTAAGTATAAAGGCTTAGATATGTCAGCATGTTGACACATACCATTTCCAGAGATAAAATATTCTACAAACATGTAAGCCGGTGCACAAGCATTAGGGGCATGTCTTGAAGGGATCTCACCCCAGATATCTCCCTGGACTCATACGGTAGCAGGGATATTTCTGAGGTCTGGATTGGATGCAGGTAGAAACTGTCCCATTACGGAGAATACACTAACTCCATATACAAAATTAAGGACATGCGTATCTGGGGCATGTATATTCACAGCTAATAAAATGTCAGATATCCAGATTTATATAGATAAAGACATCCCCTGATATTGACCTTTTTTGCCCATTGTAACCTTAACTCTCATTTTAATACACCAATGGTAACATGATATTCTCTTACCTAATTTAAATAAGTACTGCCTTGCAACCAACATCAATGAAGGTGTGTTTGCAGAGGGGCTTGGTTTATATATAGTCACCAGATAGCTACTCTACTGTTGCCAAAATTTGTCAGTAGGGTGTTGGAAAATATAATTAAATGTTTCACTATTCGTCTATGGCAAAGACACTTACACATTTCCCCTTTCTGCTGTGTCTGGTGTTATCTAGTTACTGGCTAGCTAGGTCTTCAGCCAGCATGGAACAAAAGGGGGGAAGGGTAATTCAAACTGACGTCAACACATCCATCAGTACTGCTGTGAACAACATCAAACATGATATATTGTTTTACATCATTAATGCGTTGTTTATCACCAAATTTGATTGAGATGGTTTTACTGCAACACCGTTCACTGCATTCAAGTTTCTTGACAGGCAATTCAAAGAGCTGTCAGTCAAAGCGAGCTCATGAATATAAGCTCCCCCCTGCTCTGCCTGTCTCTTCAAACTTTCTGGTAATTAGCCATGAGAGACAAAGTACTTGTCCAAAAATTGCATTTCTATCCCCCACAAAAATTATGGGGGATATTTTATTTGCTCATAAGGCTAATTTACATGGGAATCAGAATGAGTGTTCAGGACCTTTTACAAATGTTAGGGTTCAACACTGATAGTTGTGTACAGTCGTGGCCAAAAGTTTTGAGAATGACACAAATATACATTTTCACAAAGTCTGCTGCCTCAGTTTGTTAGATGTCAATTTGCATACACTCCAGAATGTTATGAAGAGTGATCAGATGAATTGCAATTAATTGCAAAGTCCCTCTTTGCCATGCAAATGAACTGAATCCCCCAAAAACATTTCCACTGCATTTCAGCCCTGACACAAAAGGACCAGCTGACATCATGTCAGTGATTCTCTCGTTAACACAGGTGTGAGTATTGACGAGGACAAGGCTGGAGATCACTTTGTCATATTGATTGAGTTCGAATAACAGACTGGAAGCTTCACAAGGAGGGTGGTGCTTGGAATCATTGTTCTTCCTCTGTCAACCATGGTTACCTGCAAGGAAACACGTGCCGTCATCATTGCTTTGCACAAAAAGGCTTCACAGGCAAGGATATTGCTGCCAGTAAGATTGCACCTAAATCAACCATTTATCGGATCATCAAGAACTTCAAGGAGCGTGGTTCAATTGTTGAAAAGAAGGCTTCAGGGCGCCCAAGAAAGTCCAGCAAGTGCCAGGACCATCTCCTAAAGTTGATTCAGCTGCGGGATCGGAGCACCACCAGTACAGAGCTTGCTCAGGAATGGCAGCAGGCAGGTGTGAGTGCATCTGCATGCACAGTGAGGCAAAGACTTTTGGAGGATGGCCTGGTGTCAAGAAGGGCAGCAAAGAAGCCACTTCTTTCCAGGAAAAACATCAGGGACAGACTGATATTCTGCAAAAGGTACAGGGATTGGACTGCTGAGGACTGGGGTAAAGTAATTTTCTCTGATGAATCCCCTTTCCGATTGTTTGGGCCATCCGGAAAAAAGCTTGTCCGGAGAAGACAAGGTGAGCGCTACCATCAGTCCTGTGTCATGCCAACAGTAAAGCATCCTGAGACCATTCATGTGTGGGATTGCTTCTCAGCCAAGGGAGTGGGCTCACTCACAATTTTGCCTAAGATCACAGCCATGAATAAAGAATGGTACCAACATATCCTCCGAGAGCAACTTCTCCCAACCATCCAGGAACAGTTTAGTGACGAACAATGCCTTTTCCAGCATGATGGAGCACCTTGCCATAAGGCAAAAGGGATAACTAAGTGGCTCGGGGAACAAAACATCGATATTTTGGGTCCATGGCCAGGAAACTCCCCAGACCTTAATCCCATTAAGATCTTGTGCTCAATCCTCAAGAGGCGGGTAGACAAACAAAAACCCACAAATTCTGACAAACTCCAAGCATTGATTATGCAAGAATGGGCTGCCATCAGTCAGGATGTGGCCCAGAAGTTAATTAACAGCATGTCAGGACGGATTGCAGAGGTCTTGAAAAAGAAGTGTCAACACTGCAAACATTGACACTTAGCATCAACTTCATGTAATTGTCAATTAAAGGCTTTGACACTTATGAAATGCTTGTAATTATACTTCAGAATTCCATAGTAACATCTGACAAAAATATCTAAAGACACTGAAGTAGCAAACGTTGTGGAAATTATTATTTGTGTCATTCTCAAAACGTTTGGCCACGACTGTAGATTTAATGATGTTTACAAATATGTTAGAATTATTTAACCCCATAGACTCAATTGATGCACAGGTGAGACAATCTTTTATTTATTTATTTATTTCACCTTTATTTAATCAGCTAGGCAAGTTGAGAACAATTTCTCATTTACAATTGCGACCTGGCCAAGATAAAGCAAAGCAGTTCGACAACATACAACAACACAGAGTTACACATGGAGTAAAACCAATATACAGTCAATAATACAGTAGAAAATACGTCTATGTACGATGTGAGCAAATGAGGTGAGATAAGGGAGGTAAAGGCAAAAAAGACCATGGTGGCAAAGTAAATACAATATAGCAAGTAAAACACTGGAATGGTAGATTTGTAGTAGAAGAAAGTGCAAAGTAGAAATAGAGATAATGGGGTGCAAAGGAGCAAAATAAAATAAATAAATACAGTAGGGGAAGAGGTAGTTGTTTGGGCTAAATTATAGATGGGCTCTGTACAGGTGCAGTGATCTGTGAGCTGCTCTGACAGCTGGTGCTTAAAGCTAGTGAGGGAGATAACCTCTCTTGGGTAGGGGGCAGTATTTTCACGTCCAGATAAAAAACATACCCGATTTAATCTGGTTATTACTCCTGCCCAGAAACTAGAATATGCATATAAATGTTTGATTTGGATAGAAAACACCCTAAAGTTTCTAAAACTGTTTGAATGGTGTCTGTGAGTATAACAGAACTCATTTGGCAGGCCAAAACCTGAGAAGATTCTGTACAGGAAGTACCCTGTCTGACCATTTCTTGCCCTTCTTGATTATCTCTATCCATTACAGAGGATCTCTGCTGTTACGTGACACTTCCTACGGCTCCCATGGGATCTCAGAAGGCGGCAAAAAGCTGAATCGTGGCTTTGCAGGCTCTGGCTGAAAAACATTAGCGCGTTTGGATAGTGGCCAGTAACAGTACTATGAGACTCAGGCTCATGCACGAGAGGATAGCATGCTTTTATTTTCTCTCTCTTTGTACGTTTACACGCTTTCCCGGTCGGAATATTATCGCTTTTTTACGAGAAAAATGGCATAAAAATTGATTTTAAACAGCGGTTGACATGCTTCGAAGTACGGAAATGAAATATTTTGAAATCTTTTGTCACGAAATGCGCCATGCTCGTGACCCTTATTTACACTTCGGATAGTATCTTGAACGCACGAACAAAACACCGCTGTTGGAACATAACTATGGATTATTTTGGACCAAACCAACATTTGTTATTGAAGTAGAAGTCCTGGGAGTGCATTCTGACGAAGAACACCAAAGGTAATCAAACTTTTCTAATAGTAAATCGGAGTTTGGTGAAGGCTAAACTTGCTGGGTGTCTAAATAGCTAGCCCTGTGATGCCGGGCTATCTACTCAGAATATTGCAAAATGTGCTTTCACCGAAAAGCTATTTTAAAATCGGACATATCGAGTGCATAGAGGAGTTCTGTATCTATAATTCTTAAAATAATTGTTATGTTTTTTGTGAACGTTTATCGTGAGTAATTTAGTAAATTCACCGGAGGTTTGCGGGGGGTATGCTAGTTCTGAACGTCACATGCTAATGTAAAAAAGCTGGTTTTTGATATAAATATGAACTTGATTGAACAAAACATGCATGTATTGTATAACATAATGTCCTAGGGTTGTCATCTGATGAAGATCATCCAAGGTTAGTGCTGTATTTAGCTGTGGTTTTGTTTTTTGTGACATTATATGCTAGCTTGAAAAATGGGTGTCTGATTATTTCTGGCTGGGTACTCTGCTGACATAATCTAATGTTTTGCTTTCGCTGTAAAGCCTTTTTGAAATCGGACAGTGTGGTTAGATTAACGAGAGTCTTGTCTTTAAATTGGTGTAAAATAGTCATATGTTTGAGAAATTGAAGTAATAGTATTTCAAACGTTTTAAAAATCGCGCCACAGGATTCAACTGGCTGTTACGTAGGTGGGACGAATTCGTCCCGCCGGTCCCATAGAGGTTAATCCAACCACAGTGTCCGATTTCAAAAAGGCTTTACGGCGAAAGCATAGCATTAGATTGTTAGGACAGCACCTTGACTAGAAAAACCACACAGCCATTTTCCAAGCAAAGAGAGGCGTCACAAAAACCAGAAATACAGGTAAAATGAATCACTAACCTTTGACGATCTACTTCAGATGACACTCCCCAGACTCAATGTTACACAATACATGTATGTTTTGCTCTATAAAGCTCATATTTATAAAAAAAAACATTTTACATTGGCGTGTAATGTTCAGAAATGTTTTGCCTCCAAAACGTCCGGTGAATGAGCACATCAATTTACAGAAAAACTCATCATAAACTTTGATAAAATATTAAACTGTTATTCAAAGAATTAATGAAACACTTCTCCTTAATGCAACCGCTGTGTCAAATTTCAAAAAACTTTACAGTGAAAGCATACTTTGCAATAATCTGAGCACAGCGTTCAGACACGAAACCAAAACCGCCATTTTTTGGAGTCAACAATAATATTATAAATATTCACTTACCTTTGATGATCTTCATCATGCACTCCCAGGAATCTCAGGTCCACAATAACTGTTTGTTTTGTTCGATAAAGTCCATAATTTATGTCCAAATACCTCCTTTTGTTCGAGCGTTCAGTCCATAGAATTAACGTGTTGAGGACAGACGTTCCGCTAGCGGAACCCCGTTCCGCCTGCGGAACCCCTAGCCAACAGCCAATGGTATCGCACGGCGCAAAATACAAAACCAACTAAAATACCACAATTCAATTTTCTCAAACAATCAATTATTTTACACCATTTTAAAGATAAGACTCTCGTTAATCTAACGACATTGTCCGATTTCAAAAAGGCTTTACAGCGAAAGCAAAACATTAGATTATGTTAGGAGAGTACATAGACACAAATAATCACTCAGCCATTTTCCAAGCAAGCATATATGTCACATAAACCCAAACCACAGCTAAATGCAGCACTAACCTTTGATGATCTTCATCAGATGACACTCCTAGGACATTATGTTATAAAATATATGCATGTTTTGTTCAATCAAGTTCATATTTATATCAAGAACCAGCTTTTTACGTTAGCATGTGATGTTCAGAACTAGCATACCCACCGAAAACTTCGGGTGAATTTACTAAATTACTCATGATAAACGTTGACAAAATACATAACAATTATTTTAAGAATTATAGATACAGAACTCCTTTATGCAATCGCGGTGTCAGATTTTAAAATAGCTTTTCGGCGAAAGCACATTTTGCAATATTCTGAGTACATAGCTCGGCCATCACGGCTAGCTATTTTGACAACCACCAAGTTTGGGGCTCACTAAACTCAGAATTACTATTAGAAAAATTGGATTACCTTTGCTGTTCTTCATCAGAATGCACTCCCAGGACTTCCATTTCAACAACAAATGTTGTTTTGGTTCCAAATAATCCATAGTTATATTCAAATAGCTCCGTTTAGTTCATGCGTTCAGGTCACTATGCGAAGGGGGATGCGCAAGCGCATTTCGTGACAAAAAATTTCAAAATATTCCATTACCGTACTTAGAAGCATGTCAAACGCTGTTTAAAATCAATTTTTATGCTATTTTTCTCGTAAAATAGCAATCATATTCCAACCGGGCAACGTTGTATTCATTCAAAGGCTGAAAGAAAAAAATGGAGTAGTCTCGTGAACGCGCATCTCAGTCTCACTGTCCCCAGGCTGACCACTTACAAATTCTGCTGCTATTCTTTGCCCAGAGACACCCCATTCCACTTTCTGGCAGCTTTAGAGAGCCAATGGAAGCCTTAGAAAATGTCACGTTACAGCACAGATGCTGTGTTTTTGATAGAGATGCAACAGAAGGACAACAAATTGTCAGACAGGGCACTTCCTGTATGGAATCTTCTCAGGTTTTGGCCTGCCATATGAGTTCTGTTATACTCACTGACACCATTCAAACAGTTTTAGAAACTTTAGAAAACACTCTATTATATGCATATTATGGTTTCTGGGCATATCCAAATCTACTAATAATATGCATATTCCAGCTTTTGGGCCTGAGTAGCAGACAGTTTACTTTGGGCACGCTTTTCATCCGGACGTGAAAATACTGCCCCTTACCCCGATGAAGTTAAGAAAATATTGTACTTTTTACTTGATACTAGAAACTGTAGAGTCTTGTCTATCCAAATCTACTAATTATATGCATATTCTAGTTTCTGGGCAGGAGTAGTAACCAGATTAAATCGGGTACGTTTTTTATCCGGCCGTGAAAATACTGCCCCCTATCCCAAAGAAGTTAAAGATTAACTTCTCCTTAACTTCTATGAGCTACGTGGGACACTAACATACAACTATTTTACACAATTTTAAAGATACACTCTCCTTGATGTAACCACATTGTCCGATTTCAAAATGGCTTTACAGCGAAAGCAAAACATTAGATTATGTTAGGAGAGTACATAGACAAAAATAATCACACAGCCATTTTCCAAGCAAGGACATGTGTCAATAAAACCCAAACACAGAAAAATGAAGCACTAACCTTTGACGATCTTCATCAGATGACACTCCTAGGACATTATGTTACACAATACATGTATGTTTTGTTCGATAAAGTTCATATATATTTCCAAAAACTGCATTTTACATTGGCGCGTGATGTTCTGAAAATGTATTCCCACCAAAACGGCCGGTGAATGTGCACATCCATTTACAAAAATACTCATCATAAATGTTGACAAAATATATAACAATTATTTTAAGAATTATAGATAGACTACTCCTGGATGCAACCGCTGTGTCAGATTTTAAAATAGCTTTATAGAGAAAGCACATGTTTCAATATTCTGAGTACATAGCTCGCCATCACAGCAAGCTATACAGACACCCGCCAAGTTCGGGGTCACCTAAACTCACCTAAAACTAAATTAGTATCATAAATATTCTCTTACCTTTGCTGATCTTCGTCAGAATGCACTCCCAGGACTGCTACTTCCACAAGAAATTTTGTTTTTGTTCAAAATAATCCATATTTACGTCCAAATACCTCCGTTTTGTTCGTGCGTACAGAGCACTATCCAAAGGCATAACGCGCGAGTGCGGTACCTGAGAAGAAAAGTCTAAATGTTCCATTATCGTACTCAGAAGCATGTCAAACGCTGTTTAAAATCAATCTTTATGGTATTTTTTATGTAAAATTGCGATAATATTCCAACCGGACAATAGCATATTCATTCAAGAAGAAAAAGAAGGAACGGCCCCTCGCGGGATCGCGCGTATCCAATCCCTTTGTCCACAGGCAGTCCACTGATTGACTGAGCTCCTATTATCTGCCCAGTGACAGGAGAATGCTGAAAGAACTTTCTGAAGGCTGTTGACAGCCAATGGAAGCCTTAGGAAGTGCAACGTGACCCCACAGAAACTGTAGTTTTGATAGAGAATCAAAAGAAGAACTACAATTCTCAGACTTTCCACTTCCTGGTTGGATTTTTCTCAGGTTTTTGCCTGCCATATGAATTCTGTTATACTCACAGACACCATTCAAACAGTTTTAGAAACTACTTCAGAGTGTTTTCTATCCGAATCTACTAATACTATGCATATTCTAGTTTCTGGGCCAGAGTAGTAACCAGTTTAATTTGGGTACATTTTTCATCCGGCCGTGAAAATACTGCCCCCTACACCTCAACAGGTTAATGCAACCGCTGTGTCAGATTTCAAAAAAGCTTTACGGCGCACTTTGCAATAATCTGAGTACAGCACTCAGTCAAAACAAGCCATACAGATACCCGCCATGTTGTGGAGTCAACAAAAGTCAGAAATAGCATTATAAATATTAATTTACATTTGATGATCTTCATCGGAATGCACTCCCAGGGATCCCAGTTCCACAATAAATGTTTGTTTTGTTTCGATAAAGTCCATATTGATGTCGAAATATCTCCTTTTTGTTCGCGCGTTCAGTTCATTATTCCAAATATAAAATGCCCGAGCACTAAGTTCAGATGAAAAGTCAAAAAAGTTATATTACAGTTCGTTGAAACATGTCAAATGATGTATAGAATCAATCTTTAGGATGTTTTTATCTTAAATCTTCAATAATATTCCAACCGAACAATTCCTTTGTCTTCAGAAATGAAAAGGAACTCAACCCATGCTCAGAGCTGTGCGCGTGACTGAGCTTATGCCATTCTGCCAGACACCTGGTTCAATTAGCTCTTATTCTCTCCCCATTCACAGTATAAGCCTGAAACAACGTTCTAAAGACTGTTGACATCTAGTGGAAGCATTAGGAAGTGCAATATGACCCCACAGACACTGTATATTGGATAGGCAATCACTTGAAAAATGACAAACCTCAGATTTCCCACTTCCTGGTTGGATTTTTCTCAGGTTTTCGCTTGCCATATGAGTTCTGTTATACTCACAGACATCGTTCAAACAGTTTTAGAAACTTCAGAGTGTTTTCTTTCCAAATCAACTAATAATATGCATATTCTAGCTTTTGGGCCTGAGTAGCAGACAGTTTACTTTGGGCACGCTTTTCATCCGGACGTGAAAATACTGCCCCCTACCCCGATGAAGTTAAGAAAATATTGTACTTTTTACTTGATACATTGTCCTTGACACCCAAAACATTTTGAATGCAGGAAAATAGTCAAATTCCCCCACTTCTCATCCCTGGTCATCCCTACTGCCTCTGATCTGGCGGACTCACTAAACACACATGCTTCGTTTGTAAATGATATCTGAATGTTCGAGTGTGCCCCTGTCTGAAATAAAAATTCAAGAACATGGTGCCATCTGGTTTATTCCTGATACTTAAGTATATTTTAGCAATTACATTTACTTTGATTCTTAAGTATGTTTTAAACCAAATACTTTCAGACTTTTACTGGATGACTTTTACTTTAACTCGAGTCATTTTCTATTAAGTATGACAGTACTTTTTCCTCCACTGGTGATATGTTACACACACACACACACACACACACACACACCTTATAGAGATCAAGTGTGTATCATCCAAAGCTCATCAGTGAAGAGGAGGAGGGAGGGGGAGGACAAGGAAAGACAAGGCAGGATAGACTAATCTCATTCCCAGACACTTCCATCCAAGTCTGGCCTATGGTCACTCCCACTAAGGCCGACTTTGAGTTTTTGATATTCCAGGCTTATACGCTCTGTGCACAATAGCCTGGGGATAAGGTTACTCACACACTGACCTGCTGCTCACTCTAAACAGTGTAGCAAAGTCTCCAAATGTAAGCACTTAAAAACTTAATCTACTTAAAGTCTATCTTTTGCATTAATAGGTAATGTTTTGATACATTGTGATTGTTTTTTCTACCTTTTGATGTATTGTTGCTGTTTGATGTTTTTGTTTTGTTTTCTCCCTTATGCACGTTGAGTGCCAGATATGCACTGTACAAATTCATAATTATTATTATTATTATAATTCTTATTATTAATCTTATTTTCACAAAGGCCAAGAACAGATAAACCTGCAAACAGGTGGTAGAGGAGGGCGGAGAGGAGAAGAGAGAGAAAGGAGGACGAAGAGGATGGAGAATCAGGAGAGAAGAAGAGGAGAAAGAGGAGAAATATGAGGAGATGAGATAACTGATTGTTCTGGGTTGGAGGGTACATAGGGGAGAGCATAAAATAAGAGGGAGAGAAGGAATCGAAGGAAGAAGAGGAGGAAGAGGAAGAAGAAAAGGGAGAACGAGAGCAGAGATCTGATTGCTGGGGTTGGGAGGATAGAAGATGGAATGTCAGGAGAAGCTGGAGAGGGGAAGGAGAGAAAGAACACAGCGGAGAGGAGGAGAGGAGGGGGAGAAGAGGGAGAGAAGGAGAGGAGGGGGAGAGAGGAGAGCTGTCAGGGACAGAGTGTTCTAGTAGAAATCACAGAACAGAGGAAGGCGGCGAGGGCCTGGGGAGAACGTTGCGGCAAGCAGGCTCATCACACTAACAGACTGCACAACACATAACACACACACAGGCTTATACAGACACACACACGGCAAGCAGGCACACACACACACACACTCACGCACACACATATGAATGTACACAATTCACACACAGTGTTGAAATGAGCACACGCCGCTTCAAAGGAGGAGAATGGTACAAAAGGTTCTCTGTGATTTCCCTCTGATGTGATAGATGCTATAAAGACTTTACAGACCAATCCACTGCAGGTGAGATAGAGAGAAGAGATCAGGGTGACACCTTATCAATGACAACAGTACTTAGCCATCTAAAACAATGTTAACCAACTCCAGTCCTCGAGTATCCCAACAGTAAAACATTTTGGTTGTAGCCCCGGACAAGCACACCTGATTCAACTTGTCAGCTAATCATCAACATCTCATTGAATTGAATATGGTGAGTTTACCCGGGGCTACAGCAAAAATGTGTGTTGTTCGGAGTACTCGAAGAGTTGGGAAACACTGATCTAAACCATAATTTGGGTCAGACTAACAAATTAAGGGCATGTCTGAAATGGCAATATAGTGTACTACTTTTGACTGGGCCCATACAGCTCTGGTCATATGGGCTCTGTTCAAAAGTAGTGCACTATATAGGTAATAGTGTGCCAATTGAGATGCAACCACGCAGACTGAACATAAAATAATTTTTATCTGTTCGGTCGGTTTATATCGCTGTAGCCAAATCTCCTATTTAATTCACTGAAGCCCTGGCTAACTGAAAGCTCAGCTCATCATTGGATTGGAGCGGCAGTGTTATTCAATTTCCAACTGGTTTACTAACCTCTTTTCTGGCTCCCTCCCTCTCTCCCTCACGCTACCCTGCTACATTTCCGTCCCTCCTTCTCCTCTGTCTCTGCTTGAATGCTATCTATTGCAGGGTAATGCTAAACGCTTTACATAACCAACTTGACCTAATAACATCTCCGCTGTAAAACTGTCCCCCTCAGGATCCTGCATGGCAGTTCTCTGACCACAGTGTATTGGAATAGGAGAGACAGACTGACAGTATTTCCCAAATGGCAGTTTATGGGTCCTTGTCAAAAGTAGTGTAGTACATAGGGAATAGGCTGCCATGTGGGACTCATTTGGAGACTTTGTGTGGGCCAGATATAGACCCAGCATAGGGGTGAGAAACTAGGAAGACGGAAAAGTAAATCATCTCCTTTGACAAAGGCATATATTTAGAGGTGACTAACTGGTATTTGGCATGTACCTGGCGCTCCCTTGGTGAAGGCTATAAGTGGGAATACCATTGAATGCACCAATCTCTCTGTCACTAGCAAACACTGTCATGGGTGATACTGATAACAAAAAAAAATCACTTGAAAGGCACCCTGGGAAATATGCAAATATGTGTTTACAACCTACAGCGTTAAAACAACACCCAGAAACCTTTTTAGAGGTACATTTCTGTAACTAAAAATGCACTATTTACTAGCTGCTAACTGTGTGTGTGACCGTCAGTATACATCAAGTTTGTTTTCAAGTTTCAAAGTTTACAGGATATACAGTATAAGGTGTAAAACAATGCAGTGAAATTATTTTGTGAGAGCTTTTTCCCAACAATGCAGTGATAACAGAAAAAAGAATAAAATAAAAACCACAAGACAGAATGCCAAGTATATAATAAGAAACACGGGAACGCAAGTATTCAAGTTGGTGTTCAACTCACACACACACACACACACACACACACACACACACACACACACACACACACACACACACACACACACACACACACACACACACACACACACACACACACACATAAACATACACACACACATAAACATACACACATCTTAACTCATACAGAACTGGGAACTGAGATAAGTGAATATAGATATTGGGGCGTTGGTTGCTTCAGTAGTTTACTGTGCACTGCTCCACTTCGGTGTGTATGACAGGCAATACAAGCCAGAATTAAGGCCAGAATTACAAGCCAGAATTAACAGAAAGTGGTTGGGGTACTAAAGGAGAGGTGTGGGAAATACTGGTCGAGCCCACTATTTTGAGGTCACTCAACACTAATTTTAAGAAAATAGGGTGTGTTCCTATTAAGCCCACCAAAATCTAAGTTCAGACATTTCTAATGTATACTTTTAACATTTTCGTAAAATAAAAGTGTAGATAAAATTAAAGATTATTCTCTCATGGGAAGATTTCACTTCACTTAAAAAAATGTGAGAAACAAATATTTGATAAAATATGTGAAAAGTCCATGGGTATTCCAAATAAGACCACCTCTTAAATGATCAATTAGAATACATTTCCAAAAATTACAAACAGACATTTTTGTATGGAAGCTTAAATTATAATACTCTCCCTCAAAGCTTTTCTAATCAATTGATCATTACTATTTATCATGGAAGGAGCACTCATAACAGGGGGTGTCCAATTGTATCCAGAGATCAATATGGGCCCAGACTTTTGTTCTTGCCAACCAGTACACACTTGATTCAACCAATCAATTAATCACTCAATCGCGACGAATCACGACGAATAGTTGATTCAGGTGTGTTACTGCTTGGTTAGAACAAAAACCTGCACCCGCACCGGCCCTCTGTGGATAAGACGCCATGCACAAAGACCGTAACACAAACAACTTTTTATGAATGATGTGAAAGCCGGTTCACATTATTCTTATTTTTGTTAATTAGTTGAACTTGTTGTCCTAAAGCCTGTCTGAAGACATTTCAAATCTCCTTCTGTACTGTTTTATTACAAAGGTACATGTGGTGAAGAAAATCATAAAAACACATGGCTGAATGAGGGACAACAATATGCATGAGTAGTAGTAACTGCATGAGTAGTAGTCCAATAATCATCTTTGCCCACTAATTGTAGGTCTTCTATCTCTGATGTCCTTCAAACCTGATCTTATTCTTCTCTCTCTGCATCAATGACTGCCTGTCCACTCCAAACGTCTTGAAGAGTGTACAGAGGCTTTTAATTGTCATGAATTGTTTTTAATCTCGGTAAAGCCACAATGGATAGATGCATAATATGCATAACTGTAGTTTTTGAGTAAAATAAATGCTCAGGTTCAGTGAATATTACTTGCAATGAAACACATCGCGATTGTGTGGTGATATCCTTAATAATTAAAATCTACCAAAACCAGAACCCTGGATAGATGCTAGCATTTGAGGCAAAACTGAAAGCGCGAACCACCACATTTAACCATGGCAAGGTGACTGGGAATATGGCTGAATTCAAAAAAGCAACAAATAGGCAAAACGTCAGTACAGAGACAAAGTGGGGTCGCAATTCAAGGGTCTACAGACTATCACGGATTACAAAGGGAAAACCAGCCACATCGCGGACACCAACGTCTTGCTCCAGGACAAGCTAAACACCTTCTTTGCCCGCTTGAGGATAAAACAGTGCCACAAATGCGGCCCGCTCCCAAGGTCTCGTTCTCCGTGGCCGATGTGAGTGAGACATTTTTAAGCGTGGTAACCCTCACAAGGCTGCCGGCCCAGAAGGCATCTCTCGTCGCGTCCTCAGAGCATGTGCAGACCAGCTGACTGGAGTGTTAACAGACATATTCAATCTCTCCCTATCCTAGTCTACTGTACCCACTTGCTTCAAGATGTCCACCTTTGTTTCTGTACCCAAGAAAGGAAAGGTAACTGAACTAAATGTCTATCGCCCCGTAGTACTCATCTCTGTCAGTGATTTAAGAGGCTAGTAAAGGATCATATCACCTCTACCTTACCTGATACCCTAGACCCACTTCAATTTGCTTACCACCCCTAAAGATCCACAGACGATGTAATCACCATTGCACTGCACACTGCCCTGTCCCATCTGGACAACAAGAATACCTACATACAGTAAGAATACTGTTCATTGACTATAGCTCAGACTTCAACACCATAGTACCCTCAAAGCTCCTCATTAAGCTTGGGACCCTGGGTCTGAACCCCACCCTGTGCCATTGGGTCCTGGACTTCCTGATGGGCCAGCCCCAAGTGGTAAAGTTAGGTAACAATACCTCCACTTCGCTGATCCTCAACTTTGCTGATCCTCAACACAGAGGCCCCACAAGGGTATGTGCTCAGCCCCCTCCTGTACTCACTGTTCACCCATAACTGCATGGCCACGCACACTTCCAACTCAATCAGCAGAAGACACAACAATGATGAGACTGCCGACAACAGGAGTTGAGGCCCCTGGTGGTTATTCGCCTCCTTCCACCTCTCGTTAAGGAAGAAAACATCAACAAAATGAAGGAGCTGATCGTGGACTTCAGGAAACCGCAGAGGGAGCACGTCCCTATCCAAATCGATAGGACAGCATTGGAGAAGGCGGAAGGCTTCAAGTTCCTAGTTGTACATATCACTGACAGTCTGAAATGGTCCACCCACACAGACAGTGTGGTGAAAAAAGTGCAACAGCGCCTCTTCAACCTAAGGAGGTTGACAAAATTTGTCTTGGCCCCTAAAACCCTCAAAAACTTTTACAGATACAAAATTTACAGCATACTGACGGACTATATCACCACCTGGTATGGAAATTGCACTGCCCGCAACCGCAGGGCTCTCCAGAGGGTGGTGCAGTATGCCAAAAGCATCAACGGGGGCATACTACCTGACCTCCAGGACACCTAAGTCACAGGAAGGCCAAAAAGATCATCAAGGACATCAACCACCCGATCCACGGCTTGTTCACCACGCACTCATCCAAAAGGCGAGGGCAGTACAGGTGCATTAAAGCTGGGACAGAGAGACAAAAACAGCTTCTATCTCAAGGCCGTCAGACTGTTAAATAGCCATCACTAGCCGCCTACCACCCAGTTACTCAAACCTGCACCTTAGAGGCTGCTGCCCTATTAACATAGACATGGAATCACTGGCCACTTTAATATTGGAATACTAGTCACTTTAATAATGTTTACATACTGCTTTTTTCATCTCATATGTGTATACTGTGTTCTATTCTACTGTATTTTAGTCAATGCCACATTGCTTGTCCTAATATGTTTCTTAATTCCGTTCTTTTACACTTAGATTTGTGTATTGCTGGGAAATGTTAGATACAGTGCCTTGCAAAAGTATATATCCCCCTAGGCATTTTTCCTATTTTGTTGCATTACAACCTGTAATTTAAATGGATTTTATTTGGTATTCATGTAATGGACATACACAAAATAGCCAAAATTGGTGAAGTGAAATGACAAAATATCATGTTTCAAAAATGTCTTAAAAATAAAAAAAGGAAAGTAGTGTGTGCATATGTATTCACCCCCTTTGCTATGAAGCCCGTAAATAAGATCTGTTGCAACCAATTACCTTAGGAAATGTGTGTGCAATCTAAGTGTCATATGATCTCAGTATGTATACACCTGTTCTGAAAGGCCCCAGAGTCTGCAACACAACTAAACAAGGGGCACCACCAAGCAAGCGGCACCAAGACCAAGGAGCTCTCCAAACAGGTCAGGGACAAAGTTGTGGAGAAGTAGAGATCAGGGTTTGGTAATAAAAAAAGATCCAAAACTTTGAACATCCCACAGAGCACCATTAAATCCATTATTAAAAATTGAAAGAATATGGCACCACAACAAACCTGCCAAGAGAGGGCTGCCCACCAAAACTCACGGACCAGGCAAAGAGGGCATTAATCAGAGAGGCAACAAAGAGACCAAAGTTAACCCTGAAGGAGCTGCAAAGCTCCACAGCGGACATTGGCATATCTGTCCACAGGACAACTAAGCTGTACACTCCACAGAGCTGGGCTTTACGGAAGAGTGGCCAGAGAAAAGCCATTGCTTAAAGAAAAAAATATGGTGTTCTCCAAAAGGCATGTGGGAGACTCCCCAAACATATGGAAGAAGGTACTCTGGTCAGATGAGACAAACATTTAGCTTTTTGGCCATCAAGGAAAAAGCTATGTCTGGCGCAAACCCAAAACCTCTCTTCACCCCGAGAACACCATCTCCACAGTGAAGCATGGTGGTGGCAGCATCATGTTGTGGGGATGTTTTTTATCGGCAGGGACTGGGAAATAGGTCAGAATTGAAGGACTGATGGATGGCGCTAAATACAGGCAAATTCTTGAGGGAAAGCTGTTTCAGTCTTCCAGAGATTTGAGACTGGGACGGAGGTTCACCTTGCAGCAGGATAATGACCCTAAGCATACTGCTAAAACAACACTAGAGTGGTTTAAGGGGAAACATGTAAATGTCTTGGAATGGCCTACTCAAAGCCCAGACCTCAATCCAACTGAGAATCTGTGGTATGACTTAAAGATTGCTGTACACCTGCAGAACCCATCCATCTTGAAGGAGCTGGATCAGTTTTGCCTTAAAGAATGGGCAAAAATTCCAAAAGCTTATAGAGACATACCCCAAGAGACTTGCAGCTGTAATTGCTGCAAAAGGTGGCTCTACAAAGTATTGGCTTTGGGGGGCAAATAGTTATGAATGCAAAAGTTGTATTTTTTTTGTCAAATCTCTTGTTTGTTTCACAATAAAAAATATTTTGCAGTTTCAAAGTGGTAGGCATATTGTGTAAATCAAATGTTTTTTAGTTTTTTTCTCTTTATTTAACCAGGTAGGCCAGTTGAGAACAAGTTCTCATTTACAACTGCGACCTGGCCAAGGTAAAGCAAAGCAGTGCGACACAAACAACAACACAGAGTTACACATGGAATAAACAGAAGTACAGTCAATAACACAATAGAAAAATCTATATAGTGTGTGCAAATGGAGTAAGGAGGTAAGTCAAGAAATAGGCCATAGTAACGAAGTAATTACAATTTAGCAAATTAACACTGGAGTGATAGATGTGTAGATGGTGATGTGCAAGTAGAAATACTGGTGTGCAAAAGAGCAAAACATGTAAATAAACACAATATGGGGATGAGGTACGTAGTTGGGTGGGCCATTTACAGATGGGCTATGTACAGCTGCAGCGATCGGTAAGCTGCTCAGATAGCTGATGCTTAAAGTTAGTGGAGATATAAGTCTCCAACTTCAGCGATTTTTGCAATTTGTTCCAATCATTGACAGCAGAGAACTGGAAAGAAAGGTGGCCAAAGGAGGGGTTGGCTTTGGAGATGACCAGTGAGATATACCTGCTGGAGCACGTGCTACGGATGGGTGTTGTTATGGTTACCAGTGAGCTGAGACCAGGTGGAGCTTTACCTAGCAAAGACTTATAGATGACCTGGAACCAGTGGGTCTGGTGACGAATATATAGCAAGGGCCAGCCGCCGAGAGCATACAGGTCGCAGTGGTGGATGTTATATGGGGCTTTGGTGAGAAAAGGGATGGCACTGTGATAGACTGAATTCAGTTTGCTAAGTTGAGTGTTGGAGACTATTTTGTAATGACATCGCTGACATCGAGGATCGGTAGGATAGTCAGTTTTATGAGGGTATGTTTGGCAGCGTGAGTGAAGGAGGCTTGAAGAGGGGGATGACTGTGGCAGCTTTCCAATCTTTAGGAATCTCGGATGATACGAAAGAGAGGTTGAACAGGCTATTAATAGGGGTTGCAACAATTTCAGCAGATAATTTTAGAAAGAGAGGGTCTAGATTGTCTAGCCCAGCTGATTTGTACGGGTCCAGGTTTTGCAGCTCTTTCAGAACATTTGCTATCTGGATTTGGATGAAGGAGAATCTGGGGAAGCTTGGGTAAGTAGCTGTGGGGGGTGTGGAGCTGTTGGCCAGGGTAGGCGTAGCCAGGAGGAAAGCATAGCCAGCCGTAGAGAAATGCTTATTGAAATTCTCGATTATCGTGGATTTATCGGTGGTGACAGTGTTTCCTAGCCTCAGTGCAGTGGGCAGCTGGGAGGAGGTGCTCTTATTCTCCATGGACTTTACATTCCCCCAGAACATTTTTGAGTTAGAGCTACAGGATGCAAATTTCTGTTTGAAAAAGCTAGCCTTTGCTTTCCTAACTGACTGTGTGTATTGGTTCCTGACTTCCCCGTAAAGTTGCATATCGCGGGGACTATTCGATTCTATTGCAGTACGCCACAGGATGTTTTTGTGCTGGTCGAGGGCAGTCAGGTCTGGAGTGAACCAAGGGCTATATCAGTTCTTAGTTCAACTTTTTTGAAGGGGCATGCTTATTTAAGATGGTGAGGAAATTACTTTTAAAGAACAACCAGGCATCCTCAACTGACGGGATGAGGTCAATATCCTTCCAGGATACCTGGGCCAGTTCAATTGGAAAGGCCTGCTTGCAGAAGTGTTTTAGGGAGCGTTTGACAGTGATGAGGGGTGGTCGTTTGACCGAGGACCCATAACGGATGCAGGCAATGAGGCAGTGATCGCTGAGATCCTGATTGAAAACAGCAGAGGTGTATTTGGGGGGCAAGTTGGTCAGGAGAATATCTATGAGGGTGCCCATGTTTACAGATTTAGGGTTGTACCTGGTGGGTTCCTTGATGATTTGTGTGAGATTGATTGTAGGACAGCTGGGGTGTTAAACATATCCCCGTTTAGGTCACCTAACAGAACAAACTCTGAAGATAGATGGGAGGCAATCAATTCACATATGGTGTCCAGGGCAGAGCTGGCATCTGAGGGGGTCTATAACAGGTGGCAACAGTGAGAGACTTATTTCTGGAGAGATTCATTTTTAAAATTAGAAGCTTGAACTGTTTGGGCACGGACCTGGAAAGTATGTGAAAGGGGGTGAATACTTTCGCAGGCCACTGTGCTACTGCACTGTTGGAGCTAGGAACACAAGCATTTCGCTACACCAGCAATAACATCTGCTTAATATGTGTATGTGACCAATAAAATTTGATTTGATTTGATGTTGGGCCTAGATTGAACAACAATGACAGAATACCAAAGTTTATTTATAAAATATTTGGAAACCAGTCATATAAATATACACTATAGCTTACAATATTATGTTAAGTTAGTGTTGATCCTATTGAACAATATTTCTTTATGGAATTCAAACATTTTCAGCGGGGGTCCCGCTGGGGGTGGGGGGCATTTTTCCCACTGAATTTCGGGTTACCCCACACCACACCAAATGTAATGATGCAACCTTAAAATGTGTACATTTTTACATCAACAAATGACGTTCAATTCGTTACACTTACTTCTGTTATCACAATGAAAATAATCCAATTAATACATTTACTCAATAACTCAATAATTTTATTTTTCAAATTATCCTTCTCAAAAACGTTTGTATATTAGTATGGAACCCTTGAATTTTTCTTGTATATTTTGGCGACGTCACTCCAATTCCCGACTTTGAATATCACTGCTTTAAGCCCACCAGAGATAAATGGCAAATGCAATGCAATACTTGCCCTCGGGAAGAATTCAGACCCTTGACCTTTTGCACATTTTGTTACGTTACAGCCTTATTCTAAAATGTATTAAAACATTTTTTTTCCCTCATCAATCTACACACAATATCCCATAATGATTAATCAAAAACAGGTTTTGGGAAATGTTTGCTAATTTATTAAAAATAAAAATGGTATTCAGACCCTTTACTCAGTACAGCATCGAGTCTTCTTGGGTATGACGCTACAAGCTTGGCACAACTGTAGTTGGGGAGTTTCTCCCATTCCTCTTTCTCAAGCTCTGTTAGGTTGGATGGGGAGCATCGCTGCACAGCTATTTTCAAGTCGCTCCAGAGAAGATCGATCGGTTTCAAGTCATTTAGAGACTTCTCCTGAAGCCACTCCTGCGTTTTCTTGGCTGTGTGCTTAGGTTCGTTGTCCTGTTGGAAGGTGAACCTTCACCGCAGTCTGAGGTCCTGAGTGCTCTGGAGCAGGTTTTCATCAAGGATCTCTCTGTACTTTGCTCCGTTCATCTTTGCTTCGATCCTTACTAGTCTCCCAGTCCCTGCCACTTAAAAACATCCCCACAGCATAATGCATGCTTCACTGTTGGGATGGGCCAGGTTTCCTCCAGACATGATGCTTGGCAGTCAGGTCAAAGAGTTCAATCTTGGTTTCATCAGACCAGAGAATCTATTTATTTAATCAAATTCAGAATAAGGCTGTAACTTAACAAAATGTGGAAAAAGTCAAGTGGTCTGAATGCTTCCTGAATGCACTGTATAACAATGCAATGTTAATTTACCAGTAAAATAAGACAAAATGCATAAAGAAAATTAAGCTGTGAGTGCTTGAGATCTATTAGATATGCCACCGTAGGTCTCTTCACAGTCCCCAAATCCAGAACAGACTATGGGAGGCGCACTGTACTACATAGAACCATGACCACATGGAACTCTATTCCACGTCAAGTAACTCATGCAAGCAGTAAAATTAAATTTAAAAAACAGATAAAAATACACCTTATGGAGACACAAACACAAGCACAGACACATACATACACAATAACATACGCACCGTACACACACACACACACATACATTTTGTGTTGTAGAGTAGTGGCCTAAGGGCACACACTTAATGTGTTGTGAAATCTGTTGTGAATGTGTTGCAATGTTTTTAAAATGGTGTAACTGCCTTGGCAGCACCTAATAGGGATCCAAAATAAATGCAAATACAAATACAAATTATATTGTTTTGGTTCAGCAAGTTGTGTTTCTACTCTATTGACTGTGACGTGGTACAACTGCATGAAAACCCATATTTCAATGCTAATACCATGTAGCTATCATGTGCTATCATGTGCATATACCAACAAATTCATCTTTCAATTTTACATTAGGTACTAAAAATATCTGGGATTTTTTTCCATCTGAGAGTCGACTACCCAGCAAACCAAAATTGGTTCTGTGAAAGTTAGTCTAGTTGTGGTGATGATTATAGAATGTTTGTTTGAAATATATTTGCTAATTCTTCTTCTTTTTATTGATCAATTTGATCATTGCTAGACAGACATTTTCAAGTCATGCCATAGATTTAAGTCAATACTGTTACTATGCCACTCCGGAACATTCAATGTCGTCTTGCTTAAGCATCCTGCTGAAAGGTGAATTTGTCTCCCAGTCTCTGTTGGAAAGCAGACTGCGACAGGTTTTCCTCTAGGATTTTGCCTGTGGTTTGGGATATTCCATTTATTTTTATCCTAAAAAACTCCCTTGTCCTTAAATACTCATAACATGATGCAGTCACCACCATGCTTGAAATTATGAAGAGTGGTACTCAGTGATATGTTGGATTTGCCCCAAATATAACACTTTCTATTCAGAACATGAAGTGAATTTCTTTGCCACATTTTTTGCAGTTTTACTTTACTGCCTTACTGCAAACATCTTTTGGAATAGTTTTATTCTCTACTAGCTTCCTTCTTTTCACACTGTCATTTAGGTTAGTTTTGTGGAATAACTACAATGTTGTTGATCCATCCACAGTTTTCTCTTATCACAGCCATTAAACTCTGTATTGTTTTAAAGTCACCATTGGCCTCATGGGGAAATCCCTGAGCGGTGTCCTTGCTCTCTGGCAACTGAGTTAGGAAGGATGCCTGTATATTTGTATTGACTGGGTGTATTGACACACCAGCTAGCACAGTGGATCTGGACCAATTCCGGCTGAGAGTTGGGGCACTCGGCTGAGTGTCAGACTCGGCCGACGTCATATGGCCCGAGTCTGGGCCGACTTTGACATTATTGCTTATGGCCAGGAAACAGGGATTGAGCTCGGGCCAATTCCGGTGTGAGTTATCTGGCGCAAATGTATTACTGTATTATTTTCTCATTGTTTCTGTGATAAAAAAAAACAAATAACATTTAAATTAAATTCTTTAACCTGTCTGGGATAGAGGGCAGTATTTTCTCGGCCGGATAAAAAACGTGCCAATTTAAACTGGTTACTACTCTTGCCCAGAAACGAGAATATGCATATTATTAGTAGATTTGGATAGAAAACATTCTAAAGTTTCTAAAACTGTTTGAATGGTGTCTGTGACTATAACAGAACTCATATGGCAGGCAAAAACCTGAGAAGATTCCAAGCAGGAAGTGGCCTGTCTGTGAATTTGTAGTCCTTCTGTTGCTTCTCTATCGAAACTACAGTATCTGAGCTGTTACATGACACTTTCTAAGGCTTCCATTGGCTATCTAAGCCTTCAGAAACCGGATTGAGGTGTCTCCTGTCTCTGGGCAGATAACAGGAGCACAGTTTGTCAGTGGACTGCCTGGTGACAAAGAGATTGGGACCTCGCCATTTTTTCTCTTCCTTTTTGAATGAATACAGCATTGTCCGGTTGGAATATTATCGCTATTTGACGAGAAAAATAGCATAAAAATTTATTTTAAACAGCGTTTGACATGCTTCTAAGTACGGTAATGGAACGTTTTGATTTTTTTTGTCTGGAAATGCACTCGCGCGTTACCCTTTGGATAGTGACCTGAACGCACGAACAAAACGGTGTATTTGGACATAAATATGGATTATTTGGAACAAAAACAACATTTGTTGTGGAAGTAGCAGTCCTGGGAGTGCATTCTGACGAAGAACAGCAAAGGTAATACCATTTTTCTAATAGTAATTCTGAGCTTAGTGAGCCCCGAAGTTGGCGGGTGTCAAAATAGCTAGCCTGTGATGGCTGAGCTATGTACTCAGAATATTGCAAAATGTGCTTTCGTCGATAAGCTATTTTAAAATCTGACATAGCGATTGCATAAAGGAGTTCTGTATCTATAATTCTTAAAATAATTGTTATGTATTTTGTCAACGTTTATGATGAGTAATTTAGTAAATTCACCGGAAGTTTTCGGTGGGTATGCTAGTTCTGTAAAAAGCTGTTTTTTGATATAAATATGAACTTGATTGAACAAAACATGCATGTATTGTATAACATAATGTCCTAGGAGTGTCATCTGATGAAGATCATCAAAGGTTAGTGCTGCATTTAGCTGTGTTTTGTGGTTTTGTGACATATATGCTTGCTTTGAAAATTGCTGTGTGATTATTTTTGGCTGTGTACTCTCCTAACATAATCTAATGTTTTGCTTTCGCTGTAAAGCCTTTTTGAAATCGGACAATGTGGTTGGATTAACGAGAGTCTTATCTTTCAAATGGTGTAAAATAGTCGTATGGTTGAAAAATTGAAATTATTGCATTTTTGAGGTATTTGTATTTCGCGCCATGTTCTTCCATTGGATGTTTGGCGAGGCGTTCCGCTAGCGGAATGTCTAGATGCAAGAGGAGCCCTGTGAAGTATTTTTGTATTTTGATACTTGGTGCAAGGCAATTGATAAGCATTAACTCCCGAGTGGCGCAGCGTTCTTAGACACTGCATTGCAGTGCAAACAGCGTTGCTACAGATGCCTGTTCGAGACCTGTGCAGGCTGTGCCCGGGAGACAACGCACAATTGGCCCAGCATCGTCCGAGTTAGGGGAGGGTTTGGCCGGCTGGAATGGCCTTGTCCCATCGCACTGTAGTGACTCCTGTGACGGGCCAGGCGCTGACACGGTCACCAGGTGTATGGTGTTGCCTCTGACACAAAATGTTTTTTTGTGGATGGGTATAATTTGTAGGTAAGTTTGTCAGGTAAGTTTGTATACATTTATTTAAATTTGCATCGGGCCGCTTCTGGGGGGATTCCGGAAGACGGAAATGCTCCGATGGGCCTAGTCCGACACCCGATTCCGGGCCTATTCAATCAGTTCTGGCCCCCTGGAAGAGAGCCGCTTCTGGACCGATTCCTCATTGCTAGCTGCGACACCATCCAAAGTCTAGTTAATAACTTCACTATGCTCAAAGGGAAAGGTGCCCTTCTTTGCGAGGCATTCGCAAACGTCCCTGGTGTTTGTGGTTGAGTCTGTGTTTGAAATTCACTGCTCGACTGAGGGACCTTACAGATAATTGTTTGCAGATAATTGTATGTGTGAGGTACAGAGATGAGGTAGTCATTCAAAAATCATGTTAAACACTATCATTGCATACAACGTAATTTACATTTTAGTAATTTAAAAGTGACTTACAGTAGTTTGTGGATACATTTTCATCTGAACATAAGTCAATGCAAATGAATGTATTATGTGACTTATTACTCCTTAAAATATTTATGCTTGCCATATCAAAGGGGTTGAATACTTATTGACTCAAGACATTGAGCTTTTCAGTAGTAATTCATTTGTAAAATATTCTGAAAAAATTATTCCACTTTGACATCAGGGGTATTGTGTGTAGGCCAGAGACATAACATCTCATTTTAATCTATTTTAAATTCAGGCTGTAACACAACAAAATGCGGAAAAAGTCAATGGGTGTGAATACTTTCTGAAGACACTGTATCTACCTCAACTACTCCAGTATCCCTGCACATTGTACATTTGGTACTGGCACTGACCCTGAGCTTACATTCTCCTTTCATAGTTTTTATTTCTCTTGTTTTTTGTATTTGTTGGTAAGAGCTTGCATGTCACTGTATTTGTACATGTGACAAATAGAACTTGAAAGTGGTTGAAACAGTTTTTTATTATTTGAATCCAATGATGGAAGTGGGCATGCTGTTTTAGTTAACTAGGAAAGTCAGTTAAGAACAAATTGTTATTTACAATGATGGCCTACCGCCTACTGCCTTATTTAGGGGCAGAACGACAGATTTTTACCTTCTCAGCTCAGGGATTTGATCTAGCAACCTTTTGGTTACTGGCCCAATGCTCTAACCACTAGGCTACTTGCCGCCCCACATGTATTGTGCTATAGGTCACCAACCTTACAAATAAGGATGATCATCAGCCCGATACTTGAGGACAACGTTCCCTTCAGTCTCTGGGAAACAAATGCCCAAAGAGGAATGTTCACTATCACAATCTCACATTCCAACCAACACAACATGCATGAAATTGCCAAACACACTGGATCTACAAGCAGATACACACTTCTCTTGGAAGAAAAGGGAAACCCCAAACATCATTAGATAGCCAACAAGTGAACACAATGATGTACACAAATGTATGTACACAAACCAAATGACCCAGATCTAGAAGATATGCAGCCTCTCTTGGTGAAGAATGGAAGGAGAATGGAAGTACCCCAAGAAGAAGAGAAAACAAATGAGTTGGTTCCCAGATGCTCTTCAGCCTCTGTTGTGATTTAGCTAACGGTCATTTCCATAACTCCATGACTTATTAGGAGATAATCCTGTGGTTATAGCTACCACTATAGCTACGAACTCTACCGGGAATAGAGGTCATTGTTATCACACACACACACACACACACACACACACACACACACACACACACACACACACACACACACACACACACACACACACACACACACACACACACTTCCTCTGTTGTTGATTGCTTGTGGATGCAAATGATGAATTGCTTATTCACTGAATGACAGTTTGATAGACAAGTGTGTGAAGTCTTCTTGACAAGCTGCCAGAGCTGCCAGATCTTGATAGTGCACTGACTGAATTCGATGCCTCTCCTATCTTAATCCCCCCCCCCCCCCCCCCGCCCTTGGCAACCTTTCTCGCTGAGCCCTGGGGTGGTGACGGTACATAAGCCCCCCTCCTATTTCATGCCCTGCCCCATCCCCAAACCTCTGAGGTACCACAACCCACTTACCCAGCCCCCCCCCCCCGTTCGTCAGCCTCCCATCTGACACTGTTCTGTCAATCATCCCCATCCCACCTCCCATTCCAACTCCAACACTCTCCTTTTTAATCGTCATTAACCGATTGACCTCAGCCGTTGTATACCAATCCATTATGTTTACAATACAGTGAATGTCCCGGATTACAATCACGATCAGTACGCAATAAAAAAAAATATCCATTCCAAACAATAAGGAATTTTGTGGTTTGGTGTAGCCAAATCATTCTGAATAAATCTAACAGAGTGATTCAACATACCACAGCCATATGACTGGGACAAGCAAACCTCATGACCCCACCCTAGGCTATTCTACTCAACACCCTATTTCCTAACCTGTTCATGTGAGCAATTCAACCCTATCCCTATCCCTAACAGAATGTTGACAATGTACACAATCCCCTTCTGATTCCTACAAACCCATCTCACGGTGACATCCTGCCTGTGTGCTGTTAAACTGTGGAGAGGAGTAATTGCATGTCTCTGTATGTGTGTGTGTGTGTGTGTGTGTGTGTATATGTCCTACAGGACAGGGACAGAACATCCATGCGGCCCCCCAGCTGTGATCTCTGTAACGGTCCCCTGGGAAGGGAGACACATTGTGACAGTCACAGCCCACTGCTTTCATTTACCCGCAACCCTCCACTCCTCTACACACACATAAACACACACACACGCACAAGCGCGCACACACAAGCACATCAGTGCTGGCCACCAGTACAGACAGGACAGACATATGAGAGGCTCCAGTCCTCAGGAGAGGAGTAGTGAGTGTGAATGCAGCCTGATGTGCTGTAGCTGTGGGATGGAGCTGTGTTTGAGCTGTGTGTGCACTGTGAGAGGAACTGTAGCTATGTGTCATGGGTGTCTATCTGGGTGCTCTCTGGAATGTTACACTCAGCTGGGTGCCTCTGCTCTACTGTTTGACTGTGTGTGTGTGTACACGTATGTGTTTTTGTCTAGCCCTGCAGCAACAGTACAGTGTTTTGGCTGCACTAGTCTCCATGATATATGAGTGTCATTTTAAACCAGGGGTATCAAACATACGGCCCAAGAGTGGTTTGACTGTATACAAAAAAATTAAATACTGCATGTATATTATGTTTTTTTGGGGGTGGGGGGTGGACTTTGCTTGATGACTCAAAAATGAATTATTCCGCTGCTCTATCGTTCACTACATACTTAAGTCTTCGTTGAAGTCGTATTTGGTGGCCACTGACTGGCTGAATATCCAGGGCCCGAGGTGGTTGGAGTTGTTAACAAAGCATCATGACAGAAATTTTATGCCAATTTTTTAACTTCCAGTAGTTTCTTTTAAAATATACACTGCTCAAATAAATAAAGGGAACACTTAAACAACACAATGTAACTCCAAGTCAATCACACTTCTGTGAAATCAAACTGTCCACTTAGGAAGCAACACTGATTGACAATAAATTTCACATGCTGTTGTGCAAATGGAATAGACAACAGGTGGAAATTATAGGCAATTAGCAAGACACCCCCAATAAAGGAGTGGTTCTGCAGGTGGTGACCACAGACCACTTCTCAGTTCCTATGCTTCCTGGCTGATGTTTTGGTCACTTTTGAATGCTGGCGGTGCTTTCACTCTAGTGGTAGCATGAGACGGAGTCTACAACCCACACAAGTGGCTCAGGTAGTGCAGCTCATCCAGGATGGCACATCAATGCGAGCTGTGGCAAGAAAGTTTGCTGTGTCTGTCAGCGTAGTGTCCAGAGCATGGAGGCGCTACCAGGAGACAGGCCAGTACATCAGGAGACGTGGAGGAGGCCGTAGAAGGGCAACAACCCAGCAGCAGAACCGCTACCTCCGCCTTTGTACAAGGAGGAGCAGGAGTAGCACTGCCAGAGCCCTGCAAAATGACCTCCAGCAGGCCACAAATGTGCATGTGTCTGCTCAAACGGTCAGAAACAAACTCCATGAGGGTGGTATGAGGGCCCTATGAGGGCCCGACGTCCACAGGTGGGGGTTGTGCTTAGAGCCCAACACTGTGCAGGACGTTTGGCATTTGCCAGAGAACACCAAGATTGGCAAATTTGCCACTGGCGCCCTGTGCTCTTCACAGATGAAAGCAGGTTCACACTGAGCACATGTGACAGACGTGACAGAGTCTGGAGACGCCGTGGAGAACGTTCTGCTGCCTGCAACATCATCCAGCATGACCGGTTTGGCGGTGGGTCAGTCATGGTGTGGGGTAGCATTTCTTTGGGGGGCCGCACGGCCCTCCATGTGCTTGCCAGAGGTAGCCTGACTGCCATTAGCTACCAAGATGAGCTCCTCAGACCCCTTGTGCTGGTGCGGTTGGCCCTGGGTTCCTCCTAATGCTAGACAATGCTAGACCTCGTGTGGCTGGAGTGTGTCAGCAGTTCCTGCAAGAGGAATGCATTGATGCTATGGACTGGCCCGCCCGTTCCCCAGACCTGAATCCAATTGAGCACATCTGGGACATCATGTCTCGCTCCATCCACCAACGCCACGTTGCACCACAGACTGTCCAGGAGTTGGCGGATGCTTTAGTCCAGGTCTGGGAGGAGATCCCTCAGGAGACCATCCGCCACCTCATCAGGAGCATGCCCAGGCATTGTAGGGAGGTCATACAGGCACGTGGAGGCCACACACACTACTGAGCCTCATTTTGACGTGTTTTAAGGACATTACATCAAAGTTGGATCAGCCTGTAGTGTGGTTTTCGACTTAAATTTTGAGTGTGACTCCAAATCCAGACCTCCATGGGTTGATAAATTGGATTTCCATTGATTATTTTTGTCTGATTTTGTTGTCAGCACATTCAACTATGTAAAGAAAAAAGTATTTAATACGATTATTTCATTCATTCAGATCTAGGATGTGTTATTTTAGTGTTCCCTTTATTTTTTTGAGCAGTGTGTATAAAGCAATCTGTGCATTTGAACAACAGCATATATACACTTATTTAACTTTTGCAAAAATGGAATGACCACTGCTGCACATGCTGTCACTGTTATAAACAGATTAGATTATAGTATTTAGAAAAAGCAGCCAGCTCATGTCACAAACAAATGAGTGCACCAGGGAGAACTCAACAAGCATGCATAAGTGGATAAAGAGCTAACATAATGTCACAAAGCATGATGTGCTAGCCAGTTAACTTTCATTCTGAAAAAACGTTATATTTTTGAGATAGTAAGCTATTAGTTCAGAAAGACTTGAAATTGGCATGGGCGTTAACTAGCTAGCAAGCTACCAGCAAACTAGCTAGCAAGCTACCAACAATTCGACCAAACTATTTCTCAATGTTTCTTAAAATTACTGTAGCTGGCTAATTCATTTGGTCATGCTTTTTTGATACACCCGGTTTAATGCTGTTTTAGTCCACACAACATGTCGCCATGTCCCCCTACAGTAGAACCTGATGAACAACATGGGGGAAATAATCACATTTTTGTTCTACCAGATCCCTATAGAGAAGGTTATAGTTGGTGTATTCCTATGTCCTTCGACTCTTGTTGGATGTATTTTATCAGGTCCCAGGCTCCCATGATATTATGATGATTTACAAGTTCATTACAATTTCATTTGTCTTTAGCACCATCTGCACCTGATAGAGTCTCACGTGCAGAAGTAAACTGTCTGGCGGCGAGAGACTTAGATTGGGAGGGAGACTGAGCAGACCCAGAAGTTCTGACTGTACGGATGCACATTTGAGCACCCAAGGATGGTCTATTTACTTTGTGCTGTTATAATTTATGCTATGAAATCCTACGATTGGGGCAGTTCCCCCTCATGGCAAATAGTTGGCAAAACAATCCAAGCAATGTTCACACTGCCTATGCACCCACAGAAGCGGAGCTGCTGCTGTTGGCAGTCATTGATGGGCAGAGTAGTAAGTAACTGAACAGCTTGTTTTGAACAACATATTTTTGAAACATGAAAATGTACACATTTACCGCAATTTTACGAGAATTTTTTCATCCAATCACAACTGGGACACCGACCTTGAAGCCCTAATAGGCAGGCTGCTTCTGGTTTGTGGTGACCTCAAAATGAGGGTTTTGTACAAAACAAATTAACCAGCGATTGGATCATATCTTACCAATCAGAGTAGCAAAGCCATTGATGAATGGCTCTGGCCTAACCCATTGGTTTCTGGGACCAATCAGAACGGTTAGAATGTTTTTCATTCTAGAAATTGTTGTGGATGTACTCAGATCCAGACTCATTACGGAAAAGAAACAAATGTCCGCGGGCATTAGCTAAACAGTCAGGGAGCATCAAAAGTTCCAAAAACGATGGATAAAGGATAATGTTTTGAAAATTATGACAGCGAGGAAATATAACCAATTTTCAGTGTGGCCTTCTAGACCTCGTTGAAGACCGAATGTGCCCCCCCTGGGCAAAATTAGTTTGACACCCCTGCTTTAGCCAAATTACATGCTGCCCTGTGTGTGAGATACCATCTGATTTAAGTCAACAGAGCAAAGCAAACACTACTAGGGAAGGCTTCTGTACAGTTGAGCTGACTAGGCATGCTATATGAGGGCTGACAGAGAGTGTCTGGTATCAGTGGATAGGTAATCTTGGTTAACCCAGAACTAAAATATTTAGCAAAATAGTCAGATGCTTTATGTTTACATAGTCTATCCACAATAGGTTAGAGGATAGGTAATTATGTTAAGAAGATAAAGGAGTGTAATTTCCTCTCATTAAGTTTCTGTTCAGTAAAACCATAAAATTGACTGCAAGGTTGATTAGCAGGCAGTTCTTATGAGGCAGAGCGATAAAGACAGATGGAACAGCCCTGTCAGATGCCTGTGTTGCATCAGGGAATTACAAACACAACACCATCACGTTAGGGCTTCACATTGTTTATAACTATATTGTTTAGAACTAGCCTACTGAGTTATGAGTCCTCAGTGAAAGTTGTTGCGTGTTACTGTAAGTAATCCCATTGTTTAGGCACTACATTCCAACTATGACACATTTAGCTTAGCCTTCACCTCTTTGTCAGTTATTTTAATATCCTGCTGATGTAACAAGACATAATAACGCAATACCATCATAATGTTAAGTATTTGATTGTTTGCTTTGACTTCCCATATCTGGGATCGAAATCAAGATCACTTGCTCACTTGTCAGACTTTGAATCTAGACAGTCAACTGAGTCTGTCTGTATCTCTACAAAAAAAGAAATCTTTCTGAACAGTCAACTGCGCCAGATGAGTTTGCCTGTATCTCCCAGCTCTCCTGCAATCATGTCTGTATATGTGTGCAGCTCTCATTGAGTCTCTCTTCCAGTGCCTAGAGAAGTAGGGAGGCAGCAGCTGTTTAGCTCTGATAAACGCCTGGCATTTGCAGCAGCAGCTAGCGGATAGCGACAACAGACAAAGACAGGGATCCGTCCCATATGGCACCCTATTCCATTTATAGTGCACTACTTTCGACCAGGTCCCATAGGGAATAGGCTGTCATTTGGGACGTAGACAGAGACAGGGACACATTAATCTAGACAGTTAGCTAACCCAGGAACGAAAGAGCACAGTGCCACAAGACACAGGATTAAAGAGCAGAGTTTCTCAGAAAAAGAAAAGAGATGGGTGGGAGAGGGTAGAGAAAGGGAGAAAGAGAGGAGAGAAATAGACAGAGAAGCTGAAAGGAGAGAGAGGAGGGAGAGGTCTCAGTGAGAGCCAGCTCAAAAGAGAGGAGAGCGGACAGGGGAAGGGAGGGATTGAAGAGGGGAGGAGAGAGAGGTCTCTAGACTGACCTAAATTCCAAGACACCCAGACATAATACAGCGCCGCACACGTGACCATAGTCTCTTAGTCAAAACAATAGCAGAGAGTGGCCCCAGAGAGGGGGGGACAGAAGGGGGTCCGACACGCTATAGTCTAGCCTTGCCATGGCCCCCTTTCCTCTCCCCCTCGCTCCCTTCCATCGCTTTCATCCAGGCTGTTAACTCCTCACAGGTGGTGACCTAGCATTAAACATGGAACAAACCTGGGTTCCGGAGTTCCTGGAAAGAGGTTTCGGAATGTTTGTTTGCAACGTTTGAACGAGTTACAACTTTATTAGCTTTGAATTTTTTCCTCTTCTACACAGCAGGGCTAGATGTGTGACTGTGAGCCGGGAGTCTAAGTAAGCAAGAATACAACCCATTTGGAATATTTTATTTTCTGCTCCAAATACACAGAAAAGAACATGAAACAATTTGCATAGCCAATAGGAGTAATATTCTGACCACACCGCTTGCAGAGTTTATATCACGTGCAGAGTCTATATTACGTGCGCAAGCGTCGCAGCATAAATTTATACATACATGTTATTCAATCATTGCACCCACACTGATCGCGAGTCTCTGCGTAGCCAGGCGCTAAAATAAAACTTGGTTCTATTTCAAATCAAATGTTATTGGTCACATACACATGGTTAGCAGATGTTATTGCGTGTGTAGCGAAATGCTTGTAAGCTGTGGGTGGTGTGCGTACCTCCGAAGTCTGACCAGAAGACCGCTCCGGCGGCGTTGTTTTGGGTCAGCCTCTGGAATCAGTTCAAATGCTCTGAGTGGTTCGGACAAATGATCCGCTTCGGGAAAGTCGTATTCCTGGTCGTAGTGCTGGTAAGTTGACATCGCTCTGATATCCAAAAGTTTTTCCTATTTGTATGTAATTACATTTAAGATTTTCAGGGCTTACAATGAAAGAAATAATACATCAAAAAACTAAATACTGCAAAGTTTCCTAAGGACTAGAAGCGAGGCAGCCTACTCTGTCGGTGCCATCTTCAGACAGAATAATTTGTGACACTTGGTCACAGGCCCCCGAATACAACAGATGTAGACCTTAGTGAAATACTTACAAGCCCTTAACCAACAATGCAGTTTTATGAAAATACCTAAAAAAAATATTTAAAAAAAGCAAGAGTTAAGAAAAACGAATAATTAAAGAGCAGCAGTAAATAACAATAGCGGGGCTATATACAGGCCGTGCTGCTGCTCCAGTTTCAACTGTTCTGCCTGCGGCTATGGAACCCTGACCTGTTCACCGGACGTGCTACCTGTCCCAGAGCTGCTGTTTTCAACTCTCTAGAGACAGCAGGAGCGGTAGAGATACTCTCAATGATTGGCTATGAAAAGTCAACTGACATTTACTCCTGAGGTGCTGACCTGTTGCACCCTCGACAACCACTGTTATTATTATTATTTGACCCTGCTGGTCATCTATGAACATTTTGAACATCTTGGCCATGTTCTGTTATAATCTCCACCCGGCACAGCCAGAAGAGGAGTGGCCACCCCTCATTGCCTGGTTCCTCTCTAAATTTCTTCCTAGGTTCTGGCCTTTCTAGGGAGTTTTTCCTAGCCACCGTGCTTCTACACCTGCATTGCTTGCTGTTTGGGGTTTTAGGCTGGGTTTCTGTACAGCACTTTGAGATATCAGCTGATGTAAGAAGGGCTTTATAAATACATTTGATTTGATTTGATATACAGGGGTATTGGTACAGAGTCCATGTGTCAATGTGCTGGGGCACCGGTGTCGAGGTGGTTGAGGTAATTATGTACATGCAGGTAGGGTTATTAAAGTGGCTATGCATAGATGACAACAGAGAGTAGCATCAGGGTGGGGGTGCAAATATTCTGGGTAGCCATTTGATTAGCTGTTCAGGAGTCTTATTGCCTGGGGGTAGAAGCTGTTTCGAAGCAACTTGGACCTAAACTCTCCCATCTCCTCATTGGTTTATAGGAGCATATACTCACATGGGTGATTGAAAGATGAACTGAGGTCCACACTCCATTCCAGTTGGTGGTGGTAATGCACCTTAACTCCAACATTTTCCGACAAGATAGAACTGCCAAAGGGGGCGGAGTTCCAATCTACTGCAGAGATATCCTGCAGAGTTCTGTTATACTATCCAGGTAAAGCCCAAACAATTCGAGCTTCTACTTCTAAAAATATACCTTTCCAGAAGTAAGTCTCTCACTGTTGCCACTTGTTAAAGACCCCCCTCAGCCCCCAGCTGTGCCCTGGACACCATATGTGAAATGATTGGCCCACATCTATCTTCGGAGTTTGTATATCGGCATGCAGGCCTTTCTAATCAACCTGGCCAGAGTATCCTGGAAGGATATTGACCTTATCCCATCAGTAGGTGATGCCTGGTTGCTCTTTAAAAGTGCTTTCCTCACCATCTTAAATAAGCATGCCCCACTCAAAAATTTTTGAACTAAGAACAGATATAGCCCTTGGTTCACCCTAGACTTGACTGCCCTTGACCAGCACAAAAACATCCTGTGGCGTACTGCATTAGCATCGAATAGTCCCCACGAAATTCTACTTTTCAGGGAAGTCAGGATCCAATATACACTGTCAGGTAAGAAAGCTAAGGCTAGCTTTTTCAAACAGAAATGTGCTTCCTGTAGCACTAATTCCAAACAGTTTTGGGACACTGTAAAGTCCATGGAGAATAAGAGCACCTCCTCGCAGCTGCCCACTGCACTGAGGTTAGGAAACACTGTCACCACCGATAAATCTAAGATAATTGATCATTTCAAAAAGCATTTTTCTACGGCTGGCCATGCCTTCGACCTGCCTTCCCCTACCCCGACCAACAGCAATGCATCCCCCGTAGAAACTTGCCCAAGTCCCACCCGCTTCTTCTTCACCCAAATCCAGACAGCTGATGTTCTGAAAGAGCTGCAAAATCTGGTACCCTACAAATCAGCTGGGTTAGACAATCTGGACCCTCTCTTTCTAAAATGATCCGCCGAAATTGTTGCAACCCCAATTACTAGCCTTTCTTTCATATCGTTGAGATCCCCAAAGATTGGAAAGCTGCCACAGTCATCCCCCTCTTCAAAGGGGGAGACACTCTAGACTCAAACTGTTATAGACCTATATCCATCCTGCTTTGCCTTTCTAAAGTCAACAGCCAGTGGGTTTGGCGACAAATATGTAGCAAGGGCCAGCCAACGAGAGCATACAGGTCGCAGCGGTGGGTAGTATATGGGGCTTTGGGGACCAAACGGAAGGCACTGTGATAGACTACATCCAAGCCGACACTAGATTTAATTTTGGATTGGAGATGCTTAATGTGAGTCTGGAAGGAGAGTTTACAGTCTAACCAGACACATAGAATATGTGGACAACTACAAATACCTAAGTCAGAACAGAGTAGTGATGCTAGTCGGGCGGGCGGGTGTGGGCATATATATATTTCAACTTTATTTAACCAGGTAGGCCAGTTGAGAACAAGTTCTCATTTACAACTGCGACCTGGCAAAGATAAAGCAGAGCAGTGCGACAAAAACAACAACAGAGAGTTACACATTGGATAAACAAACGTACAGTCAATAACACAATAGAAAAATCTATGTACAGTGTGTGCAAATGTAGTAAGATTAGGGAGGTAAGGCAATAAATAGGTCATCGAGGCACTAAAGTGATAGATGGGCAGATGATGATATGCAAGTAGAGATACTGGGGTGTAAAAGAGGAAAAACATTTTTACAAAAATAACAATATGGGGATGAGGTAGTTGGGTGTGCTACTTACAGATTGGCTGTGTACAGGTACAGTGACTGGTAGGCTGCTTTGACAGCTGATGCTTAAAGTTAGAGAGGGAGATATAAGTCTCCAGGTTCAGTGATTTTTGCAATTTGTTCCAGTCATTGGCAGCAGAGAACTGGAGGGAAAGGCGGCCAAAGGAGGTGTTGGCTTTGGGGATAACCAGTGAAATATACCTGCTGGAGCGCGTGCTACGGGTGGGTGTTGCTATGGTGACCAGTGAGCTGAGATAAGGTGAGGCTTTACCTAGCAAAGACATACATGACTGGGAACCAGTGGGTTTGGCGATGAATATATAGCGAAGGCCAGCCAACGAGAGCATACAGGTCGCAGCGGTGGGTAGTATTTGGGGCTTTGGTGACCAAACGGAAGGCACTGTGATAGACTAGATTTAATTTTGGATTGGCGATGCTTAATGTGAGTCTGGAAGGAGAGTTTACAGTCTAACCAGACACATAGGTATTTGTAGTTGTCAACATATTCTAAGTCAGAACAGAGTAGTGATGCTAGTCGGGCAGGCGGGTTTGAGCAGCCATCGGTTGAAAAGCATGCATTTAGTTTTTCTAGCCTTAAAAAGCAGTTGGAGGCCAAGGTAGGAGTGTTGTATGGCATTGAAGCTCGTTTGGAGGTTTGTTAACACAATGTCCAAAGAAGATGTATACAGAATGGTGTTGTCTGCGTAGAGGTGGATCAGAGAGTCACCAGCAGCAAGAGCGACATCATTGATATTTACAGAGAAAAGAGTCGGCCCGAGAATTGAACCCTGAGGCACCCCCATAGAGACTGCCAGAGGTCCGGACAACAGGCCCTCCGATTTGACACGCTGAACTATGTCTAAGAAGTAGTTGGTGAAACAGGCGAGGCAGTCATTTGAGAAACAAATGATGAAACCATTCAATATTTAAATCACCCAGAAAATATACCTCCCTGTTGATGTCACAAACATTATCACAGCATTCCACACATGTTATCCAGATACTGACTGTTAGCACTTGGTGGTCTAGAGCAGCTTCACACCAGAATTTGCTTTAGGTGAGACAGATGAACCTGTAGCCATATTTCTTCAACAGTATTTAACATGAGATTGTCAGGACTTTCAGAAGGATCGGACCAATACGCAGCGTGGTCGTAGTTCCACATCTTTTATTAAATCGTGAAACTAATGCAATAAACAATAAACTTAAAATACAAAAACAAGAAAGCCGTGATGCAGAGCAGGCATACACTACTCACAAAATTAATCACCCACAAAACACCAGTGGGACAAACATCAACTTAAATATGGCCTCCAATTAGAGACAACAACAACCGGCTGCCTCTAATTGGAGGTCATGCCAAACAAAAACTAACCTAGAAATACAAAACTACAAACTAAACATAGAAATACAAAAATGGACAAACACCCCCTGTCACGCCCTGACCTACTCTACCATAGAAAATAACAACTTACTATAGTCAGGACGTGACAGAGATCCTCTCTAAGGTTTACAGGAATGTGGTTTTGAATATAAATGGCCACACCTCCCCCTTTGGCATTTCTGTATTTTCTGTAGATCTTATAACCATGTATTGCTGCCACTGTATCAAAATAAAATAAAATCAAACGCTTAGCAGATGTTATTGTGGGTGTAGTGAAATGCTTATGTTCCTAACTCCAACAGTGCAGTAGTACCTAAAAATGATTCACAAAAATAAACACAAATCTAAAAGTAAAAGAATGGAATTAATCTAATTAAATATTAGATTGAGCAATGTCAGACTGGCATTGACTAAAATACAGTAGAATAGAATACAGTATATACATGAGATGAGTAAAGCAGTATGTAAACATTATTTAAACATCATTAAAGTGACTAGTGTTCCATTATTAAAGTGGCCAGTGATTCCAAGTCTATGTGTATAGGGCAGTAGCCTCTAAGGTGCATGGTTGCGTAACCAGGTGGAAGCCGGCTAGTGATGGCTATTTAACAGTCCGATGGCCTTAAGATAGAAGCTGTTTTTCAGTCTCTCGGTCCCAGCTTTGATGCACCTGTACTGACCTCACCTTCTGGATGATATCAGGGTGAACAGGCTGTGGTTGATGTCCTTGCTAATCTTTTTGGCCTTCCTGTGACATCTGGTGCTGTAGGTGTCCTGGACTCGAACTACGATGCTGAAGGTATCATCAAAGGTATTACCTAAGTGAGTTTCAGAGATTGTTAGAATATGAATGTCATCTGTTACGAAAATTATTGATTTCATGAACCTTGTTTCATAAGCTACATATGTTAATGTGGGCTATTTTTCTCACTTTTCTGGGATGCTTGATTGTTTTTATTGCTTTACTGGGAAGCTTAGCAGAGGTAGACATGCTCATGGTATTTATGTTAGTGCATGGTGAGCTGCACACAGTGGACTTCTTGCTAGGAAACAATGCCTTAGTGCTAACGGTATCACTCTCGTTCATAAGCACATGATTACTGCATACAATAGCTGTGGGATCAACAGAAGCATTCGGTGTAGTAAGAGGGACATGAAGTTACTTCCAAAACCCTGGGATAATGTACATTTGCTGAAGCATTATGACAACTGAGCGACACAGTGGTTGGGATGAAATCAGCTGGTATTGGGTCATTGATAAGCCATTGTCTCAACGCAGCCTTATAATGCTGTGGAAGGATACAGGAACCAAGTTGATGTTGACCAAACTTGGGATTATCATGATTATCATAGAGTCACACATCAGATGGCGGTGGCTTGTGAGGTCACACGTGAAAGTCGGTATCTTGAGACAAAGTGTTGGGATCTGTCTACCATCTCCTACCAATCCTCTCTCTCTCTCTCTCTCTCTCTCTCTCTCTCTGGAACCCAAACACACCTTGATTAGTGTTCTAACACACCAAGCTCCAGACCAGACTGCATAATCTCTTTACATCTCATTCATTTTCTTGCTGTTAATCATCTTGACTCCTCATCAGTCACCAGGCAGGCAGCAGTGTTCTATATAAGTTGCAGGGGTTTGATGACACAAGTGGGGAACCCAGCCAACAGCAAGTTGCAGTAGTTCAGAATGGAGATGACAAGTGCCTGGGTTAGGACCTGCGCCGCTTCCTGTGTGAGGTAGTGTCATTCTCTTCTGATGTTGCAGAGCATGAACCTGCAGGAACGAGTCACTGCTTTGATGTTTGCAGAAAACGAGGGTCATGTCATTGTTCTTTGCACTCTTGGAGGGGGACACCGTGGAGTTGTCAACTGTGATGGAGAGGTCTTTGAGCGGGCAGGCCTTCCCCGGGAGGAAGAGATGCTCCATCCTGTCAAGGTTGAGCTTGAGTTGGTGGGCCAACATCCAAACTGAGATATCTGCCAGGCACGCAGTGATGCGTGTCGCCACCTGGGTGTCAAAAGAGTGGAAGGAGAAAAGTTGCTGAGTGTCATCCGTATAGCAATGATAGCAGAGACCCTGTGAGGATATGACGGAGTCGAGTGTAGGCCTAGCATCGAGCCCTTGGGGGATACCAGTCATGAGAGTACGTGGTGTAGACACAGATCATCTCCACGTCACCTGGTAAAAGCGGCCTGCCAGGTAGGATGCAATCTAAGAGTGTGCAGAGCCCCGAGACGCTCAGCCCTAAGAGGGCTGTTGGTTATAGCATATATTTTGACAGCGGAAGTGCAGCCTATCGAGTCATGAAGCACAGTGCCACATGGAACAAGAAATATGTGCTTTTTGAGCCCGTAAACCTAGTACTTAAAAACATACAAACCAAATGGTTTTTACAATTTTGTTTCATTTGATTAAAAACCAAGCATAGCCTCATCTCCTCTCAATGAAGGCAGTTTTTGTTTTTGTCTTGCCCAATGCATTAGTCAAGTACTCAAGCCTATCATAAAGGGTTTGGCTCGTGAGACTGCTTTGAAATACATTTTAATCACCAAAGATTTATTAATAGATCAAGTTTGGGAGCATACCCTTTTTATATATGTAGGCTATTGTACATTATTTTAGCCAGCTCCTGTTATTATTTTGAATGTCAGTAAAAACCCCTCCATGTAGAATATATGCCCATCTTGGAATGAGACATGAGATGATCCAGTGACAATGGTGTTTAAAAACGTGTTACTTTCCTGTAACAATTGCTTCTTTTCTGTTTCGTTTTATTAAAAAAACAAGCCCTTATAGGCTATTCTTACCCTACTATAATAAAATCTGGTTCAACAGCAAGGACAACAACCACCCAAGCTACTGCCTGTTCACCCCACTATCATCTAGAAGGCGAGCTCAGTACAGGTGCATCAAAGCAGGGACCGAGAGACTGAAAAACAGCTTCTATCTCAAGGCAATCAGACTGTTAAATAGCCATCACTAACACAGAGAGGCTGCTGCCTACATACAGACTTGAAATCATTGCCCACTCTAACAAATGGATCGCTAGTCACATTAATAATGATTACATATCTTGCATTACTCATCTCATATGTATATTCTGTATTCTATACTATCTACTGTATCTTAGTCTAAGCCACTCTGACATTGCTCGTCCATATATTTATATATTCTTAATTCCATTCCTTCACTTAGATTTGTTTCTATTAGGTATTTGTTGTGAAATTGTTAGATAATACTTGTTAGATATTGCTGCACTGTTGGAACTATTCACGTCGGCCAAATCAACGGTAGGCCTAGGCTATATGCTTATTGAGAACCTCACACATTCAATACAATTTGCGGGAACCTAGTATTTTTTTATTCGAAGAGAAGTGCGATGCGTAAAGGCCTATACTCGTTGAAGCCAATTACAACAATGTTGACTGTCAACACTCCAAACATATTGAGCAAACATTGGATGTTTTCTTTACTCTTGCTATTACCCATTACTGTAGCCTATGCTATTTCATAAATTGTATCAATCCAAAATGGACTAGGAAGAGAATATAGTAACACAAGAAAATAACAATAACGAGGCTATATAAAGAGGATACCGGCACCGAGTCAATGTGCGGGGTACAGGTTAGTCAAGGTAATTTGTACATGTAGGTAGGGATAAAGTGACTATGCATAGGCTGTCTCATCGTTGTCGGTGATCAGGCCTAACACTGTTGTGTCGTCAGCAAACTTAATGATGGTGTTGAAGTCGTGCTTGGCCATGCAGTTGTGGGTGAACAGGGAGTACAGGAGGGAACTAATCATGCACCCCTGAGGGGCCCCTGTTTTGAGGATCAGCGTGGCGGATGTGTTGTTACCTTCCCTTACCACCTGGGGGCGGCCCGTCAGGAAGTCCAGGATCCAGTTCCAGAGGGAGGTGTTTAGTCCCAGGGTCCTTATCTTACTGATGAGCTTTGTGGTCACTATAATGTTGAACACTGAGCTGTAGTCAATAAACAGCATTCTCACTGAAGTTGATGACAACGCAAAGACAGTCAATAACCTACAGAACTTGAGAAAATGGGATGCACTATTAAGCCATGACATGTGCTGATTGGCAAGTGACTTGCCAAGCCCTCCTCACACATATAATGTAAGGACAGATGCTTGGAGACGAGAAGCAAGTACAGGGAGTGAACATTTAAATAATATACCCCCTCCCCTCTCTAGGACGGGCCTGACGGGCCGGCCGAGGCATGGGCGCCAGACAAGCCAGCTGAGGTGTAGAAGCCAAACGAGCCGACTGAGGTGTGGGAGCCCGACAAGCCGGCTGAGGCGTGGGAGCCCGACGATCCCGCTGAGGCGTAGGAGCCCGACGAGCCAGCTGAGGCGTAGGAGCCCGACGAGCTGGCTGAGGCATGACATGGGAGCCTGCCGAGCCAACCGAGGCAAGGAAACCTCTCGAGTCAGCTAAGGCGTGGAAGCCCGAAAAGCCAGCTGAGGCACCTTCGGTTCCATTGGCAGTGACACCCGGACCCGACGTCACCAACAAAAATAAAAAACAAAAACTCCCTGATGCTTCAAATTGTGGTGTTAGCATTCTGTAAGGACAGATGCTTGGAGATGAGAAGCAAGTACAGGGAGTGAACATTTCATTAATAAACAGACATGAAACAGGACTTTACAGCGTCTGGACATGAAAAACATAATGCCATCAATGCTGACACGGGGATGAAACAGAGGAACAGACAGATATAGGGAAGGCAACCAAAACGTGAAGGAGTATAGGTTAGTCCAATGAAGCGCTGATGCGTGTAACAAAGGTGACAGGTGTGCGTAATGATGGGCAGCCAGCCCTTTCGCAACACCATTCCCGCAGTGAAAATTACAAAAATATTTCGCACACAGTCCTGGATCTATAGCCCTACTACCAGAGCTAAGATTTACCATTGTGTTAGGTTTGTTAAAATTGATCCCAGAGAAGGAGACAAGGGTTAGTGCTATCTGGAATCCTTGGGAAGTCCCTACCTAAAACCCTAAACCTAAACTTAACCCCTACCCTTACCCAAACCCAAACCTTAAATATAACCATAAACCTTAACTAACCTTAACCCCAATCTTAACCCTTACCTTAACCATTTTACAATTCAACCTAAATGAGGTAGGGATGTCCAAAGGAACCCGGATAGCATGAACCTGGAGACAAGGGGACAGTGATTCACATTGGATTTGCGATATACAATCATTTCAAATGAGCATTGTGGATCCATAATAAGCACTTCTCCGCTCATGCATAGTGACAATTTGCACATAAATACACCATTTGGACTGTGTGGTCGTCTATTTTGGGCAGAAAATATAGGGATCTGAAAAAAGATAATAAAGGTCTATGTAATCACTGTGGAACAATAATGTTGACAATCTAAGAGAGAGAGAGAGAGAGAGAGAAACAGAGGGAAACAGAGAGAGAGAGAGCGACAGAAAAACAGGGACTGAGACGGTCAGGGAGATAAAGAGGGGAAGAGAGACAGACAGACAGATAGACAGACAGACAGACAGACAGACAGACAGACAGACAGACAGACAGACAGACAGACAGACAGACAGACAGACAGACAGACAGACAGACAGACAGACAGACAGACAGACAGACAGACAGACAGACAGACAGACAGACAGACACAGAGATATGAATCCCCTCCCAAAACATTCTAAACCCTGCTGCACCGTAAGCAGTGGATAAAATAAAAACAACATACCTGCAAATAAAGAAGTATAGCTAGTGTAAAAATAAACAGTAGGTCCCATGTAGAAAGAGAGAAGCAAAGCGACTACAGCCCACTTATCTCTCTCTCAAGGGTGGCAGGTAGCCTAGCGGTTAGAGAGATGAGCCAGCAACCAGAGGGTTGCCTGTTAAAATCCCGGTCTAACAGGAAAAATCTGGTGGGTTGCTGGCATCAAATCCTAGATTCCACTGCCTGCTGTTGTGCCTTTGAGCAAGGCACTTAAACATCGGTTCCAGTGTGGCAGCCCACAGCACCTCTCAAAAAACCTCTAAATGTGTCCTTCGGAGGGGTTGTGGTAAAATGAAAGTTTCTGTTTAACCTTGTGTGCAATTCACCAATAAAGTGATCTTAATCATGAGGCCTTGTGTAATTGTTAGTCCTGTTCATAAATAGCTCTACCCACAACAATCAGCCAAAAAAAGCGTCATAATTTCAAAATCCACTCAACTAATAATAGAATAGTAAAAAATAAACACAATAACCATATAAATAATCTACAGTGCTATAAATAGTCAAGCTTTTCCTTCAATTGTGCCTTTATTGCTCCCTTGGCGTCTGGGAGTGTGTGCGTGTGTGTGTGTGTGTGTGTGTGTGTGTGTGTGTGTGTGTGTGTGTGTGTGTGTGTGTGTGTGTGTGTTTGTTTGAGGAGAGCTACTGCTATGTGAGTTCTAACACACACATGCGACATTGGACATGCACGGTGCTGACATGGCAGGAAGTAATGTAGTCACTTTCCACTTCTCTCTCCGACAGCCAATCAGAATCAAATCAAATCAAATGTATTTATATAACCCTTCGTATATCAGCTGAAATCTCAAAGTGCTGTACAGAAACCCAGACTAAAACCCCAAACAGCAAGCAATGCATGTGAAAGAAGCACGGTGGCTAGGAAAAACTCCCTAGGAAAAACTCCCTAGAAAGGCCAAAAACCTAGGAAGAAACCTAGAGAGGAACCAGGCTATGAGGGGTGGCCAGTCCTCTTCTGGCTGTGCCGGGTGGATATTATAACAGAACATGGTCAAGATGTTAAAATTTTCATAAATGACCAGCATGGTCAAATAATAATAATCATAGTAGTTGTCGAGGGTGCAACAAGCACGTCCGGTGAACAGGTCAGGGTTCCGTAGCCGCAGGCAGAACAGTGGGAACTGGAGCAGTAGCATGTCCAGGTGGACTGGGGACAGCAAGGAGTCATCATGCCAGGTAGTCCCGAGGCATGGTCCTAGGGCTCAGGTCCTCCGAGCGAAAGAAAGAAAGAGAGAAAGAGAGAATTAGAGAGAGCATATTTAAATTCACACAGGACACCGGATAAGACAAGAGAATACTCCAGATGTAACAGACTGACCCTAGCCCCCCGACACATAAACTACTGCAGCATAAATACCGGAGGCTGAGACAGGAGGAATCAGAAGACACTGTGGCCCCATCCGATGATACCCCCGGACAGGGCCAAACAGGCAGGATATAACCCCACCCACTTTGCCAAAGCACAGCCCCCACACCACTAGAGGGATGTCTACAACCACCAACTTACCGTCCGAAGACAAGGCCGAGGAGATGAGTGGCGTCGGGAGCAAGGGGGACATCGAGGTTGCAAGGGGGGCTTGCAACTGTATGGCTCAGTTGGTGGAGCATAACACTTGCAACAGCAGGATTGTGGTTTTGATTCCCGGGGCCACACATACGTAAAAGTGTCTGGTTCTATGTGGATTTTTGTCAAAATATTGTTCTGTTCAATGTTCTCAACCTATGTAGTACTCTAAATGCCAAGTTGGCCTTTAGTTCAAAAGATAGAAATTGCTGACACCATTCAACCAATGAGGGTTCGGAACTTTAAAGCCAATTATCTCAGAATCCTCTTTTTGAAGATTGAACCTTATAGTCCCAAACTCTCTGTATATTATATATTATTGCAGATTGGTGTGCCTGTTGTCCTCACTGATGAGGGAAAGTCTCCTTAAAGCTGGTACTGCTTTGCGAAGCATATTTATCCACTCAAACATAAACATAACTGTAGTTAAGAACAAAGCTATAGAAATGAAAATGAATGGGCTATCTACATTAGTTGATATACAGTTGAAGTCGGAAGTTTACATACACCTTAGCCAAATACATTTAAATTCAGTTTTTTCACAATTCCTGACTTTTAATCATAGTAAAAATGCCCTGTCTTTTAGGATCACCACTTTATTTTAAGAATGTGAAATGTCAGAATAATAGTAGAGAGATTTATTTATTTCGGCTTTTATTTCTTTCATCACATTCCCAGTGGGTCAGAAGTTTACATACACTCAATTAGAATTTGGTAGCATTGCCTTTAAATTGTTTAACTTGGGTCAAACATTTCGGGTAGCCTTCCACAAGCTTACCACAATAAGTTGGGTGAATTTTGGCCCATTTCTCCTGGCAGAGCTGGTGTAACTGAGTCAGGTTTGTAGGCCTCCTTGCTCGCACACACTTTTTCAGTTCTGCCCACAAATTTTCTATGGGATTGAGGTCAGGGCTTTGTGATGGCCACTCCAAGACCTTGACTTTGTTATCCTTAAGCCATTTTGCCACAACTATGGAAAGTATGCTTGGGGTCATTGTTCATTTGGAAGACCCATTTGCGACCAAGCTTTAACTTCCTGACTGATGTCTTGAGATGTTGCTTCAATATATCCACATAATTTTCATTCCTCATGATGCCATCTATTTTGTGAAGTGCACCGGTCACTCCTGCAGCAAAGCACACCCACAACATGATGCTGCCACCCCTGTGCTTCACGGTTGGGATGGTGTTCTTCGGCTTGCAAGCCTCCCCCTTTTCCTCCAAACATAACCATGGTTATAATGACCAAACAGTTCTATTTTTGTTTCATCAGACCAGAGGACATTTCTCCAAAAAGTACGATCTTTGTCCTCATGTGCAGTTGCAAACCATAGTCCGGCTTTTTTTATGGCGGTTTTGGAGCAGTGGCTTCTTCCTTGCTGGGCGGCCTTTCAGGTTATGTCGATATAGGACTCTTTTTATTGTGTATATAGATACTTTGTTCCTGTTTCCTCCAGAATTGTCACAAGGTGCTTTGCTGTTGTTCTGGGATTGATTTGCACTTTTCGCACCAAAGTACGTTCATCTCTAGGAGACAGACGGCTGCGTGGTCCCACGGTGTTTATACTTCTGTACTATTGTTTGTACAGATGAACGTGGTACCTTTTAGGCATTTGGAAATTGCTCCCAAGGATGAACCAGACTTGTGGAGGTCTACAATTTTTTTCTGAGGTCTTGGCTGATTTCTTTTGATTTTCCCATGATGTCAAGCAAAGAGGCACTGAGTTTGAAGGTAGGCCTTGAAATACATCCACAGGTACACCTCCAATTGACTGAAATGATGTAAATTAGCCTATCAGAAGCTTTTAAAGCCATGACATAATTTTCTGGAATTTTCAAAGCTGTTTAAAGGCACAGTCAACTTAGTGTATGTCAACTTCTGACCCACTGAAATTGTGATCCAGTGAAATATAAGTTTAATAATCTGTCTGTAAACAATTGTTGGAAAAATGACTTGTGTCATTCACAAAGTAGATGTCGTAACCGACTTTCCAAATTTATAGTTTATTAACAAGGAATTTGTGGAGTGGTTGAAAAACAAGATTTAATGACTCCATACTGTAGATACTGTAAAGCCAACACAGCTATTCAGCTGAGGACACATAGCTGTTATATATATTTCACCTGGTTTGATGCCATGTGACTGCAAATAAAGAAGAATGAGTTCCACACATATTAGCAGAAATAACCAGACACTCAACAACAAAACAATTCAGGAATTATTTTAATACGAGTAAAAAAACATGCTGCAGTGCTGGAATTTTTGCAAAAAAAATATCTAAGTAAAAAAGTAATTTTTTTAACTGATTGGCTTTTAAAAAACAATAAACAAAGCTCAGACATTAAATAAATGAATATGCTTCCATAGCTGACTCAAAACTCAAATTAGATTTATTGTGACCCATTTGAAAGATTTCAAAGCATTTGAAACGCATTCCACGATAGTTTAGTTGAGTTCCACTTTAAGCTGTTATTACAGGGTGGAGGGTTAAGGTTAACACAGCGAGTGCAGTGTGTATGTGTGCTTAGGTCCCTGGACGTGTGTGTGTGCGCGTGTGTGCATGTGTGGATTCATCGGCTGCATTTTATGGTGAATTCCTCTACTGTTTAATCATGTTTAGTCATCCATACAGTGTTGTTGTGTGTCACTTAACTAGGTTTACTCATAAACACTGTCTGCTTTTGGATTTGATAGATTTAGACTACTCAGATTGTTGATAGTCTAACTCACTGTTTGGGTCTGTTTCACTTACAGCCAGCTGCTATTAGTGTGTGTGTGTGTGTGTGTGTGTGTGTGTGTGTGTGTGTGTGTGTGTGTGTGTGTGTGTGTGTGTGAGAGAGAGAGAGAGAGATTTAAATAACCTTTATTGCGTCTGGGAACCCATAACACAATCAACTCTCGAACAAAACCATGGTTACACATCAATTCAAAACACAACACCAAATCTCCCTCCACAGTAACTAAACACAACAGCCTCTGAATACCCCATATACTCATGAACAGATCAATGTTGTTAACCATTTTGTAATAGGCAAACTCAACCTTCAGTCTCGTTGCCAACATCCCCTCCACCATTCTCACCACATCCACAGACCCCTGTCCCCAAATACTGTTATTTTGTGTCTTATATTGCTAATTTAGCTGCCCCTGACACAAAGTTAAGCAAGAGAACTACACCCCTTCGACTAAACCTGTACTTTAGCCCAAATATAAACTGTTGTGAAGAGAAAACCTCTCCCAGAGCTGAGAACCAATTAGGTCAGTCATCCCGACCAACCTGGGACACTGTAAGAACAGAGTTTTAGACTCAGAATGGACACCCTTCCCCAACACTGTACTAGATGCATATTGGTGGCTATGGCTCCATGGATTATCCTCCATTGGAGGTCAGCTGTCCTCTTTTCAATAGGCAGTTTATATAAAGCCCGCCAACAGCCTCTTGGGGAGGCACCTGCACCAAACACACCCGCCCACCTCGTCAATTTGACCCCTTCCAGGGAAGAAGCACGGGACACTTTTACACAGATTTTGTACATGGCCTTCTTTCCCACTGACTTGAATTCCCCTAGCTCCGGGGTATCGAAGGAAATCAGCATCCCCACGTCCTCCTTGTATACCCCCGCCGCAGCACTAACATTCAGCGCAGGGAACACATAATACAGCCCCTCCGTCCACCGATCAGAACTGGAAGCGTTTGTCACATACTGCCGATGAAGTACTGGAAAGGAATTGCAGACGTCAGCTACTACCTTCCTCAGTAGGCGAGATGATCGGATTCCCGCTCTTTCTCCCAGCTCCTCTAATGATCTGCTTCTGCTCCGCATCAGATGACCCAGCTTGATACACCCCACACCTAACAGGCATGAACGTAGCACGGGACTGGATGGCAGTGTTATAAAAAAAGAGGTTCTTCAAAAAGCCACATCCTTGCTGGCGTGCCGGCCTTACGGGATATGACAAAAACTCTCCAAGCCTGCATAACAGACTCATAAAATAAGGTCAGGTCAGTCAAATCACCCCCCTCTAGCTTTAAGAGGAAAAGATTCTTGTCTAAGCCCAAACAGCCCGCTCTCCTCACCGATGTATAGGCTGTGTCAACCCAGCTAGAACCGTCACTGTACAACAGACTGGGCTGCTTGAAGCCATGATCCTGGAAGAAATGTCCACCTGGCCTTGCCCACCCCCATGCAGGGACAGGTACAGGGTTCGCAGCTTTAATCCAATGTTGTCCAGACCAGAAGAAATTGACAAGGGTCCTCTGAAGCTCTTGTGTCAGACCCCCAGGTGGCTGTAAAATCATTAGTGTGTGCCACAGGGTAGAGGCAGCTAGATTATTGGCTACCAGCACCCTTCCCCTATAAAGACATCGGAGACTAGAAAACCCCCCAAGCTCTTCATCCCATCTCTGCCCCACTGAATCCCCCCTGTTAACTATGGAGCGGACCCTGTCTAAAGCTGACCTGCCCACAGCAATTCGCTCTTTTCCTAATTGACTCTAGCTGAGGAGGCCCCCTCATACACCTTTAAAGCGTTTGAGAGAACCTTAACATCCTCATCCCCTGTTATAAAAACTGTCATGTCATCTGAATATGCAGACAGTGCTATCGTGGGACCCTTCATTACCCCTGGTACAGAAAAAACAGTAAGCCTCGCTCTTAAAACTTCTTTGGGATCGGTGTCCCATCTACGGGATGGTTGAACTAACGTAGGCTAATGCGATTTGCACCTTTCTCTTGCATTCCAAAAATGATGGTACAAAAATGTCAAAAGAACGGTTGGTTTTTTTCTTTGTATTATCTTTTACCAGATCTATTGTATTATATTCTCCTACATTTCCACAAACTTCAAAGTGTTTCCTTTCAAATGGTACCAAGAAAATGCATATCCTTGCTCCAGGGACTGAGCTACAGGCAGTTAGATTTGGGTATGTCGTTTTAGGCGAAAATTGAAAAAAGGGGCTGATCCTTAAGAGCATTGGTTCAATTGCCAAACAATATAACTGTCCTGAAATTGGCATCCCTGCCTGATTCCCCTTTGGATGGGGCAACTCAAACCACCCCTCACCTTCACCATACATGAGGCTCCAGCATACAGTAAACTCATCCAAGACAAAAAAACATCCCCAAACCCAAATGCTTTCATTGTTTTGAACAAGTACTGATGGTCCACACGGTCAAAAGCCTTCTCCTGATCCAAAGAAAGTAAACCCACATTCACATCAGACAGTTTACAAATGTCTAAAACTTCTCTTATTAGAAACAAGTTATTAACAATAGAGCGGTCAGTTACACAGTAAGACTGATCCAACAGCCCCAGATATTCTTTCAAACTGTTTAGATACAATTTTATGTTCTGCACACAGCAATGCAACAGATCGGCAATTTTTGAGAAGAGCCAAATCCCACTTTTTTGGCAACAAAGAAAGCACAGCACGTTGACAGGATTAAGGAAGAGAACCCACATGAAAAGACTCACACACCACTGAAAATCCCCCACCAATAGACCCCCAAAATTGCGTATAGAACTCAGATGGTAAACCATCGATGGCAGGGGCTCGGCCTGATGAGAGCTGCATAACTGCTGTGGACATCTCCTGCAGAGTAATGTCAGCGTCCAAAGCAGCTCTCTGCTCAGGGCCCAATTGAGGAAGTCCACATAACAACTGTTCAGCACACAGAGAATTACAATCCTCCGCATTATAGAGGGCAGAGTAGAAATCCACGGCATGTTGGGGCATTTCACTGTCATCCATGATCACCTTCCCATCAGGGAGACGAAGGCAGACCATCTGTTTACGTTGCAATGTCGACTGTCCTAGGTTTAAAAAAAAGTGATAGGAGCATCCATCACCTTGAGGGAAGCGAAATGAGACCTGATCAAGGCACCCTTCACATTTCCATGTAGAAATTACCTCAGTTCATGTCTCTTGTCCTGTAAATTCATGACTAGTCTGGGTTCATTCTGAGTGAGCAACTTCAATTCAATAGATTTGATGTCCTGTTCAAGGGCCCTGATAATCTCTTTAACTTCAATACGAGACAGAGCAGAATACTGTTGACAAAACACTCGTATTTGGGCCTTCCCAATCTCCCACCATTGTCTTTAGGACTCAAAATTCCATTTAGTAATCCTCCATTTTTTCCAAAACCACAACTTTTCACAAAACATGACATCATGTAACAACTTAAAATTAAAATACCAATAAGTTGACGACCTTCGTGGACAGGACTTGTGAATATACACAGTCACATTATGGTGATCAGAAAAACCCACAGGAGTAATGTTACACCTTCCAACCCTACTACAGTAGTGCTCAGATACATACAACCTGTCTAACCTTCCTGCACTGACAGAACCTTCATTAACTTTTAACCATGTGTACTGCCTAACTTTTGAATTCCTTACTCTCCACACATCAGAAAGCTCATTCAGTTAATAGACCAGACAGGCAAGTAACTGACCGCACGTGAGGTTCTTCAGCAGTGCGGTCAACAGTAAAATCCACTGTACAGTTCCAGTCCCCCCCCTAACACCATACACCCCTTTTGGTCACACTGTCTTAAGGTTTCCTTTATTTTATAAAATACAGCAATACGCAATATGCTCTGTAACCGCATTAGGAGCATAAACATTAAAAAAAACTAAAAACATAACATCCGCCTTGACCAATTAAAGCCGACCCTTGACAATCTCTGTTGTAGATACCACAGTCACCCCTAAGCCTGAGGAAAACAAAATTGCCACCCCAGCACTGAAATTAGTACCATGACTGAGTATATGCTGCCCCTCCCACCACATACCCCAGTCAATCTCATTAGCCTCATCCCTATGTATCTCCTATTGAAAAACTACATTAAGCCTTTTCTGTTTTAATACTTCTGATACCCAAGCCCTCTTTTTCCTGCCCAGTTAACACTGAGAGAACCTACCCTTAGTACCTCTATATAGAAAAGAGAAAGGAAAAGCAGAAGAAACCACAGAGAAACCAAACCAAGAGAAAAAACACCCTATAAGGCATGATCATCATCAGTTTTAATTTTCTCTTAAACTTACCACGTTTCCTACTACCTTTTGCTGCCGTGACAGCAGTAACACATTTCCTCAAGTGACAACACTTCTTCTCACTCAACTGGTCTAACGCCACCGTCTTCTGTAACATCACAGCTGACAGCACAAACTTATCAACATCAAAAAAATCTGCCAATTTCACAGATTTCCCATAAGTCTGATCCAGGAACCCATTTACCTCCTCTAGATTGTAAATTGAGTCATCGCCAGCTACTATGATGTTAAGAGAGATAGCCATATCCTTCTCCTGATCCTCCTCAACTGAGGCCACAGACCCCTGACTCCCATCAGCCACATCACACTCAACATTCCCCACTTGCACCCCATCACTCGTACCGGGCATCTCCTCCACTACCTGGGAGACTAGCCCCACCTGATCCCCCTCCTGTACCCCATTACTCGTAGTGGGCATCTCCTCCACTACCTGGGAAACTAGTTCCACATGGACCCCCTCCTGTACCCCATCACTCGTACTGGGCATCTCTTCACCAGTCTGAGGAAATGGCTCCTCAGATCCGTCCTTACCGCCTACAACAATATTTTTCTGCTGCATAACAGACGCTGTGTTCCCCTCTGGTACAAGTTGCAACTCTGTACCATCAACACGGACAACTTGTTCCTCAGCAACAGGTGCTTGTGACTGCTCTACCACTGTTGGCCGACCTCTCCCTACATCAGTGGGCCCAGGCGTTACGAGGACCACCAGCACCACTCCCTCCGCCTTCTCCCTTTTCGGGCAAGCATGTCGCTTATGGCCAATATCCCCACACTCAAAACACTGTTGACTACCCGTACTAGCATAAGCCATATACAGTCTGTTGTCATACTTTACTTTAAACGATAACTCCAAAGTATGCTCCAGTGAGTCCAAAAACATAAACATCTGTCGCCGAAACGGCGTAACCCGTTTCAAAGCCAGGTGTTTGTAATCCAACTGGACAATCTTAATTGAACTTGCAAACTTCTCAAACCGCAATAATTCATGCTCCAATAGCTCATTGGGAATAAACGGCAGTACATTCGAAATCATTACCCTTGTTGACGGAGAAAAAAGTGACGTAACTTGAATAAACATACTTTTCAGAAGTACCCCATGCTCTAACATACGATCAACAAGGCGCTCTCATCGCTTTATTCATCGCTTTATTCATCCGCGATGCATAAGCAACATTCTCATAGCCTACCTTCTCTCCTACAGCGACCAGAAACTCCTCCACAGTGACAGTAGCTTCAGTAACACACCTGCAGCCGTGCCGAAGTGACAGGGACGGCATCCCCATTTGGGTTGTCATCCCCGCCAAAGCCAGGGCAATTTCGACAAGAAAAACAACAGACTTAATTTGACTACAACAACTAAATAAAATAAATAATTACCTTAATCATAGGAAAAGGAAAACCACCAAGAAAATGAAAACAAGAAGGAAAACACAGGCGATCGAACTCCAGACAACACTCGCACTCAGTCGTACAATTCCCAGCATGCACCAAACACTCCCAGCATGCAGAGAGAGAGAGAGAGCGAGATGGGGAGAGAGAGACAGAGAGAGAGAGAGAGAGAGCGAGCACGAGAGAGAGAGCACCTGTGTGTGTACTGTTGACCTTCAAACAATGTCCTGATAAAGTTCACCCAGAATACTCCTGGTTATTACCTCCCATCATTACACCAACGTCTTTCCAACGGCATAATCGGTACATTATGGAAATTAAATGTAAAGCTGTCCTGAGCCAAATGTATGTTTGCCTCCCACATGGCACCCTATTACGTACAGTATATAGTGCACTACTTTTGACCAAAGCCCTGTGGGCTCTGGTCAAAAGTAGTGCACTATATAGGAAATAGGGTGCCATTTGGAATGCAAACAAATGTGTGTCCTCTACATAGCTCCTCTATACCTGTATGACTAAGAGGCAGGCAGCGTGAACTGATAAAGGTTGTTACTAAGCCTCTAGATAAACTCTTGACTGTATGTCACTGCACCCTCAAAGAAGCCCAAGGTCAGCCAACCACAATGGCTACTGGCATAATACACACACACGCATGGACACACACATACAGTGCCTTAAGAAAGTATTCACACTCCTTGACTTTTTCCACATTTTGTTGTTGTGATTAAAATTGATTTCATTGTAATTTTTTGTCACGGATCGACACAAAACACTCTATAATGTCAAAGTGGATAAAACATTTGACCATATGTAAAAATATGTTTTTTCAATACAGAAATATAACACTAATATATCTTGATTACATACAGTAAGTATTCAACCTCCTGACTCAATGCATGTTAGAATCACCTTTGGCAGTGTGTTGTGTTTTATTGGTTATTGTCCTGCTGAAAGGTGAATTCGTCTCCCGGTGTCTGTTGGAAAGCAGACTGAACCAGGTTTTCCTCTAGGATGTTACCTGAGCTAAACTCTATTCCGTTTCTTTTGTCTCCTTAAAAAACTCCTTTGTCTTTGACGATGACAAGCATACCCATAACATGATGCAGCCTCCACCATGATTGAAAATAGGAAGACAGGTTAAAGTTAATTTATTAGCCTTTTTTTCCATTTTACTTTAGTGTCTTATTGCAAATAGGATGCATTAAGTTAATTTCTTTGACAAATCCTTTACAGTTTTACTTTAGAGCCTTATTGCAAACAGGATGCATGTTTTGAAATATGTTTTATTCTGTACATGCTTCCTTCTTTTCACACCGGTCATCTAGGTTAGTATTGTAGAGTAACTACAACACTGTTGATCCATCCTCAGTTTCCTCCTATCACAGCCATTAAACTCTTTAACCATTGGCCAAATCCCTGAGCGGTTTCCTTCCTCTCTGGCAAATGAGTATCTTTGTAGTGACTGGGTGTATTGATTAACCATCAAAATTGTAATTCAGAACTTAATTCTCAAAAGGATATTCAATGTATGCTTTTTTTCATCTACCAATAGGTGCCCTTCTTTGCGAGGCATTGGAAAACTCCCTGGTATTTGTGGTTAAATTTGCATTTGAAATTCACTGCGGAACATTAATTGTATGTGTGGGGAAAGGAGATGAGGTAGTCATTATTGCACACGGAGTGAGTCCAAGCAATTTAGTCAAAGCGGTGTGAATACTTTCTGAAAGCACTGGAAGCAAACACACACACACACACATACACACAGCCAGCACAACGAGGATTCCAACAGCATAGACAATAATTGTATTTTAAGCCGAAGCAGAGTTTTTTTTTTTGTGAATCCAATGGCTTGCAGATTTCAAATCCCCTTTATCTATTTTTTTAGGTTCATTACTTGAAAGATTGATTGAGAGCTAGCGAGTCGAGGGGTCAGTTGTAGGGTGAACCTCAGAGCCTGAGAGGACCTCAGAGGCTGAGAGGACACTAAATACATAAATACAATAACATTTTATTTTTCACATGCTTCATAAACAACAGGTGTAGACTAACAGTGAAATACATACATATGTGCCCTTCCCAACAATGCAGAGAGAAAAAAAGAGAATTAATAGAAAAATAATAACACAAGGAATAACTACCCATACACAGTTGAAGTCGATGTAGGACTCGTTTTACTGTGGATATAGATACTTTTGTACCTGTTTCCTCCAGCATTTTCACAAGGTCCTTTGCTCTTGTTCTGGGATAGATTTGCACTTTTCGCAACAAAGTACGTTCATCTCTAGGAGACAGAACGCGTCTCCATCCTGAGCGATATGATGGCTGCGTGGTCCCATGGTATTTATACTTGCGTACTATAAGAAACAAAAGCTGAAATAAATCATTCTCTCTACTATTATTCTGACATTTCACATTATTAAAATAAAGTGGTGATCCTAACTGACCTAAGACAGGGAATTTTTACTAGGATTAAATGTCAGGAATTGTGAAACTGAGTTTAAATGTATTTGGCTATGGTGTATGTAAACTTCCGACTTCAACTGTACATGGTATAATAGTACCGAGTCAATGTGCAGGGGTACGAGGTAATTGAAGTAGATATTTACATATAGGTAAGGATAAAGTGACTAGGCAACATGATAGATAATAAACAGTATCAGCAGAGTTATGTGATGAGTCAAAACAGTTAATGCAAAAAGGGTCAATGCAGATAGTTAAGTAGTTAACCATTTGCTACCTGGAATAACTATTTAGCAGTTTTATGGTGTAGTTAAATGAGAATTATGTTGAATAATTGCATAACGGTGCAAGATAGGCACATGTTCATTAGAGTCATACTGAGAGGTGATGCAAGGCTCACTACCTCGATTATGTGAGTAAATGCAACAGGCCCTGTGCATTTCTGGAGGATCTAGGTTGAGGTAGTGAGCCTTGCATCACCTCTCAGTATGACTATAATGAACATGTGCCTATCTTCCACCGTTATGCAATTATTAGGAGGCTAGATACAAATAGCTAATCCTGGTGACCAATGTTCTAGCATTAATTTCTTGAGTCAAGTAGACCAGGAATGTCAGGATGGAACCCAAGCATATGCTTGCAATGTGTAGTGTGAATAACATTTACCAATATACCTACTAAATTATGAACGTATCGTCAATCAAAGAATTGCTCTGTAAAACGTGCAGTGCATTTATTAAATTCAATTATTAGGATTTATTAGTCATGAAGGAATTAACACTTAAACAATTATTTCCAAGTGGTAATTGAGAAGAGAGGAGGGTATGCTTGGTTTTAAATCAAATAAAATGAATTGGGAAGGAAAAAACATTTGTTTTTTATGTTTCTAAATACAAAGTATACAGGCAGCAAAAGCACATCGGGATACTATATTTACACCCTGCCCATCTGAACACAAGCAAGCTGATATAAGACAGGTAAATTGCCGAACCTGCTGTTAGGGCTGGAAAATACCAGTGACATCAGTTTTTACATGACGAAATTGCAAACTAACGTGCGTTTGACACTAGCGCCGCCTTAACGCCTTCCTCTGACACCACCTGGTATAGAGATCCTGGATGGCAGGGAGCTCGGCCCCAGTGATGTACTGAGCCGTACGCACTTCCCTCTGTAGCGCCTTGCAGTCGCATGTCAAGTAGTTGCCATACCAAGTGGCTGCCATACCAAGTGGCTATGCTTCCAGTCAAGATGCTCTCAATGATACAGCTGTATAACTTTTTGCGAAACTGAGGGCTCCACGCCAAATCTTTTCAGCCTCCTGAGGGGTAAGAGGCATTGTCGTGTCTTCTTCACAATTGTGTGGACCATGAGGAATATGGTTCCTTAGTGATATGGACACCTAGGAACTTGAATTTCTCGACCCGCTCCACCACAGCCCCATCGATGTGGATGGGGGCATGCTCAGCGCTTCGTTTTCTGTAGTCCATGATCAGCTCCTTTGTCTTGCTGACATTTAGGGAAAGGTTGCTGTCCTAGCACCACACTGCCAGGTCCTCCTCCCTATAGGCTGTCTCATCGTTGTTACTGATCACGCCAACCAATGTGTCATCAGCACACTTAATGATGGTGTTGGAGTCATGCGTGGCCACGCAGATGCGGGTGAACAGGGTTTCCACTAAGCACGCACCCCTGATGGGCCCCCGTGTTGAGGGTCAGCATGGCGGATGTGTTGTTGCCCTCCCTCACCACCTGGTGGCTGCCCGTCAGGAAGTCCCATATCTAATTGCAGAGGGAGGTGTTCAGTCCCAGGGTCCTGAGCTTAGTGATGAGCTTGGAGGACAGTTTGGTCTTGAACGCTTGGCTATAGTCAATGAACAGCATTATCATGTAGATGTTGCTCTTGTCCAGGTTGGAGAGTAGCTTCGTACGAAACATCCTGATCTCGCAAGCTTACATTCTGTTTTGCTACATGGATACAGTCTGGCCATGAAGCAGACTCAAACCATTTGAGGCGCACCCTCTCCTTCCATCATATGGCCAGACCAATCAGCCTCCTCTGATAATCTGTGAGGGTGATTTAGTTGATGACGACAACGAGAAGCTCCTATACTGGGCGCTGAAGTCGAAAATCATAACAACAATGGTTGCTCTTGAGGAGGTTGGCAGCAGTTATATCAGAACTGGATTGCATAACTAAATGGAAAGAACAGCAAATAACTGCATTGAAGGCTTTTCTCAGGGGAGAAGATGTTTTTGCTCTTCTCCTGACTGAATTCGGCAAGAGCTTAATTTACGAGCTAGCTCTGCTGGGACGGATCGAGAACCCAATTCTCACTTTTGGTAGCCCAGATGATCATATGCATCATATGATGCAAAATGCATCTTACGAGCCAGATATTTGTATTTTCAAAGATACATATCTTGAAAACTTGATTGCTGACATGCAATTTTGGGACTTTTTGGGACTTTATCAACAATGGACTATCAGACCCCAACCAAGGAAGATTAAAAGTCGTGCTATAAATTCTCAGACAACCCAAAGATTCCTTGATGCCCTTCCAGACTCCCTCTGCCTACCCAAGGACGTCAGAGGACAAGAATCAGTTAACCACCTAACCGAGGAACTCAATTTAACCTTGCGCAATACCCTAGATGCAGTTGCACCCCTAAAAATTAAAAACATCTGTCATAAGAAACTAGCTCCCTGGTATACAGAAAATACACGAGCTCTGAAGCAAGCTTCCAGAAAATTGGAACGGAAATGGCGCCACACTAAACTGGAAGTCTTCCGACTAGCTTGGAAAGACAGTACCGTGCAGTATCGAAGAGCCCTCACTGCTGCACGATCATCCTATTTTTCCAACTTAATTGAGGAAAATAAGAACAATCCGAAATTTCTTTTTGACACTGTCGCAAAGCTAACTAAAAAGCAGCATTCGCAAATGGAGGATGGCTTTCACTTCAGCAGTAATAAATTTATGAACTTCTTTGAGGAAAAGATCATGATCATTAGAAAGCAAATTACGGACTCCTCTTTAAATCTGGGTATTCCTCCAGGGCTCCATTGTCCTGAGTCTGCACAACTCTGCCAGGACCTAGGATCAAGGGAGATACTAAAGTGTTTTAGTACTATATCTCTTGACATAATGATGAAAATAATCATGGCCTCCAAACCCTCAAGCTGCATACTGGACCCTATTCCAACTAAACTACTGAAAGAGCTGCTTCCTGTGCTTGGCCCTCCTATGTTGAACATAATAAACGGCTCTCTATCCACCGGATGTGTACCAAGCTCACTAAAAGTGGCAGTAATAAAGCCTCTCTTGAAAAAGCCGAATCTTGACCCAGAAATTATAAAAAACTATCGGCCTATATCGAATCTTCCATTCCTCTCAAAAATTTTAGAAAAAGTTGTTGCGCAGCAACTCACTACCTTCCTGAAGACAAACAATGTATACGAAACGCTTCAGTCTGGTTTTAGACCCCATCATAGCACTGAGACTGCACTTGTGAAGGTGGTAAATGACCTTTTAATGACGTCAGACCGAGGCTCTGCATCTGTTCTCATGCTCCTAGATCTTAGTGCCGCTTTTGATACCATCGATCACCACATTCTTTTGGAGAGATTGGAAACCCAAATTGGTCTACATGGACAAGTTCTGGCCTGGTTTAGATCTTATCTGTCGGAAAGATATCAGTTTGTCTCTGTGAATGGTTCGTCCTCTGACAAATCAATTGTAAATTTCGGTGTTCCTCAAGGTTCCATTCTAGGACCACTATTGTTTTCACTATATATTTTACCTCTTGGGGATGTCATTCGAAAACATAATGTTAAATTTCACTGCTATGCGGACGACACACAGCTGTACATTTCAATGAAACATGGTGAAGCCCCAAAATTGCCCTCGCTAGAAGCCTGTGTTTCAGACATAAGGAAGTGGATGGCTGCAAATGTTCTACTTTTAAACTCGGACAAAACAGAGATGCTTGTCCTAGGTCCCAAGAAACAAAGAGATCTTCTGTTGAATCTGACAATTAATCTGGATGGTTGTACAGTCGTCTCAAATAAAACTGTGAAGGACCTCGGCGTTACTCTGGACCCTGATCTCTCTTTTGAAGAACATATCAAGACTGCTTCAAGGACAGCTTTTTTCCATCTACGTAACATTGCAAAAATCAGAAACTTTCTGTCCAAAAATGACGCAGAAAAATTAATCCATGCTTTTGTTACTTCTAGGCTCGACTACTGCAATGCTCTACTTTCCGGCTACCCGGATAAAGCACTAAACAAACTTCAGTTAGTGCTAAATACGGCTGCTAGAATCCTGACTAGAACCCAAAAATTTGATCATATTACTCCAGTGCTAGCCTCCCTACACTGGCTTCCTGTTAAGGCAAGGGCTGATTTCAAGGTTTTACTGCTAACCTACAAAGCATTACATGGGCTTGCTCCTACCTATCTTTCCGATTTGGTCCTGCCGTACATACCTACACGTACACTACGGTCACAAGACGCAGGCCTCCTAATTGTCCCTAGAATTTCTAAGCAAACGGCTGGAGGTAGGGCTTTCTCCTATAGAGCTCCATTTTTATGGAATGGTCTGCCTACCCATGTGAGAGACGCAGACTCAGTCTCAACCTTTAAGTCTTTACTGAAGACTTATCTCTTCAGTAGGTCCTATGATTAAGTATAGTCTGGCCCAGGAGTGTGAAGGTGAACGGAAAGGCTGGAGCAACGAACCGCCCTTGCTGTCTCTGCCTTGTCGGTTCCCCTCTTCCCACTGGGATTCTCTGCCTCTAACCCTTTTACAGGGGCGGAGTCACTGACTTACTGGTGTTCTTCCATGCCGTCCATGGGAGGGGTGCGTCACTTGAGTAGGTTGAGCCACTGACGTGGTCTTCCTGTCTGGGTTGGCGCCCCCCCCTTGGGTTGTGCCGTGGCGGAGATCTTTGTGGGCTATACTCGGCCTTGTCTTCGGACGGTAAGTTGATGGTTGTAGATATCCCTCTAGTGGTGTGGGGGCTGTGCTTTGGCAAAGTGGGTGGTGTTATATCCTGCCTGTTTGGCCCTGTCCGGGGGTATCATCGGATGGGGCCACAGTGTCTTCTGATCCCTCCTGTCTCAGCCTCCAGTATTTATGCTGCAGTAGTTTATGTGTCGGGGGGCTAGGGTCAGTCTGTTACATCCGGAGTACTCTCTTGTCTTATTCGGTGTCCTGTGTGAATGTAAATATGCTCTCTCTAATTCTCTCTTTCTTTCTTTCTCTCTCTCGGAGGACCTGAGCCCTAGGACCATGCCTCAGGACTACCTGGCATGATGACTCCTTGCTGTCCCCAGTCCACCTGGCCATGCTGCTGCTCCAGTTTCAACTGTTCTGCCTGCGGCTACGGAACCCTGACCTGTTCACCGGACGTGCTTGTTGCACCCTCGACAACTACTATGATTATTATTATTTGACCATGCTGGTCATTTACGAACATTTTAACATCTTGACCATGTTCTGTTATAATATCCACAGCCAGAAGAGGACTGGCCACCCCTCATAGCCTGGTTCCTCTCTAGGTTTCTTCCTAGGTTTTTGGCCTTTCTCAGGAGTTTTTCCTAGGGAGTTTTTCCCAGCCACCGTGCTTCTTTCACATGCATTGCTTGCTGTTTGGGGTTTTAGGCTGGGTTTCTGTACAGCACTTTGAGATTTCAGCTTATGTACGAAGGGCTATATAAATAAATTTGATTTGATTTGATTTGATTTGAAACAAATAAAAAACATCGTTTTTGGGTGGAGTTTTCCTTTAAACTACAGACATGAAGCATGGCTGACTGAAGTCTTCTGAAAATAAGTAAAGCCAAATAGACTCGTTAGCTAAAACAAAGAAGCTTTATGTAAAACAGTGAAACTCAAGGTTATTTATAACATACTGTATGTATAAAGTAAACTTTCACACAGAGCCTAAAGATACTGTACTACAGAGATAGCCCAGCCTAGATACTTAAGACTAAACGTGACAGATGTTTGCCTCGTTTGATTATTTTAGCATTTTGTTACAAGTCAAGTATTAATTCAATAATTGAATTGTATTAACAATGCATGGTATGTAATTTAAGACAATTGTCCAGGGCTACCTTTTTAAACCATAGATCTTTAGGAGATCTGAAGACATTCCTTCCATGCAAGAAATCTAAATTGTTTATGGATTATCTTAACTGTTCTGATTAAGTCATGAATGAGATAGATAATTGGGAAGGCTTGTTTGTAGAGTTTAAATTGTGTAGGCCTATGACAATGTGTTTCAAATGGCCCCCTTATCTCGTATATAGTACACTACATTTGACCTCTGGTCAGAAGTAGTGCACTTTGTAGGGAATAGGGGGCCATTTGGGGTGTAGTCTGAGAATGCATCATTAAGCGAGGTAGTAGTAGTATGGCAGATAGATTCAATGAGCTTAACTAAATGCTTCTGGCTTCTCCCTTAGAGAGAGGAAGGCTGCATCCCAAACGGCACCCTTTCCCCTATATAGTTCACAACTTTTGACCAAGACCCACTGGGCTCTGGTCAAAGTAGTGCACTATATAAGGAATAGGGTGCCATTTGAAATGCAGACGAGGAGTGATCGGCGCTTGACCTACTTTCTCTCTTGTTCTGACCTGGAAAAGAGATTAAATGGCTAGTTAATTATATCAATAGAGATTTACCTGAGTGAAGCCTAGAGTTAAATGGGTCACAGAGAATAGAGAGATCCGGAGCTAATGCTACATCTACTGTGTATGTCTACAGTATCTACTCAACCTAAATATGTAATAATATGGCCATTTAGCAGATACTTTTATCTAAAGTGACTTACAGAACTGTCAACATTCAAACAACAACCAATCTGCAAGCAGAAGTCTATCTGTTTTTTTTTACCTTTATTTAAGCAGGGAGTCATGCTGAGACCACGGCCTATTTTACAGATGAGCCCTGCATGAACACATCAATAAACATCCATTACACTATACATAGCCTATCTATATTACACAATCCATGAAAAGGAAACACAAAACATGAAAATTAAAACACAATCATTTGAAACAGTATAAAGGCCCTCTAACATCCACCTGAATTACCCTAGATGCACCAACTACAACAACTTTAAGGAGTTTTGGAGATCATTCCACATAAGAGGCGCAAAAAAACTAAAAGCAGATTTACCTAATTTGATGGAGATTGAAGGGATCTCTAGGGTTAGCAATCCCTGAGTCCGGTCTGGTAACTTATACTGTACGTCTTAACGATGAGGTAAGGTATGGTGGAAGTGTATGCAAGGGGACTTCCCTGTGGCTCAGTTGGTAGAGCATGGTGTTTGCAATGCCAGCATGGTGTGTGCAACGCCAGGGTTGTGGGTTTGATTCCCACGGGGGGCCAGTACAAAAAGAATTAAAAAAATAAAAATAAAAAATATGCATGAAATGAAATGTATGCATTCACTACTGTAAGTTGCTCTGGATAAGAGTGTCTGCTAAATGAGTAAAATGTAAATGTAAGGACAAAAAGTGTGCAATGCATTGATCTGCGAGACTTCAAAGAGGGCCAGACTACTTTCTGCAATGATGTGTACTGAACCTATCGACCATAATAAAGCGCAGTGTGCTATGATAAACTGCATCCAATGGCTTCAATACAGTGGCAGCTGCATTTATATAGACAATATAGCCTTAGTGTATGTGTTGTGGTCTTTATATGTACCACAGAAGAACCAAGAAATGAATCTGCAATGGTATTATGGAAAGTAAGGACATGAATACATCAGTCTTCAATACGCCATCTGACAGGTTGTTCTTTCTCTATCAGCGTTTTCAAGGACTGACAATCACTTTCATACGTACAGTACTAGTCAAAAGGTTGAACACACCTACTCATTCAAGGGTTTTTCTTTATTTTTACTATTTTCTACATTGTAGAATAATAGTGAAGACATCAAAACTATCAAATAACACATATGGAATCATGTAGTAACCAAAAAAGATATTACATGATGTAGCCAAAATATATTGTATATTTAACATTCTTCAAAGTGGCCACCCATTGCCTGGATGACAGTTTTGCACACACTTGGGCTAACAGTATTGGGCTAATAGGAACAGAGTTAACAGTGGAATGGAATTTTGTGGTCACAAGATTATTACTGACAATACCCCTGGGAAAAGGGTTATAAAGAGCAGTACGATGATGACGCTGTCAAATGAGTATATGTCAATCTAGCAAACCAGGCAACTAAAAGCAACTTTCTAAACAATGTTTTGGTTAGTTTCTAGCTTGTTAGCTAGCTAACGTTAAGTTAGCTGGCTAGCCAGGTCAAAGAATGACCGTATCATATAGCTGACAATGTCTTAACTTTAGCTAATTTGCATTCATTATTCCAGGAAAATAAACTCACAACAAGATGATTATTTACAAGTTAATGGAGAGCTAATTACAGCGAATAGCTTACGGCTGTGAGTGACAAAATAAAAGCAGGGCCCTAACCAAAACATTGTTTATAAAGTTGCTTTTAGTTGCCTGGTTTGCTAGATTGACATATACTCAAATATTTTTTAAAGAGATGTGTGTATTGGTGTTAAAATACACCAGTTATGCTATATTGGACCATGCAGCCTTTACTTTTTATTTTTATACTTTTTCATAATGACAATGTCAAATTTGATGTCGGACGACAATAGAATGTTCATGATGACACTGTGACAACTGTCTACAGACGTCAATAGACGTAGTATAAACTAGCTTTTAGTCTTGAACTCGTTGGTTGTTTAGTACACTACCATACTCACTCTGTTTAGCACATGGCCTCACATATGAATCCTTAAAGAGATGGGTTGGGCTAAGTCTTAAGAGGGTGTGAATGATGCTGAGTGGTGTAGACCAGTGGTCACCAAACTTTTTATAGTCCAGTACCCCTTCAAACATTCAACCTCCAGCTGCGTACCCCCTCTAGCACCAGGGTCTGCGCACTCTCAAATGTTGTTTTTTGCCATCATTGTTGTTTTTTGCCATCATTGTATGCCTGCCACACACACGTTATACGATACATTTATTAAACATAAGAATGAGTGTGAGTTTTTGTCACAACCCGGCTTGTGGGGAGGGACAAAGAGGTCTTATAGCTCAAGGGCACAAATAATAATATAATAATAATCAATAATTTTGCTCTTTATTTAGCCATATTACATATAAAACCTTATTTGTTCATCAAAAATTGTGAATAACTCACCACAGGTTAATGAGAAGGGTGTGCTTGAAAGGATGAACATAACTCCGCAATGTTGGGTTGTATTAGAGAGAGTCTCAGTCTCAGTCTTCAATAATAATTTCCCACAAACAGTCTGTGCCTGTATTTAGTTTTCATGCTAGTGAGGGCCGAGAATCCACTCTCGCATAGGTATGGGCATCAGTGTCTTAACAGCGCCAAGGCAAGAAACTCTGAGCACAGCCCTATCCAGAAATCTGGCAGTGGCTTCTGATTAATTAATTCAATTTTCACAGAACCGCTTGTTGCAATTTCGATGAGGCTCTTGTTCAGAAATCGGTAAGTGGACTGGAGGCAAGGCATGAAAAGGATAACAAATCCAGTTGTTTGTGTCATCCATTTCGGGAAAGTAGCTTCGTAATTGCGCAGCCAGCTCACTCAGGTGCTTCGTTATATCACATTTGACATTGTCCTTAAATTTGAGTTAATCTGTACACAAAAACATCATACAACGATGGAAAGACCTGTGTGCTGTCCTTGTTAATGCAGACAGAAAAGAACTCCAACTTCTTAATCATAGCTTCAATTTGTCCTGCACATTGAATATAGTTGTGGAGAGTCCCTGTAATCCTAGATTCAGATCATTCAGGCGAGAAAAAACATCATCCAGACAGGCCAGTCGTGTGAGAAACTCGTCATCATGCAAGTGGTCAGAATTTTAAAAAATCTTTCAATACTTTGCCCCTTGATAACCAGCGCACTTCTGTATGTTGTAAAAGCGTTACATGGTCGCTGCCCATATCATTGCTTTAATGCAGAAAATATATGAGAGTTCAGGGGCCTTGCTTTAACAAAGTTAACCATTTTCACTCTAGTGCCCAAAACATATTTCAAGCTGTCAGGCATTCCCTTAGCAGCAAGAGCCTCTCGGTGGATGCTGCAGTGTACCCAAGTGGCGTCGAGAGCAACTGCTTGCATGCGTGTCACCACTCCACTTTGTCTCCCTGTCATGGCTTTTGCGCCATCAGTACAGATACCAACCCATCTTGACCACCAAAGTCCATTTGATGTCACAAAGCTGTCCAGTACTTTAAAAATATCCTCTCATGTTGTCCTTTTTTCCAGTGGTTTGCAGAAGAGGATGTCTTTCTTAATTGACCCCCCATAAACGTAATGGACATATACCAGGAGCTATGCCAGGTCCGCCATGTCTGTTGACTCATCCAGCTGTAACGCATAGAATTCACTGGCTTGTATGCGAAGCAGTAATTGTTTCAAAACATCTCCTGCCATGTCACTGATGCATGTTGAAACAGTGTTGTTTGATGAAGGCATTGTCTGTATTGTTTTTTTGGCCTTTTCCCCCAGGTTTGTCCCAGCCATATCCGCAGAAGCAGAACGAATTAAGAACTCCAAAATAGTATGGGGCTTGCCTGTCCTAGCCACTCAGTAGCTCACCATATGAGATGCTTCTAGCCCCTTCTTATTAATGGTATCTGTTGCTTTTATACATGTCTTACTACCTCGAAAGTCATCTTTATTCTCGCTCCAAAAACTCCCGTGGCTTATTTTTCAAATTGTCATGTTTTGTTTCTAAATGTCTGCGCAAGATTGAAGGTTTCCCGCACGAGAGTAACAATTAATTATTTTACTAGGCTACCTGTATTTGACATTGTGTTGTTATTTTGCTGAACATGAGATGGTTCATTTTATTTTTGGCTGTGAAACGGGACTACTCAGGCGAGAAAAAAACCTCACCCAAATGTATAGCGCCATTGGAAAATATAAATGCACTGTTTAAAAATGTGAAAAATTAAAAAATACAACAAATATATATAAAGAAGAGCCCTCCAATAGGTGTGCCAAATATAAATACACTGTTTGAAAAAGTGAAGGAAAAAAAATACAACAAATATATATAAAGAAGAGCTCTCCAATAGGTGTTCCAAAAAATTCAAGGGCCATTTTGTCAAAAGTGGGGTTAACTCATCAACTTTCAAAGCAAAATTACTTTCCCATTGTTCCTCAACTGTAGTGTATGATATACCATTTTCTAGCTCTGAGTCTCTACTTTTATCCAACGTAAAAAACGTTTCAAATTTTGCTACATAAGACCGAATTGAGACGGTTGGTCACAGAGGGAATGGGAAGAATTATTTGAGCAGGGGTTGGGCTGTTACGATAACAAAATCGCTGATAAGGCCTCAGCCTTTTTCCAGAGAGAGCTACACTTCTAACATGATAACTTTTAGCAACTTCCTCTATGTAAAGTTTTACAGGAGTCGATCTATTCTAAATGAGGATATTGTTCTGTTCAGTAGCAGTAGGTGCATAGCTTGATAATTAAACATAACAAAGCTAAAAGACGAGCTGCTTTCTCACTGGTGAGTTCACATGTGTAACCACAGAACAAGTATCTCTCATTACTCAAAGGTGTCTTATAAAATCTCCTGGCAGGGAACAGCCTCTTGAAGCCAGCCTTCGACAATCTGACCTAACGGCTCTGGCTGAGGATTAGAGGAAACATATGCGTCTTAATTTACGAGGAATGAGGGATCAGGGGAGAGAGGGTGGGGGGGAGAGAGAACGAGAGAGAAAAATAACATTAGGGGACCAGTGTGCCAAATAAAAGACACCTGATATTAAACTATGTGAGATTTACAGATAGAGTGTGGTGGGTGGGGAGGGGGGGGGGGGTGTAGCTTCAAAGGTGGGTCTCCTGACACACATTAATGAATGAGTGACAGTGTAGTGTGCACCCCGGGGCAGGAACAGAACAGGAAGAACACATGGTGCTACAGAGATGACTACTGGCTGCTACAGCTCTAACTCTGGGCAGAACACCATGAACCAGGCTGCCATTATGTGAACTGTGACTGTCTGTGCATGTCTTGACCTATATTTGTTCAATGCACACTCTGGATAAGAGTGTCTGCTAAATTGCTAAAATGTCAAAATAAATAAAAACAAACTCTATTCTAGTCTATGAAACAGGTACTCAGTCAGCCACAAATTAGTTCAAAAGCACAAAGTAACAACTGTCATTACCTGTAAGATATGCACATGCAAATGAGAAAATGTGAATATTGGCAGTGCTATAATATCACCTGTACAGAACAGTACCTGTAGGGTATTCAATCAGTCTCAATTGAACATATAGAGAGGTGCATGTGAGTATCGCATGTGCGTAGCTCCGTTTTGTACCAACAAAACTGTGGTTATATGTAGAAACAAGAAAAAAAAATATTAAGCCTCTAAAATTGATAAATCAACAGATCCCCAAGCAACTGGGAGAATGTGAGCGATCAGTTATGAGTAACAGCAGGAGGGTTGGAAAGATGGGAGGTTGAGACAAGCTTGGCTTGGGTGGGTAAGGGTGGGCAAAGATGGAAGGTAAGGACAAGTAGCTTGGGTGGGCATGGATAGAAGGTTGGGGCAAGCTTGGCTTGGGTGGGCAAGGGTGGTTGGGGATGGGAAAGGGTGGGTATGGATGGGAGGTTGGGATAAGCTTGGCTTGGGTGGGGTAAAGGGGGAAGAAAACAGGGAGGGGGAGAGGGATAGGCAAAACTAAGTTTTCTTACAGTTTAATGGTCACTTTTACTGTATTGTACTGTGTTTCATTGCTCTGGCATCGTTACCGTGAATATCTCAGGGATGTATTGGCACTATCCACAGATAGTCAGAGATATATCATAAGATAATGTTTTGCTTGCTATGACCGTGATGTGTTTTTTTAATCAACCTTGGTTGAATGTACTGACTGTAAGTTGCTGGCTAAATGGCAATTTTATAAATAAAAATGAAAACTTGCAAAGAACACTGGGGAAATATGTCACTGCATTGGTAATTCCAATAATATACCGTAAATTAGATTACAAGTAACACCTTTGGTTCCGTAAAACAGATTAATGAAAATCAAATTACTGGCCAATTGCACAGGAAATGTTTAACAGTGTATGTAATGCGCAATATATATTTAGGCTGAATTAGGCATTTACAAGGCCCGAGAATTGTTATATTTCTTTATTTTTATTGTTAACCTTTGTTTAACTAGGTAAGTCAGTAAGAACAAATTCTTATTTACAATGATGGTTTAGGAACAGTGGGTTAACTGCTTTGTTCAGGGGCAGAACGACAGATTTATACCTTGTCAGCTCGGGGATTCAATCTAGCAACGTTTCGGTTACTGGCCCAACGCTCTGACCACTAGGCTACCTACCGCCCCTTTGCTTTATATATTCTGATATACAATACCGTTCAAAAGTTTGGGGTCACTTAGAAACTTAGAAATAAACAACTTAGAAATAAGTTGCAAAATGAATAGGAAATATAGTCAAGATGTTGACAAGGTTATAAATAATTAATTTAATTTAAGTAATAATTGTGTCCTTCAAACTTGCTTTCGTCAAAGAATCCTCCGTTTGAAGCAATTACAGCCTTGCAGACCTTTCGCATTCTAGATGTCAATTTGTTTAGGTAATCTGAAGAGATTTCACCCCATGCTTCCTGAAGCACCTCCCACAAGTTGGATTGGCTGTCACGGATCCCTCTGGAACTGTCATTATGCACACCTGGTCCCATTCCCATTGATTAGTAATTGTAAAAGTGTGCCCTTTGTTTACCATTGTCCTGTCGATTATTGTTACAATGTCTGTTGGTGCGTGTGAGTACCTGTGCTGTGTGTTTTGGCTTTCGTGCCATTGTGGATTGCGCAGATGATTACTGGTCTCGTCCCGTGTGTTAATCATTGTGCACGTGTGTATTTATTCGAGGTACTCCTCGCTCCTTTATTTGGGTTTCAACCCTGTGTTTTTGTATAGTATTTGTTTTGTCTTCCTCCCCGGCACGCCGTAATTTGGGTTTAATAAAAAAACATATTACGCATACCTGCGTCTGTCTCCCAATCCTTCATGCCAACGTGACATTGGCTTGATGGGCACTTCTTACGTACCATACGGTCAAGCTGTTCTCACAACAGCTCAATAGGGTTGAGATCCGGTGACCGTGCTGGCCATTCCATTATAGACAGAATACCAGCTGACTGCTTCTTCCCTAAATAGTTATTGTATAGTTTGGAACTATGCTTTGGGTCATTGTCTTGTTGTAGGAGGAAATTGGCTCCAATTAACAGCTGTCCACAGGGCATGGCATTGCAAAATGGACTGATAGCCTTCCTTCTTCAAGATTGCTTTTACCCTGTACAAATCTCCCACTTTACCACAACCAAAGCACCCCCAGACCATCACTTTGCATCCACCATGCTTGACAGAGGGCGTCAAGCACTCCTCCAGCATCTTTTCATTTTTGTGATCCGAACACCTCAAACTTAGATTTGTCTGTCCATAACACATTTTTCCAATCTTCCTCTATCCACTGTCTGTGTTCTTTTGCCCAACTTAATATTTTATTTTTATTGGCCATTCTGAGATATGGCTTTTTCTTTGCAACTCTGCCTAGAAGGCCAGCATCCCGGAGTTGCCTCTTCACTGTTGATTTTGAGACTGGTGTTTTGCGGGTACTATTTAATGAGGAAATTATGAAAAATATAAATAAAACTAGGCCAAAGAGGGCGCTTTTGGTCATTGACTGCTGGAAAGGGCTACCAGTAAACACTGACTTCCATATGTACAAATATAGAAAGCCTTGTCCTTCCAACATATTTTTATGCCTAATATCCTATTCTCTGCCCAACAGCAGAAATATGAAAACCCTACACTACCATTCAAAAGTTTAGGGTCACATAGAAATCTGCTTGTTTTTTAAAGAAAAACTATTTTTTGTCAACTAAAATAACATCAAATTGATCAGAAATACAGTGTAGACTTTAATGTTGTAAATGACTATTGTAGCTGGAAATGGCAAATTATTTCATGGAATATCTACATAGGTGTATAGAGGCCCATTATCAGCAACCATCACTCCTGTTTCCAATGGCACGTTGTGTTAGTTAATCCAAGTTTATCATTTTAAAAGGCTAATTGATCATTAGAAAACCCTTTCGCAATTTGGTTTTAAATATACTTAAGTATTAAAAGTACAAGTATAAATAATTTCAAATTCCTTATATTAATCAAACCAGACTACACCACTTTCTTGTTTTGTTTAATTTAAGGATAGCCAGGAGAATGCTCCAACACTCAGACATAATTTACAAATGAAGCATGTGTTTAGTGAGCTAGATCAGAGGCAGTAGGGATGACCGGGATGTTCTTTCGAAAAGTGTGTGAATTAGACCATTTTCCTGTCCTGCTAAGCATTCAAAATGTAACGAGTACTTTTGGGTTTCAGGGAAAATGTATGGAGTAAAAGGTACATACTTTCCTTTAGGAATGTAGTGAAGTAAAATTTGTCAAAAATATAAATAGCAAAGGACAGATACCAAAAAAAACGACCTAAGTAGTACTTTCAGGTATTTTTACTTAAGTGAGCATACTCTCTCACATATGGTTTCGTGGGAAACCAGTATTCTAAACGACTATTCTAAGCAAACCTGATAAAAGCGGTACCATATGTGCCAGTGATGAAAATCTCAGTTAGAAACTGAGAAAGAGAGGAATCTAAAGATGCAACAAGTAGGATGGGTTGCTAATATGACTAGGATTGTGCCTTTGGCTTCTGTAAAATGAAAGAAAGTTGATTTGAAAACCAATAGAACTGGAGAGAAATGCTGATTTTAATGGCACATGAGGAAGTCTTTATAAAATAATGCCTCCACGTTTCTATGGTTGGATTTTGCCTAGGCTACTTTGAAGCAAGATAACCTCTCTGGGATATGTGGGACGCTAGCGTCCGACCTCGACAACAGCCAGTGAAATTGCAGGGCGCCAAATTCAAAACAACAGAAATCTCATAATTAAAATTCCTCAAACATACAAGTATTATACACCATTTTAAAGATAAACTTGTTGTTAATCCAGCCACAGTGTCTGATTTCAAAAAGGCTTTTCAGCGAAAGCATACCATACGATTATGTTAGGTCAGCGCCTAGTCACAAAAAAACATACAGCCATTTTCCAGCCAAAGAGAGGAGTCACAAAAATCAGAAATAGAGATGAAATTAATCACTAACCTTTGATGATCTTCATCAGATGGCACTCATAGGACTTCATGTTTCACAATACATGTATGTTTTGTTCGATAAAGTTCATATTTATATCCAAAAATCTCAGTTTACATTGGCGTGTTATGTTCAGTAATGTTTTGCCTACAAAACATCCGTTGATTTTGCAGAGAGCCACATCAATTTACAGAACTACTCATCATAAACTTTGATGAAAGATACAAGTGTTATGCATAAGATTATAGATAAACTTTTCCTTAATGCAACCACTGTGTCAGATTTCAAAAAAGCTTTACGGTGAAAGCACACCATGCGATAATCTGAGTACAGCGCTCAGCCACCAAAACAAGCCATACCTGCCATGTTGTGGAGTCAACAAAAGTCAGAAATAGTGTTATAAATATTCACTTACCTTTGATGATCTTCATCGGAATGCACTCCCAGGGATCCCAGTTCCACAATAAATGTTTGTTTTGTTCGATAAAGTTCCTCTTTATATCCAAATACCTCCTTTTTGTTTGCACGTTTAGTTCACTATTCCAAATGCACAAGGCGCGGGAACTAAGTCCAGACGAAAAGTCAAAGAAGTTCCATTACAGTTCGTAGAAACATGTCAAACGATGTATATAATCAATCTTTAGTATGTTTTTATCATAAATCTTCAATAATATTCCAACCGGACAATTACTTTGTCTTTAGAAAGGAAAGGGAATGGAGCTTGCGCTCACGGCCGCACGCGATCAACAACTAAAGGCTTTCAGCTGAGGCAGTTACTGTGACTGGTCTTATTCGCTCCCCTTCCACAATAGAAGCCTGAAACAATGTTCTAAAGACTGTTGACATCTAGTGGAAGCCTTAGGAGGTGAAATCTGACCAAATGTACACTGTATATTGGATAGGCAATCACTTGAAAAACTACAAACCTCAGATTTCCCACTTCCTGGTTGGATTTTTCCAACCAGGAAGTTTTTCCAACCTGTTCTGTTATACTCACAGACGTCATTCAAACAGTTTTAGAAACTTCAGAGTGTTTTCTATCCAAATCTACTAATAATATGCATATCCTAGCTTCTGGGCCTGCAGTTTACTCTGGGCACGCTTTTCATCCAAACTTCCGAATGCTGCCCCCTATCCTAGTGAGGATAAGACATGCCTCATAATATGAAGAAAAACATTCAGGTTTCAAACAATTACTTTCCATAACGGAAAGTATATGTTTTCAAAATGCATAATGCCTCCAGCTCACTTTGCAAAGTAGTTGGTGACACGCTGATAGACTGGTTACCGTTGCCTATGCAGTTGAATGACGAATGGGAGGCGCGCTTCAATTACTAGTTGAGAAAAAAAAATATAGCTCCTTTTAATCGTGGCCATCAAAACTATTTTTTACACGCGATTGCATTTAGAAGTGTTGCACAATGACTAGGTTTAAAGTAGCACGTTTCACTGAAGCAACAAGCTGAGGAGCTGCAACAGCAGCTCTAGCCTTTCAGACAAGTGATATTCCGCTCAACATAGTATGCATGTATGCTGTGCGCATGTAATAAATAAAATACACACACCCCAATGTAATTACACCAAATTTAGCAAATTAACCCATTGACCGATAAGCATGACAACACCATTTATTTGCATTGACTGATATTCCCATAAATTACTAAAAAGCATTAATTTGCAACGGGATAGTTTTTTCCCGGTCAATTTGGCCAGCAACAATTTGATTTATCGGCTTAAAGAAATGTATAAAAAAACAGCAATTACCCACACTGATGACTAGAAACACACTGTGATTTTGGAAGTTTGAAAAAGTCCTGAGAACATTGATATACTGTATGCCTTCCTCAGCACTCACCGGCCAAAATAAAAGCAATTTCCCACTACTGGGAGTGAACTCCTAATGCTCAGAGTCAAAACACACTGCTCATACCAATGCGCTTGTCACGTCCTGACCAGTATAGAGGATATTTTGTTATTGTAGTTTGGTCAGGACGTGGCAGAGGGTAGTTGATTTATGTATTACGGGGTTTGTTGGTCACTGGTTTATGTTTGTATTTCTATGTTCTAGGTTAGTTTTTCTATGTGTAGGTTGGGTGCTGGACTCTCAATTGGAGGCAGGTGTTTCTAGTTGCCTCTGATTGGGAGTCCTATAAGTAGGTGTGTGTTTTGTTTGTCACTTGTGGGTAGTTATTTGTTAGCACTGCTTTTGTTGAGTCTGCTACTCTGTTCCTGTCGTTAGTTTGTTTATTGTTTTTTCGTGGTGTTCTCATTTTTATAATAAAGATGTTGAGCACGTAACCCGCTGCGCCTTGGTCCCATTCTATCTTCCACGACAGCTGTGACAGCGTTACGGCAGTTCACAATCCTCTAGCAGGCTGTGAGAATACTGATGATACTTGATGGTAACAGCACATCTTTTTTACACTGAACAAAAATATAAACGTAACATGTAAAGTGTTGGTCCCATGTTTCATGAACTGAAATAAAATATCCCAGAAATGTTCCATACACACAAAAACCTTACTTCTATCAAATGTTGTGCACAAATTTGTTTACATCCCTGTTAGTGAGCATTTTTCCTTTGCAAAGATAATCCATCCACCTGACAGGTGTGTCATATCAAGAAGCTGACTAAACAGCACGATCATTACACAAGTACACCTTGTGCTGGGGACAAACATTACTCTTTTTTCTCCAACCTTCCTATAGGCAGAAATTCAAACAGGAAGTACTCATGCTAAGGTCTATTCAATGCTCGTCTGACTAGTAGGAGTCCATGCTTCAAGACTGTTTTAATCACGCGGACTGGGACATGTCCTGAGTAGCCTCTGAGAATAACATTGACGTATACAGTACGCTGACACAGTGACTGACTTCATCAGGAAGTGTATAGGGATGTTGTTCCCACTGTGACAATTAAAACCTAACCAAACCAAAATACATGGATAGATGGCAGCATTCACACAAAATTGAAAGTGTGAACCATTGCATTTAACAAGGTGAATGGAAATTTGATTGAATACAAACAGTCCAGTTATGCCATCCGTATGGCAACAAACAGGCAAAACGTCAGTACAGAGACAAAGTGGAGTCACAATTCAACGGCTCAGACATGAGACGTATATGGCAAGAACTCCAGACAATCACAGATTATCAAGTAAAAAACAGCCACTTGCTCCCGGACAAGCTAAACACCTTCTTCGCCCGCTTTGAGGATAACACATTCCCGCCAACACGGGCCACTCCCGAGGACTGTGAGCTCTCATTATCTGTGGCCGACATGAGTAAAACATTTAAGTGAGTTAACCCTCGCAAGGCTGCCGGCTCAGACAGCATCCCGAGCCGCGTCCAGCTGGCTGGAGTGTTTACAGACATATTCAATCTCTCCCTATCCCAGTCTGCTGTCCCACCAATGTTCCTGTACCCAGGAAAGTGAAGGTAACTGAACTAAATGACTATCGCCCAGTACTACTCACTTTTGTCATCATGAAGTGCTTTCAGCGGCTAGTTAATAATCATATTACCTCCATCTTCCCGAATACCTTAGACCCATTGCAATTTGCATACCGCCCCAATAGATCTACGGATGATGCAATCGCCATCACACTGCAAACTGCCCCATCCCATCTGGACAAGAGGAATACCTCACTGACTACAGCTCAGCCTTCAACACCAAAGTACCCTCCAAGCTCATCATTAAGCTCGGGGCCCTGGGTCTGAACCCTACCCTGTGCAACTGTGTCCTTGACTGCAACAGCACCTTCACTACGCTGATCCTCAAAACAGAGGCCCCACAAGGGTGAGTGCTCAGCCCCCTCCTGTACTCCCTGTTTACCCATGACTGCGTGGTCACGCACACCTCCAACTCAATCATCAAGTTTGTAGACGACAGTGGTAGGCCTGATTACCAACGATGATGAGACAGCCTACAGGGAGGAGGCGAGGGCCCTGGCAGACTGGTGCCAGGAAAATAACCCATCCTTCGACATCAACAAAATTAAGGAGCTGATCGTGGACTTCAGGAGACAGCTGAGGGAGCAGACCCCCATCGACATCGACAGGGCCGCATTGGAGAAGGTAAAAAGCTTCAGGTTCCTCAGCGTACACATCACTGACAATCTGAAATGGTCCACCCACACAGACAGTGTGGTGAAGAAGGCGCAACAGCGCCTCTTCAACCTAAGGATGCTGAAACATTTGGCTTGGCCCCTAAGTCCCTCACAAACTTTTACAGATGCACAATTGAGAGCATCCTGTCGGCCTGTATTGCTGCCTGGTATGGCAACTACACCGTCAGCAAACGCAGGGATCTCCAGGGGGTGGTGTGGTCAGACAACGTATCACCAAGAGCACTCTGCCTGCCCTTCAAGACATCTACAGCACAGGATGGCAAAGCTGTCATCAAGGCAAAGGGTGGCTTCTTTGAAAAATGTCAAATATAAAATATATTTTGATTTGTTTAAAACTTTTTGGGGTTATTACATTATTCAATGTGTGTTATTTCATAGTTTTGATGTCTTCACTATTATTCTACAATCTAGAAAGAAAAACCCTTGAATAAGTAGGTGTGTCCAAACTTTAGACTGGTACTGTGTATGTATGTGTGTATATATATATATATATAACGAGTTTTAATGACTCCAACCTAAGTGTATGTAAACTTCCGACTTCAACTGTGTATATATGTGTATATAGGTAAAGTAATGGAATTAAAAAATCTAGAAATATTAGGACGAACAATGTCGGAGTCCGGAGTAAAAATAAACATATATGTATTCACAGGACTTGATTCATGAAATGAGCAGATCTTAATAACCGGCCACTAGGGGCAAGAGTGAGTGATGTTACCTTCAAGTTGGTTTTGGTTTTCCCAGGGCGTTGTGGGTGGGCAAGTTGGATGGGCTCTGATTCCAAAGGTTGCACCTGCCTTTGATTATAAATGTTGCAAATTCGAATCCAGCGATTAGAAAGTAATTTTTATTTTTTTATTTTAAGCCTATACCAAAACTTAACATTTACCTTAATCAATAAGAGTTAATGCATAACCTTAAGATTCTCGAGTGAACTTAACCCTAACCTTAAAAATGCATAGTTGGCATGACCAGAATGGCTTGAACAGGAGAAAATACGCCTTCTGCAGTGGCCCAGTGAATCCTGTCCTCAACCCGATTGAGATGCTGTGACATGACCTCAAGAGAGTGGTTCACACCAGACACCCCAATATTATTGTGGAACTGAAACAGTTTTGTAAAGTGGAATGTTCGAAAATTCCTCCTGACCGTTGTGCAGGTCTGATCTGCAACTACAGAAAACATTTTGTTATGGTTATTGTGTTTCAGACATAAGGAAGTTGATGGCGGCAAATGTTTTACTTTTAAACTCGGACAAAACAGAGATGCTAGTTCTAGGTCCCAAGAAACAAAGAGATATTCTGTTGGATCTGACAATTAATGTTGTTCAGTCGTCTCAAATAAAACTGTGAAGGACCTCTGCGTTACTCTGGACCCTGATCTCTCTTTTGATGAACATTTCAAGATTATTTCAAGGACAGCTTTTTTTCATATTCGTAACATTGCAAAAATCAGAGACTTTCTGTTCAAAAATGATGCAGAAACGTTCATCCATGCTTTTGTCATTTCTAGATTAGACTACTGCAATGCTACCCGGATAAAGCAATAAATAAACTTCAGTTAGTGCTAAACACGGCTGCTAGAATCTTTTTTATTTTTTTATTTTTTTATTTCACCTTTATTTAACATAGTGTCCAATGAGGGGCCAGAAGTATACAGAATGGTGTCATCTGCGTAGAGGTGGATCAGAGAATCACCAGCAGCAAGAGCGACATCATTGATGTATACAGAGAAAAGAGTTGACCCAAGAATTGAACCCTGTGGCACCCCCATAGAGACTACCAGAGGCCCGGACAACAGGCCATCCGATTTGACACATTGAACTCTATCAGAGAAGTAGTTGGTAAACCAGGCGAGGCAATCATTTGAGAAACCAAGGCTATTGAGTCTGCCGATGAGGATGTGGTGATTGACAGAGTCGAAAGCCTTGGCCAGGTCAATGACTACGGCAGCACAGTATTGTTTCTTATCGATGGCGGTTATGATATCGTTTAGGACCTTGAGCGTGGCTGAGGTGCACACATGACCAGCTCTGAAACCAGATTTCATAGCGGAGAAGGTGCGGTGGGATTCGAAATGGTCGGTAATCTGTTTGTTTACTTGGCTTTTGAAGACCTTAGAAAGGCAGGGTAGGATAGATATAGGTCTGTAGCAGTTTGGGTCAAGAGTGTCCCCTCCTTTGAAGAGGGGGATGACAGCAGCTGCTATCCAATCTTTGGGAATCTCAGATGACACAAAAGAGAGGTTGAACAGGCTAGTAATAGGGGTTGCAACAATTTCGGCAGATAATTTTAGAAAGAAAGGGTCCAGATTGCCTAGCCCAGCTGATTTGTAGGGGTCCAGATTTTGCAGCTCTTTCAGAACATCAGCTGACTGGATTTGGGAGAAGGAGAAATGGGGAAGGCTTGGGCGAGTTGCTGTGGGGGGGTGCAGTGCTGTTGACCGCGGTAGGGGTAGCCAGGTGGAAAGCATGGCCAGCCGTAGAAAAATGCTTGTTGAAATTCTCAATTATAGTGGATTTATCGGAGGTGACAGAGTTTCCTATCCTCAGTACAGTGGGCAGCTGGGAGGAGGTGTTCTTATTCTCCATGGATTTTACAGTGTCCCAGAACTTTTTTGAGTTTGTGTTGCAGGAAGCAAATTTCTGCTTGAAAAAGCTAGCCTTGGCTTTTCTAACTACCTGTGTATATTGGTTTCTAACTTCCCTGAAAAGTTGCATATCACGGGGGCTGTTCGATGCTAATGCAGAACGCCAAAGGATGTTTTCGCGTTGGTTAAGGGCAGTCAGGTCTGGAAAGAACCAAGGGCTACATCTGTTCCTGGTTCTAAATTTCTTGAATGGGGCATGCTTATTTAAGATGGTGAGGAAGGCATTTAAAAAAAATAACCAGGCATCCTCTACTGACAGGATGAGGTCAATATCCTTCCAGGCTACCCGGGCCAGGTCGACTAGAAAGGCTTGCTCGCTGAAATGTTTCTGGGAGCGTTTGACAGTGATGAGTGGAGGTCGTTTGACCGCTGACCCATTACGGATGCAGGCAATGAGGCAGTGATCGCTGAGACCTTGGTTGAAAACAGCTGAGGTGTATTTAGAGGGCAAGTTGGTTAGGATGATATCTATGAGGGTGCCCGTGTTTACAGCTTTGGGGTGGTACCTGGTAGGTTCATTGATAATTTGTGTGAGATTGAGGGCATCAAGCTTAGATTGTAGGATGGCTGGGGTGTTAAGCATGTCCCAGTTTAGGTCACCTAGCTGCACGAGCTCAGATGATAGATGGGGGGCAATCAGTTCACATATGGTGTCCAGAGCACAGCTGGGGGCAGAGGGTGGTCTATAGAAGGCGGCAACGGTGAGAGACTTGTTTTTAGAGAGATGGATTATTAAAAGTAGAAGTTCAAATTGTTTGGGTACAGACCTGGATAGTAGCACAGAGCTCTGCAGGCTATCTCTGCAGTAGATTGCAACACCGCCCCCTTTGGCCGTTCTATCTTGTCTGAAAATGTTGTAGTTAGGGATGAAGATTTCAGAGTTTTTGGTGGACTTCCTAAGCCAGGATTCAGACACGGCTATGACATGCGGGTTGGCAGAGTGTGCTAACGCAGTGAATAAAACAAACTAAGGGAGGAGGCTTCTAATGTTAACATGCATGAAACCAAGGCTATTACAGTTACAGAAGTCATCAAAAGAGAGCGCCTTGGGAATAGGAGTGGAGCTAGGCACTGCAGGGCCTGGATTCACCTCTACATCACCAGAGGAACAGAGGAGGAGTAGGATAAGGGTACGGCTAAAAGCTATGAGAATTGGTCGTCTATGACGTCCGGAATAGAGAGTAAAAGGAGCAGGTTTCTGGGGGCGATAAAATACCTTTAAGGTATAATGTACAGACAATGGTATGGTAGGATGTGTATACAGTGGAGGTAAACCTAGACATTGAGTGATGATGAGAGAGATATAGTCTCTAGAAACGTCATTGAAACCAGAAGATGTCATAGCATGTGTGGGTGGTGGAATGAAAAGGTTGGATAAGTTATAAGGAGCAGGGCTAAAGGCTCTACAGTGAAATAAGCCAATAAACACTAACCAGAACAGCAAAGGACAGGGTATATTGACATTAAGGAGAGGCATGTTTAGCCGAGTGATCATAAGGGTCCAGTGAGATTCAGACAGCTTGCCGGGCCATAGGTAGCAAGCTGGCAGAAGATGGAGGGAGGTCTGTTTTTAGCCACCTTGTGCGTTTCCGTCTGTAGATTAGTGGGGTTCCGTGTGGTAGGGGGGACCAGTCCAATTGGCAAAATAGTTATAGTTATAGTGGCCCAAGAAAATTGTCCGATAGACCTATTCAGATAGCAGCCGATAAGACAGCTAACGTTTAGCGGGCCGCAGATGGGCGTTCAGGTTACGTCGCGACGGAAGGGCCAGTTGGATAACTCCCTCGGGCAGATAACGTCGGTAGTCCAGTCGTGAAGGCCCGATGGGGCTCCGCATCGGCAGTAAAACGGGTCCAGATAGGTGATTGTAGCCCAGGAGTGGCTGATGGAACTCTTCAGCTGGCTAGCTCCGGAATAATTGATGTTAGCTCCGGGACCGACGTTAGCCAATAGTCACTCGGGTAGCAGCTAGCTAGCTGCAAGATCCAGGTGTAAATGTCCAGAGCCTGCGGTAGAAATCCGGGGATATGGAGAGAAAATAGGTCCGGTATGCTCTGGTCTGAGTCGCACTGTACAAAACTGGCGATAGCTTTTCGAGCTAAGGGATAGCTGATGACCGCCAACCGTGGCTAGCTGATCTCCAACGTTAGCCAATGAACTGGCCAAGAAAATATGTAAATATATATATATACACGGGACACGACAAGAGGAGGACAATGGACTTCTGACTGCTATGCCATCTTGGAATGAATGTTTACTAGAACCTCAAAAAATTGTCATATTACTTCAGTACTAGCCTCTCTACACTGGCTTCCTGTTAAGGCTAGGGCTGATTTCAAGGTTTTACTGCAAAGCATTACATGGGCTTTCTCCTACCTACACGTATGCTACGGTCACAAGACACAGGCCTCCATACTGTCCCTAGAATTTCTAAGCAAAGAGCTGGGGGCAGGGCTTTCTCCTATAGAGATCCATTTTAATGGAACGGTCTGCCTTTCCATGTGAGACGCAGACTCTGTCTCGACCTTTAAGTCTTTATTGAAGACTCATCTCTTCAGTAGGTCCTATGATTGAGTATAGTCTGGCCCAGAAGTGTGAAGATGAAGGGAAAGGCACTGGAGCGACAATTCACCCTTGCTGTCTCTGCCTGGCCGGTTCCCCTCTCTCCCCTGGGATTCTTTACCTCTAACCCTATTACAGAGGCTGAGTCACAGGATTACTGGTGATCTTCCATCCCGTCCCTAGGACGGGTGCGTCACTTGAGTGGGTTGAGTCACTGACGTGATCTTCTTGTCTGGGTTTGGCGCCCCCCTCGGGTTTGTGCCATGGGGGAGATCATCGTGGGCTATACTCGGCCTTATCTCAGGGTAGTAAGTTGGTGGTTGAAGATATCCCTCTAGTGGTGTGGGAGCTGTGCTTTGGCAAAGTGGGTGGGGTTATATCCTGCCTAGTTGGCGCTGTCTGGGGGTATTGTTGGACGGGGCCACAGTGTCTCCCGACCCCTCCTGTCTCAGCCTCCAGTATTTATGTTGCAATAGTTTTTGTGTCTGGGGGCTAGGGTCAGTCTGTTATATCTGGAGTATTTCTGCTTTTTTTTCCGGTGTCCTGCGTGAATTTTAGTATGCTCCCTCTAATTCTCTATCCCTCTCCCTCCCGGAGGACCTGAGCCTTGGGACCATACCTCAGGACTACCTGGCCTAATGACTCCTTGCTGTCCCCAGTCCACCTGGTCGTGCTGCTGCTCCAGTTTCAACTGTTCTGCCTGCGGCTATGGAACCCTGACCTGTTCACGGGACATGCTACCTTGCCCCGGAACTGCTGTTTTCGACTCTCTCTCTCTACCGCACCTGCTGTCTCTAACTCTGAATGCTCGGCTATGAAAAGCGAACTGATATTTACTCATGAGGTGCTGACCTGTTGCACCCTCTACAACCACTATGATTATTATTATTATTTGACCCTGCTGGTCATCTGTGAATGTTTGAACATCTTGGCCATGTACTGTTATAATCGCAACCCAGCACAGCCTTAAGAGGACTGGCCACCCCTCAGAGCCTGGTTCCTCTCTAGGTTTCTTCCTAGTTCCTACCTTTCTAGGTTCTAGGGAGTTTTTCCTAGCCACCATGCTTCTCCATCATTGCTTGCTGTTTGGGTTTTTATGCTGGGTTTCTATATATCACTTTGTGACATCAGCTGATGTAAAAAGGGCTTCATGAATACATTTGATTGATTGATTGCTGCCAAAGTTGGGTCAACCTGTTATTAAATCCAAGGGTTCACATACTTTTTCCAACCTGCACTGTGAATGCTTACATGGTGTGTTCAATAAAGACATGAAAATGTATAATTGTTTGTGTGTTATTAGTTTAAGCAGACTGTGTTTGTCTATTGTTGTGAAGATCAGATCAAATTTTATGACCAATTAATGCAGAAAACCAGGTAATTCTAAAGGGTTCACATACTTTTTCTTCCCACTGTATCCTGTGTCTCAGACAGTAACTTAAGTAGGAAACAACAGTGAGTTAGATCATCACACAGACAAGCTAATTACTTATGGTATGTTAATCCCTATTTACACCTGGGTGGGGTGAGCACTTCAGTACAGTACAGCTCAGTTCCTGACAACACCATCTCATTGAGGAGAATGCACACAGAGTACTGTACATCCCCGTGCCCCCACGCCCTTCTACCACATAACATGATCAAGATCAACACTCAACTAAACACCATGAGAGAGAGAGAGAGAGAGGAAGAGAGAGAGAGAGAGAGAGAGAGAGAGAGAGAGAGAGACCCTGTCATCCTTCCCTCCACTTCATGACTGGCCAAGGAGGGGACAAACAAAGACAGAAATAATCCACTCTTTGTGCTGCCTTCTCCTGCCCAAAAGAAAGTTGCAGTCACCTATATAATATTGGTCTGTTGTCATCTATTTGTCTCTTGTGTTTGGGTATTCATGTACAGTACATGCTGTAAACAACTCCTCAATGGGGTGTAGAAATGGGGAATATGGTGGGAGATAAAGAATTGTAAACCTGGGATGGTCATGGAACCTGTTGCGGACCTGAGTGGCCCGATGGAAACTCACATTGTCCCAAATTAGAATATACATTTGCTGTTCAGGATTTACATTTTACATTTTAGTAATTTAGCAGACGCTCTTATCCAGAACGACTTACAGTAGTGAATGCATACATTTCATACATTATTTTTTTTCCTGTGCTGGCCCCCCTTGGGAATCAAACCCACAACCCTGGCGTTGCAAACACCATGCTCTACCAACTGAGATACAGGGAAGGATCACCTGGCCCTCTCTGCTCCTGGGGGATGGGACTTGCATCCAACTCCATGATTCTCTAAAATGACAGTAAATACAATAATTGCTGTATAGTAAAGTTCACTTGCAACATCAATGAGTCTCTAATGTTTCAAGAGTGTAATACTACTGCATTACTAACTTGCACATATCCGTACCGTTTATCCTTCACTCTTTGAAAATAACTTTCAAGTGGGACTCTGTGGATTTGCTTCATCCAGAGATGGTGTTTCTTATGGTTGATAAGCTCACTCTGATGTTATGGAAGATGGCAGGGGTTTCAATAATCTGTTGTTGGATTTCCCCCCGGTCTTATGGCATTATGTTCAATGACCATTTGCACAATGGCAGCATCCTCCTTGACAAAGGAGCACTTTCTACCACCACGTGCTCGTCGTCTTTCAGTTCTACAAAAACAAAATAGCATGCAGTACAGTAAACACTATAGTAATACAGTATACAAGATAAACATGTTACAAAGTAGTATAGCTCCCAATTTCAAACATACATTGAACATTTACTTTCTTTTCCATTACAGTATGTATTAGAATCTACAGTCTTTACTGCGCTTTATATTCCCTTTTTCCACATAGTCCACATATTCCACATATTTTCCACATATTCCCTTTTTCCACAAGTTACAGCCTTATTCTAAAATCGATTAAACAATTATTTTTCCTCATCAATCTACAGAAAATACCCCATAATGACAAAGTGAAAACAGGTTTTTAGAAATGTTTGCTAACTTATTAAAAAGCAAACACTGAAAAACCTTATTTACATAAGTATTTAGGCACTTTGCTATGAGACACGAAATTGAGCTCGAGTGCATCCTGTTTCCATTGATCATCCTTGAGATGTTTGTGCAACTTGATTGGAGTCCACCTGTGGTAAATTCAATTGATTGGACATGATTTGGAAAGGCACACACCCATCTATATAAGGTCCCAGAGTTGACAGTGCATGTCAGAGAAAGAACCAAGCCACGAAGTTAAAATAATTATCTGTAGAGGTCCGAGACATGATTGTGTCCAGGCACAGATCTGGGGAAGGCTACCAAAACATTTCTGCAGTATTGAAGGTCCCCAAGAACACAGTGGCTTCCATCATTCTTACACTTGGAACCACCAAGAATTTGGAACCACCAAGACTCTTACAAGAGCTGGCCACCCAGCTAAACTGAGCAATCGGGGGAGAAGGGCCTTGGTCAGGGAGGTAACCAAGAACCCGATGGTCACTCTGACAGGAACTCTGGAGCTTTAAAGGACTCTCAGACCATGAGAAACAAGATTTACTGGTCTGATGAAACCAAGATTTAACTCTTTGCCCTGAATGCCAAGTGTCATGTCTGGAGGAAACGGGGCACCATCCCTACGGTGATACATGGTGGTGTCAGCATCATATTGTGGGGATGTTTTTCAGCGGCAGGGACTGGGAGACAAGTCAGGATCAAGGGAAACATGAACGGAACAAAGTACAGAGAGATCCTTGATGAAAACCGGCTCCAGAGCGCTCAGGACCTCAGACTGGGATGACGACCCTAAGCACACAGCCAAGACATTGCAGGAGTGACTTCAGGACAAGTCTCTGAATGTCTTTGAGTGGCCCAGCCAGAGCCCAGACTTGAACCCGATCTAACATCTCTGGAGAGACTTGAAAATAGCTGTGCAGCGACGCTCCCCATCCAACCTGACAGAGCTTGAGAGGATCTGCAGAGAAGAATGGTTGAAACTTCTCAAATACAGGTGTGCCAAGCTTGTAGTTTCATACCCAAGAAGACTTGAGGCTGTAATCACTTCCAAAGGTCCTTCAACAAAGTACTGAGAAAAGTGTCTGAATACTTATGTAAATGTTATATTTCATTTTTTTTATTGAAAAATGTCTAAAAACCTGTTTTTGCTTAGTCATTCTGGGGCATTGTGTGTAGATTGATGAGGGAAAAATTGTTTAGTCAATTTTAGATTAAGGCTGTAACGTAACAAAATGTTGAAAAAGGGAAGGGGTCTGAATAATTTCAGAGTGCACCGTATATTTATAGTACCAGTCAACAGTTTGGACACACCTACTCATTCCAAAGATTTTCTTTACTTTGACTATTTTCTACACTGTAGAATAATAGTGAAGAAATCAAAACAATGAAATAACACATATGGAATCATGAAGCAAACAAAAAAGGTGTTAAACAAATGAAAATAGACTTTATATTTTATATTCTTCATAGTAGCCACCCTTTGCCTTGACGAAAGCTTTGCATACTCTTGGCATTCTCTCAATCAGCTTCACCTGGAATGCTTTTCCAACAGTCTTGAAGGAGTTCCCACATATGTTGAGCACTTGTTGGCTGCTTTTCCTTCACTCTGTGGTCCAACTCATCCCACACCATCTCAATTGGGTTGAGGTCAGTTTATTGTGGAGGTCAGGTCATCTGGTGCAACAATCCATCACTCTCCTTCTTGGTCAAATAGCCCTTACACAAACTGGAGGTGTGTTGGGTCATTGTCCTGTTGAAAACAAATGATAGTCCCACTAAGTGCAGACCAGATGGGATTGCGTATCACTGCAGAATACTGTGGTAGCCATGTGTGCATTGAATTCTAAATAAATCACAGACAGTGTCACCAGAAAAGCACCCCCACACCATCACCATCACACATCCTCCATGCTTAACGGTGGGAACCACACATGCAGAGATCCTCCATTCACCTACTCTGCGTCTCACAAAGACACAGCATTTGGAACCAAAAATCTCTCATTTGGATTTATCAGACCAATGGACAGATTTCCACCGTTTTAATGTCCTTTTCTCGTGTTTCTTGGCCCAAGCAAGTCTCTTCTTCTTATTGGTGTAGTAGTGGTTTCTTTGCAGCAATTCGACCATGAAGGCCTGATTTACACAGTTTCCTCTGAACAGTTAATGTAGAGATGTGTCTGTTACTTGAACCCTGTGAAGCATTTATTTGGGCTGCAATTTCTGAGGCTCTAATGAAGGAATCCTCTGCAGCAGAGGTAACTCTGCATCTTCCTTTCCTGTGGCGGTCCTCATGAGAGAGAGTTTCATCATAGTTCTTGATGGGTTTTGCAACTGCACTTGAAGAAACGTTCAAAGTTCTTGAAATTTTCCGGAATTGACTGACCTTCATGTCTTAAAGTAATGATGGACTGTCATTTCTCTTTGCTTAAGTGAGCTGTTTTTGCCATATTATGGTCTTGGTCTTTTACCAAATAGGGCTATCTTCTGTATACCACCCCTACCTTATCACAACACAACTGACTGGCTCAAACACATTAAGAAGGAATGAAATTACACAAATTAACTTTTAACAAGGCACACCTGTTAATTGAATGCATTCCAGGTCACTACCTCATGAAGCTGGTTGAGAGAATGCCAAGAGTGTGCAAAGTTGTCATCAAGGCAAAGGGTGGCTATATTTTGATTTCTTTAACACTTTTTTGGTTACTACATGATTCAATATGTGTTATTTAGTAATTGTGATGTCTTCACTTTTATTCTACAATGTAGAAAATAGTAAAAATAAAGAAAAATCCTTCAATGAGTAGGTCTGTCCAAACTTCTGACTGGTACTGTATATTAAAATAATTGTGCAGTATAACATTTTTTGTTCAGATTTTTCAGGGGGTTTTACATCATCGTCGGCTTCTACTTCTTGCGGCTATGCCTCAAGCACATTTTTACCTTTTCTTTTGACAAATTTCACTACCTTTGTTATCATCATTAACACGGCTCATTGGCGGTGGCAGTAGTGGACGCTGATATTTCTGGCACGTGCGTGTGTGTGTGTGTGTGTGTGTGTGTGTGTGTGTGTGTGTGTGTGTGTGTGTGTGTGTGTGTGTGTGTGTGTGTGTGTGTGTGTGTGTGTGTGTGTGTGTGTGTGTGTAGGGGGGTGGGGGTCACGATGGAACATTCTACAAATGGAAAATTTGCCTCAGCTTGGAAGTCGGAAAATCCAAAAGGTGAGAGGAGGAGTATGTACACAAACACAGAAGTGAAAGATAAACAGCAGGCTATGAAAGTCAAGGTTTTCCGCGTTACAGAAACTTATCAGCCAAAGCCTGGAGAGGGTAACTTGGCTGGAAACAGTTGGCCCCAGTGTGGTCAAAGCCCCTCTATGTGTCTGTGTGTCTGTGCGTGTGTGCGTGTGTGTGTGTGTGTGTGTGGAGAGAACACACCAGAGAGAGAGATAGCAGGTCTTTACGTATTCCAGAGTAAGGTCATGCATACCTTTTAAAAGGTCAAGTATTATGTATTATATTAAATTCGAATCCAAGATGGCGTAGCAGTCAGACGTCTTTGTCTTTGTCCTGTCGTGTCCCTTGTATATATCTTTTTACATATTTTTCTGCACATATCTTTTAAAAATATTTTCCTAAACCTCAACTTCTAAATACTCTCCTGCAACCTGCCTCACCCAATGTGGCGTGGATCTGTTTTTTTTCTAAAGTATTTCTATTTACTTTGGATCTGGAATCCCTCAACTGAAGCTAGCCAGCTAACTACCTACCAGCTATCAGTCAGCAAACCATTGCTAGCGGTCATCAGCTAACCTTTAGCTCGGAAAGCTCTCGCCAGTTCGAACAACGTGACTCAAACCAGAGCATAACGGACCTATTATTATTATTATTATTATTTATAAAAAAAATTCCCCATATCCCCGAATTCCTACCGCAAACTCTGAACATTTTTATCTGGATCTTCACAACTAGCTAACTGCAATCCCGGGTGACTACTCCTGGCTAGCGTTTCTATCCCGGAGCAAGCACCAATTAGCCTGAAGCTAGCCCGGCAAGGGCTCCTGTGTTACCACCGAAGCCCACTCCTGGGCTACAATATCCGGACAGCTTCTACTGCCGGTACGGGGCACGGAACCCCGCCGACTGGAATACCGACTGGAATACCGACATAATCTGCCCGAGGATTCCAACAGGGCCCTCAGGTGCGACGTCCGCTGAAGGCCCATTCTGCTAACCGCGGCCTACTTGCTACCTAGAACTACTTGGAACCCTACTAATTCCACGACTGGTCTATCGACGTCACCGCATGAAGAGGCAAAAACAGACTGACCCCCATCGCAACCTCCCCCAAAGGCTAACTTGCTAGCCCCGGTCTGTTAACTGCTAGCTTGCTTGCCCCAGTCTGGTAACTGCTAGCTTGCCTGCCCCGGTCTGCTAACTGCTAGCCCCGGTCTGCCAACTGCTTGCTTGCTAACCCAGTGTGCTAACTGCTAGCTTGCCAGCCCCGGTCTGCTAACTGCTAGCTTGTTTAGTCCCGGCCTACTAACTGTTAGCTTGTTAGCATCGGCCTACTAACTGTCTGAATCACCGTGTCCCCAGTCAGCCCAACCACTCACTGGACCCATATGTTCACTTGGCTACGCATGCCTCTCTCTAATATCAATACGACTCGTCCATTACTGTCCTGGTTAGTGATTACTGTCTTATTTCACTGTAGAGCCTCTAGTTCTGCTCAATATGCCTTAACCAACCATGTTGTTCCACCTCCTACATATGCGATGACATCACCTGTTTTAAACGTCTCTAGAGACTATATCTCTCTCATCATTACTCAATGCCTAGGTTTACCTCCAATGTACTCACATCCTACCTTACCTTTGTCTGTACACTATGCCTTGAATCTATGCTATCGTGCCCAGAAACCTGCTCCATTTACTCTCTGTTCCGAACGTGATAGACGGCCAGTTCATATAGCCTTTAGCCGTACCCTATTCCTACTTCTCCTCTGTTCCTCTGGTGATGTGGAGGTTAATCCAGGTCCTGCAGTGCCTAGCTCCACTCCCACTCCCCAGGTGCTCTCATTTGTTAACCTCTGTAACCGTAAAAGCCTTGGTTTCATGAGTGTTAACATTAGAAGCCTACTCCCTAAGTTTGTTTTACTCACTGCTTTAGCACACTCTGCAAACCCGGATGTCTTAGCCGTGTCTGAATCCTGGCTTAGGAAAACCACCAAAAACCCTGAAATCTCCATCGCTAACTATAACATTTTTCGACAAGATAGAACTGCCAAAGGGGGCAGTGTTGCAATCTACTGCAAAGATAGCCTGCAGAGTTCTGTATTAGTATCCAAGTCTGTACCCAAACAATTTGAGCTTCTACTTCTAAAAATGCACCTTTCCAGAAACAAGTCTCTCACTGTTGCCGCTTGCTATAGAACACCCTCTGCCCCCAGCTGTGCCCTCTATACCATATGTGAATTGATTGCCCCATCTATCATCTGAGCTCGTGCTGCTAGGTGACCAAAACTGGGACATGCTTAACACCCCGGCCATCCTACAATCTAAGCTTGATGCCCTCAGTCTCACACAAATTATCAATGAACCTACCAGGTACAACCCCAAATCCGTAAACACGGGCACCCTCAAAGAAGTCATCCTAACTAACTCGCCCTCCAAATACACCTCTGCTGTTTTCAATCAAGATCTCAGCGATCACTGCCTCATTGCCTGCATCCGTAATGGGTCAGCGAACAAACGACCACCCCTCATCACTGGCAAACGCTCCTTAAAACAATTCTGCGAGCAGGCATTTCTAATCAACCTGGCCAGGGTATCCTGGAATGACATTGACCTCATCCCGTCAGTAGATCATGCCTGGCTTTTCTTTAAAAGTGCCTTCCTCACCATCTTAAATAAGCATGCCCCACTCAAAAAATGTAGAACTAGGAATAGATATAGTCCTTGGTTCACTCCAGACCTATCTGCCCTTGACCAGCACAAAAACATCCTGTGGCGTTCTGCATTAGCATCGAATAGCTCCCGTGATATGCAACTTTTCAGGGAAGTTAGGAACAAATATATACAGGCATTTGGAAAAGCAAAGCTTAGCTTTTTCAAACAGAAGTTTGCATCCTATAGTACTAACTCAAAAAGGTCTGGGACACTGTAAAGTCCATGGAGAATAAGAGCACCTCCTCCCAGCTGCCCACTACTCTGAGGCTAGGAAACACTGTTACCACCGATAAATCCACTATAATTGAGAATTTCAAGAAGCATTTCTCTACGGCTGGCCATGCTTTCCACGTGGCTACCCCTACCCCGGTCAACTGCCCGGCACCCTCCACAGCAACTCGCCAAAGCCCCCACCATTTATCCTTCACCCAAATCCAGATAGCTGATGTTCTGAAAGAGATGCAAAATCTGGACCCATACAAATCAGCCGGGCTAGACAATCTGGACCCTCTCTTTCTAAAATGATTTGCCGAAATTGTTGCAACCCCTATTACTAGCCTGTTCAACCTCTCTTTCGTATCGTTGGAGATTCCCAAAGATTGGAAAGCAATTGCGGTCATCCCCCTCTTCAAAGGGGGGACACTCTTGACCCAAACTGCTACAGACCTATATCTATCCTACCCTGCCTTTCTAAAGTCTTCGAAAGCCAAGTCAACAAACAGATTACCGACCATTTCGAATCCCACCGCACCTTCTCCACTATGCAATCTGGTTTCAGAGCTGGTCATGGGTGCACCTCAGCCACGCTCAAGGTCCTAAACGACATCATAACCGCCATTGATAAGAGACATTACTGTGCAGCCGTATTCATCAACCTGGCCAAGGCTTTCGACTCTGTCAATCACCATATTCTTATTAGCAGACTTAACAGCCTTGGTTTCTCAAATGATTGCCTCGCCTGGTTTACCAACTACTTCTCTGATAGAGTTCAGTGTGTCAAATCGGAGGGCCTGTTGTCCAGACCTCTAGCAGTCTCTATGGGTGTGCCACAGGGTTCAATTCGACTCTCTTCTCTGTATACATCAATGATGTTGCTCTTGCTGCTGGTGAGTCTCTGATCCACCTCTACGCAGACGATACCATTCTGTATACTTCTGGCCGCTCTTTGGACACTGTGTTAACTAACATCCAGACGAGCTTCAATGCCATGCAACTCTCCTTCCGTGGCCTCCAACTGCTCTTAAACGCAAGTAAAACTAAATGCATGCTATTCAATCGATCACTGCCCGCACCTGCTCGCCCGTCTAGCATCACTACTCTGGACGGCTCTGACTTAGAATGCGTGGACAACTACAAATACCTGGGTGTTTGGTTAGACTGTAAACTCTCCTTCCAGACTCACATTAAGCATCTCCTATCTGAAATTAAATCTAGAATCGGCTTCCTATATCGCAACAAAGCATCCTTCACTCATGCTGCCAAACATACCCTCGTAAAACTGACCATCCTACCGATCCTCGACTTCGGTGATGTCATTTACAAAATCTAGAAAATAGCCTCAAACACCTAGAAAATAGCCTCCAACACTCTACTCAACAAACTGGATGCAGTCTATCACAGTGCCATCCGCGTTGTCACCAAAGCCCCATACACTACCCACCATTGCGACCTGTACGCTCTCATTGGTTGGCCCTCGCTTCATACTCGTCGCCAAACCCACTGGCTACAGGTTATCTACAAGTCTCTCCTAGGTAAAGCCCCTACTTACCTCACCATAGCAGCACCCACTCGTAGCACGTGCTCCAGCAGGTATATCTCACTGGTCACCCCCAAAGCCAAGTTCTCTGCTGCCAATGACTGGAACGAACTGCAAAAATCTCTGAAGCTGGAGACTCATATCTCTCTCACTAGCTTTAAGCACCAGCTGTCAGAGCAGCTCACAGATCACTGCACCTGTACATAGCCCATCTGTAAACAGCCCATCTATCTACCTCCCTCATCCCCATACTGTATTTATTTATTTATCTTGCTCCTTTGCACCCCAGTACCTCTACTTGCACATTAATCTTCTGCACATCTACCATTCCAGTGTTTAATTGCTATATTGTAATTACTTCGCCACCATGGCCTATTTATTGTCTTAACTTTCCTCATTTGCACTCACTGTATATAGACGTTTTGTTTTCTTTTGTTCTACTGTATTATTGACTGTATGTTTTGTTTATTCCATGTGTAACTCTGTGTTGTTGTGTGTCGAATTGCTATGCTTTATCTTGGCCAGGTCGCAGTTGCAAATGAGAACTTGTTCTCAACTAGCCTACCTGGTTAAATAAAGGTGAAATAAATACAAAAATAAAACATGCGTGGGAGTGGCACAGAGACGATCCAACCTATTATGTGACATTTAGTTTAATGACATACAGTATGCACCTTCCTCTTCCTGACATGTATTGTAACCCTTTATGGACAGATCTCCCTCCTCACAACATACTCAAAATTCATTATGGTTAAATTAGATCTGTTTTATGTGTTTGTGTGTCTGTTTGGGGTCAGGGTGCGACATAAATTCGAAATTCTCCATGCATTTCTCTTGGGTGGCCAGGCAGAATTCCCACAAAACACTTTATCTAAATTGCTCAAGAAAAAACACTACTTCTTCTGCCTATCGAGTTACATGTCTGCACTGGACTCTCTAATGCACTAACCTAGTCCTTGTGGACAGTGCATGGTGCAGTGGCTGAATGGGTCAGCGCTCTGATAGAGTTGTAAACCTATTTCCAAGAATACAGATGGATGTCCTGAGAACACTTGTTACGCCAGTGACCCTCTGGCCATCCAGGCTACTGTATGTGCTGTGATGTCCATTCCAGCATTCACAGTAGCATGACTCTGTCTCAGCCCAATGCAGGTCTATAGCTGATCATTGGTCATTTTGGTCATTGGATACATATCTGAGCTACTAGAGAGCAAGGTAATGTCAATGTGGAATATGATGGGGATCCTAGGGAAGGGCCACAATATCTACATGGATACTGTCCCTGATCAAGTAACAGACATCCAGTTGGCAACGAATGGGTTAGACCCAGCGCTGTCTTCCTTGTGTAAAGCCGCATCTCTAGGAAACACATATGTGGTCATTTGCTCTGTACTCATCAAACAATTTAACCAAGCCATGCACACACACACCAATCATCACAAGCACTAAGTATTTAAACGCCTCCGTTGGCGTTTACGTAAAGATGAGTTTGCCTTCTGAGACCGTTGACCTAAGAGAAAACAACGGGTAGCCGATTGCAATAACTAGTTATTTAATTATTCAATAACGCCCTCTTATCTATGGTGGGCTGGGGCACAGCTTGGAATAGATTATTTTGATTACCGCGCACTAGCTAGGTAATTACAGGCCGAGGTATGGGACAGGAGTCTATTTTACCAAACTGCTGAGCGTGCGATGCCTAATGACATGCAATTAGCTGGACGTCGTTTAGAGATTTTCAGAGCTGACGCTGTTGCTCTGCCATTAATTCTCATTACCTCCCTGTTTGTGTGGATCTGAGGAGAACCGGGATAGTACAGTACAATTGGGTACGGGCCCACTACTGGGTCATCAGAAGCCCAAACAGAGGAGTAGGCAACAGTGAATGAGTTTGCGACCCCCTGACTCTGGCCAATCTAACCCACAATACTTTGTAGTCCGGTCGAGTCCAGGCATACCACTGAGACATCAGAGGACCACACAGAGGAGGCCGTAGGCAGGCACAGTTAACTAGTTCACTACCCCCTGACTCTAGTACCCTCTGTGTCTGTGTCTCAGGCTCTCACACCCAAGGTACAACCCACCACAGAGGCCATTAGATGGCCCATTAGAAGCCCACACAGAGGAGCTGTGGCTGGGCAGAGTAAACATTCAGACCCCCTAACTCTGGTGTTTCCCTCTGTTCTGGTCAAGCTAACTCACTGTTTCCCAACTCCAGTGCTCAAGTATCCCTAACAGTACACATTTTTGTTGTAGCCCCAGACAAACACACCTGACAAGTTTAATCAGGTGTGCTTGTCCGGAGCTACAATAGAAATTTGAACTGTTGGGGTACCTGGGGACTGACGTTGGGAAACACTGATCTAACTCATGCTGCTTCGAGAGTGTTTAGCCACTAATACATGCTGAGTGCGTTCTGGGATTCAGATGGGGAAATTACCGATTTAATGTGAACGCTAATCTTTCTTATCATCTTCTAAGCTCATTTCAATTCAAATTGTCATGGTGGCTCGCATTATCAATTCATTGTACATACAAGACATAGCCTAAGTGTAAACTATAACACTACAAACAAACAGAAGCTTTGTATTACCACCTGGCTGCGAAATTACCTGGGGGAATTCAGCTACGAGACCGACTGTGTTAAGACGAAGGCTGAAGCTACAGTAAATTGGTTTCTACTGGTTTCTACACACTCAGGTGTGAAGGATTGGAGCAGCCCGGGGAGAGACCTTGGGTATTGTGTAAGTGTCATACGTGTGGCAAGGGGGCAGCTTTGCTTGTTAGTGTCTCCCCGTCACAGCTACTGAGACTTATGGATTAGGGAGGCCAATGGGTTCAGTTTCTGGACAATGTAGTGACATGTGGTCATCAGCGTGACATGTGGTCACCTGCTTCCTTATCTAAATAAATAATGATCTGACCATTGCCGCAGCAGAGCAGAGCAGAAGAGGCTGGAGCAGAGAGAACTGTGATGATCTCTATGGGAGTCTATGGGCTTTAAAGCAAAGCAGAGCAGCATGTGTGTGTTTGTGTGTGCGTGCATGCATGCATGTGCGTATGGGCACAGACTGCTGACCAGGCAGCCCTGCCAGAGCTTGGGCCCACACAGACATGCAGTCAGCACAACGCCATCGCCGAGGCCGGCCAATAGGATTGCTCTGAATCATGGGTCAGAGGGTATAGAGGCACCACTTGTAATGGCACTGCCTGTTTTCAGTGGCTCGTGTCTCAATGTATAACGTGACACCCTTTTCGACACGACATCCGTGTGGAAAGTTACAAGACTCTGAAACTGTAGCAGAATGTTTGAATATTGCAGATAAGCTCCTTTTAATGTGATATCAGGTGAAAGTATTATTCTTTACATATGATTACATTTGACCAGGGCATTACATTTTCAGAAATGGAAAGCATTGTGGTAAGATATCTAAATGGGCTTTATCAAAAAGAGAACTCATAACCTCACTCCCACACAATCACATACATACTACACACTCACTCACAGCCTACCATACAGTACTCCTGATCTTAATCCAAACATCTACACAGACCTCCTTTGATTCTGAGCCCCATAAGGTCAGTGTTCACAGAGTTTAAACTTTAGTGTCAGTATCCTCGTAAGGCTGGGGATGGACAGTGAAATGGATCAAATAAGTAATAGGAGTGAAGTGCAAGGCACATACAGTGCCTTGCACTGTATCTCTTTTTGATAAAGGCACATACAGTGCCTTGCAAAAGTATTCATCCCCCTTGGTGTTTTGCTTATTTTGTTGCATTAGAACCTGTAATTTAAATAGATTTTTATTTGGATTTCATGTAATGGGCATACACAAAATAGTCCAAATTGGTGAAGTGAAATGAAAAAAAAACTTGTCTCCAGAAATTATTTAAAATGAAAAACAGAAAAGTGGTGCAACCAATTACCTTCAGAAGTCACATAATTAGTTAAATCAAGTCCACCTGTGTGCAATCTAAATGTTACATGATCTGTCACATAATCTCAGTATATATACACTTGTTCTGAAAGGCCCCCGAGTCTGCAACACAACTAAGCAAGGGGCACTACCAAGCAACCAAGCACCATGAAGACCAAGGAGCTCTCCAAACAGGTCAGGGACAAAGTTGTGGAGAAGTACAGATCAGGGTTGTGTTAAAAAAAATATCCGAAACTTTGAACATCCCAAGGAGCACCATGAAATCCATTATTAAAAAATGGAAAGAATATGGCACCACAACAAACCTGCCAAGAGAGGGCTGACCACCAAAACTCATGGACCAGGCAAGGAGGGTATTAATCAAAGAGGCAACAAAGAGACAAAAGATAACCTTGAAGGAGCTGCAAAGCTCCACAGCGGGGATTGGAGTATCTGTCCATAGGACCACTAAGCTGTACACTTCACAGAGCTGGGCTTTACGGAAGAGTGGCCAGAAAAAAATCCATTGCTTAAAGAAACAAATAAGCAAACACGTTTGGTGTTCACCAAAAGGCATGTGGGAGACTACCCAAACATATGGACGAAGGTACTCTGGTCAGATGAGACAAAAATGTAGCTTTTTTTGCCATCAAGGAAAACTCTATGTCTGGCGCAAACCCAACACCTCTCACCACCCCGAGAACACCATACCTGCAGTGAAGCATGGTGATGGCAGCATCATGCTGTGAGGAGGTTTTTCATCAGCATGGCCTGGGAAACTGGTCAGAATTGAAGGAATGATGGATGGCGCTAAATACAGGGGAATTCTGGAGGAAAACCTGTTTCAGTCTTCCATAGATTTGACACTAGGATGGAGGTTCACCTTCCAGCAGGATAATGACCCTAAGCATACTGCTAAAGCAACACTAGAGTGGTTTAAGGGGAAACATGTAAATGTCTTGGAATGGCCTAGGCAAAGCCCAGACCTAAATCCAATTGAGAATATGTGGTATGACTTAAAGATTGCTGTACACCAGCGGAACCCATCCAACTTGAAGGAGCTGGAGCAGTTTTGCCTTGAAGAATGGTCAAAAATCCCAGTGGCTCGATGTGCCAAGCTTATAGAGACATACCCCAAGAGACTTGCAGCTGTAATTGCTGCAAAAGGTGGATCTACAAAGTATTGGCTTTGGGGGTGAATAGTTATGCATGCTTGAGTTTTCTATTTTTATGTCTTATTTCTTTTGTTTCACAATAAAAAATATTTTGCAGCTTCAAAGTGGTAGGCATGTTGTGTAAATAAAATGATACAAACCCCCCAAAAAAGACATTTTAATTCCAGGTTGTAAGGCAACAAAATAGTAAAAATGTGAAGGGTGGTGAATACTTTCGCAAGCCACTGTACCAGACACTTTCCAATAGAGTGGCCGCAGTGTCCAGGCATTCTTCAGGGGCAGCAGGCTGCAGTAGCAGGGGAACTGATATTGTCAGGCTGGAGTCAAATAGAAGGTCCACGGTCCTATAACAAGGTTAGAGAAGGAGCTGGTTAGAGTTAGAGATCAGGTTGTTGATATAGCTTGTTTATGAGGAGTAATAATAATAACAATAATACATTGTTTTTATATAGCGCTTTTCAAGGACCCAAAGTCGCTTAGAGGAGTGAATTGTTTATAAGACTTTCAATTGTACAGTGTCAATTGTACATTTGATCCATAAGATCAAATGGCTTGTCTGTCAGTCATCATCTGTCAGCCCCAAACCATTGATAGTCAATAATATTATCCCCATAATGTCCTTGACCACAAAAACAGAATGTTTCACCACAGGCAAAGTACTACAAGTGTAGTGCTAACACCTGTTTTGCATTTCAGAATCAAGATACTGTATGTTTTAGTTACCTTTTCCTACTACAAATGTTTTACTGGTCCAGTTTGGAGTTGGGCAGCATGCCACCATTTTTACATGGTAGGCTAAATTGTGAGATGGGGGGGGGCAATGAAATGTGAGAGCAGAACTATCTCAATAAACCTTGTTCCCTAACTAAATGATCAAATGGGATTTCTGTTTTACTAAGTCTGCTACAACAGCCCTGTAGCTTGTTCTGTCCCTTCCTGCAGCATTTATTTAAAACACACAAGCTCTGTCCCCAGTGGGGCTAACACTGGTGTTTCCAGTTAGGGTGAGATTGCATAATAAAAGGACAAGAAGGGAAATGGTGGAAGTTTAAGAGGGTTGGCAGCAACATGAAAAGGTTCCCTCTTGCGGTTGGCTTGTAAATGAGACTCCCCTCGGTTCCCTACAAGGTACCTGGGCATCCCAGAAGGCTTTGGGGGTACAATTAAGTTTTTTGTTCTGATCTGTTCCATTCCATTCTACTCAATACAAGGAGCAAATTTGGGTAACGTGGGATATACAGTGCATTCGGAAAGTATTCAGAGCCCTAGACTTTTTCCACATTTTGTTACGTTACAGCGTTATTCAAAATTAATTAAATTGTTATTTTCCTCATCAATCTACTCAAAAAAACTATGACAAAGCAAAAACAGCTTGAGTATATGGAGCATCAGCATTTGTGGGTTCGATTACAGGCTCAAAATGACCAGAAACAAAGTACTTTCTTCAGAAACTCATCAGTCTATTCTTGTTCTGATAAATTAAGGCTATTCCATGCAAGAAATTGCCAAGAAACTGAAGATCTCGCACAACGCTGTGTACTACACCCTTCACAGAACAGCGCAAACTGGCTCTAACCAGAATAGAAAGGAGAGTGGGAGGCCCCAGTGCACAACTGAGCAAGAGGACAAGTACATTAGTGAAGAGGCAACTCCAGGATCCTGGCTTTCTAGGCAGAGTTGCAAAGAAAAAGCCATATCTCTGTCCTGTGTCTGTGTTCTTTTGCCCATCTTAATCTTTTATTTTGTTTGGCCAGTCTGAGATATGGCTTTTTCTTTGCAACTCTGCCTAGAAGGCCAGCATCCCGGGGTTGCCTCTTCACTGTTGACGTTGAGACTGGTGTTTTGCGGGTACTATTTAATGAAGCTGCCAGTTGAGGACTTGTGAGGGGTCTGTTTCTCAAACTAGACACTCTAATGTACTTTTCCTCTTGCTCAGTTGTACACCGAGGCCTCCCACTCCTCTTTCTATTCTGGTTAGAGCCAGTTTGCGCTGGCTCTAACCAGAAATGCTGATGCTGATGAGTTTCAGAAGAAAGGACTTTGTTTCTGGACATTTTGAGACTGTAATCGAACCCACAAATGCTGATGCTCCAGATACTCAACTAATCTAAAGAAGGCCAGTTTTATTGCTTCTTTAATCAGAGCAACAGTTTTCAGCTGTGCAAACATTTCTAATGATCAATTAGAATTTTAAAATGATAAACTTGGATTAGCTAACACAACGGGCCATTGGAACACAGGAGTGATGGTTGCTGATAATGGGTCTCTGTACGCCTATGTAGATATTCCATAAAAAATCAGCCGTTTCCAGCTACAATAGTCATTTACAACATTAACGATGTCTACACTGTATTTCTAATCAATTTGATGTTATTTTAATAGACAAAAAATGTGCTTTTCTTTAAAAAAACAAGGACATTTCTAAGTGACCCCAAACTTTTGAACAGTAGTGTATATATATTGTCAAGGCTGTCGTCGGGGAAGGAGGACCAATACGCAGCAGGTACGTGAATGCTCATCTTGACTTTTATTTACTATAAGAATGAACATACAAAATAACAAAATACGAAGACGAACAACTAACAGTCTGGCAAAGCATAGGGCTTTACACAGAACAATCACCCACAAATCACAAACACACCCTTATATATGGGACTCTCAATCAAAGGCAGATAGACAACACCTGCCTTCAACCGAGAGTCCCAACCCCAATTAACCAACATAGAAACACACATACTAGACTCCACATAGAAATACCTAAACATAAACCAACACCCGGAATTACTAAAACCAACACCCTTAAATCAAACACACCACCCTGAACCACATCAAACAAATACCCTCTGTCACGCCCTGACCAAACTACAAACAATTAACCTTATATACTGGCCAGGACGTGACAGTACCCCCCCCTTAAAGGTGCTACCCCAGAAGCACCTTAAAAAAAACAAAAAAATAATAATAAATAAATACCCCCAAACAATACCCAAAAGAAAAATTCCCCCTTACTAAAGGGAGGGAAGGGAGGGTGGCTGCCGTCAACGACGGCACTGTGCTACACCCCCCCTCCCCAACCCACCTATATTGGAGGCGGCTCAGGTTCTGGCCGTTCCAGGCAGTCTGGGCAGTCTGGCAGTTCGGGGCAGTCTGGGCAGTCTGGCCACTCCGGCAGTTCAGCGCAGTCTGGCCACTCCGGCAGTTCAGCGCAGTCTGGCCACTCCGGCAGTTCAGGGCAGTCTGGCCACTCCGGCAGTTCAGGGCAGTCTGGCCACTCCGGCAGTTCAGGGCAGTCTGGCCACTCCGGCAGTTCAGGGCAGTCTGGCCACTCCGGCAGTTCAGGGCAGTCTGGCCACTCCGGCAGTTCAGGGCAGTCTGGCCACTCCGGCAGTTCAGCGCAGTCTGGCCACTCCGGCAGTTCAGCGCAGTCTGGCCACTCCGGCAGTTCAGCGCAGTCTGGCCACTCCGGCAGTTCAGCGCAGTCTGGCCACTCCGGCAGTTCAGCGCAGTCTGGCCACTCCGGCAGTTCAGCGCAGTCTGACCACTCCGGCGACTGTTGACTGGCGGGCAGCTCCGACGACTGTTGACTGACGGGCAGCTCCGACGACTGTTGACTGACGGGCAGCTCCGACGACTGTTGACTGACGGGCAGCTCCGACGACTGTTGACTGGCGGGCAGCTCCGACGACTGTTGACTGGCGGGCAGCTCCGACGACTGTTGACTGGCGGGCAGCTCCGACGACTGTTGACTGGCGGGCAGCTCCGACGACTGTTGACTGGCGGGCAGCTCCGACGACTGTTGACTGGCGGGGCTGGGGACACGCACCTTGGGCTTGGTGCGGGGTGCTGGTACTGGGCGTACCAGATTGGAGACACGTACCTCAGGGCTTGTGCGGGGAGCTGGCCTGGGGCTCCATCCTTGCCCCTCTTCACAGCCCTTGTGCCCCCCAAAAAAAATTATTGGGGCTGCCTCTCGGGTTCCCTTAACTCTTCCATAGCCCTGGACACGAACATCCTTAAATCCGCCCACGTCCATCCATCCATGCTGTTCTCCTGCTGCTTGGTCCTTTGGTGGTGGGTGATTCTGTCAAGGCTGTCGTCGGTGAAGGAGGACCAATACACAGCAGGTACGTGAATGCTCATCTTGACTTTTATTTACTATAAGAATGAACATACAAAATAACAAAATACGAAGACGAACACCTAACAGTCTGGCAAAGCATAGGGCTTTACACAGAACAATCACCCACAAATCACAAACACACCCTTATATATGGGACTCTCAATCAAAGGCAGATAGACAACACCTGCCTTCAACCGAGAGTCCCAACCCCAATTAACCAACATAGAAACACACATACTAGACTCCACATAGAAATACCTAAACATAAACCAACACCCGGAATTACTAAAACCAACACCCTTAAATCAAACACACCACCCTGAACCACATCAAACAAATACCCTCTGTCACGCCCTGACCAAACTACAAACAATTAACCTTATATACTGGCCAGGACGTGACATATATATATCAAGTTTCCATAAGTATTCAGACCCTTTACTCAGTACATTGTAGAAGCACCTTTTGGCAGAGATTACAGACACAATTATTATTGGATATGACGCTACAAGCTTGGCACACCAGTATTTGGGGAGATTCTCCCATTCCTCTCTGCAGATCCTCTCAAGCTCTGTCAGGTTGGATGGGGAGCGTTGCTGCACAGCTATTTTCAGGTCTCTCCAGAGATGTTCGATCGGGTTAAAGTCTGGGCTTTTGCTGGGCCACTCAAGGACATTCAGAGACTTGTCCCAAAGCCACTCCTGCGTTGTCTTGGCTGTGGGGCTTAGGTTCGTTGTCCTGTAACCTTCGTCCCAGTCTGAGGTCTTGAGCACTCTGGAGCAGGTTTTCATCAAGGATCTCTCTGTACTTTGCTCAGTTCATCTTTGCCTCCATCCAAAATAGTCTCCCAGTCCCTGCCGCTGAAAAACATCCCCACAGCATGATGCTGCCACCACCATGCTTCACTGTAGAGATGGTGCCAGGTTTCCTCCAGACATGACGCTTGGCATTCTGGTCAAGGATTTCAATCTTGGTTTCATCAGACCAAATAATCTTGTTTCTCATGGTCTGAGCTTCCTTTACATGCATTTTGGCAAACTCCAAGCGGGCTGTCATGTGCCTTTTGCTGAGGAGTAGCTTCCGTCTGGCCACTCTACCATAAAGGCCTCATTGGTGGAAGGTTCTCCCATCTTCACAGAGGACTCTAGAGGTCTGTCAGAGTGACCATTGGGTTCTTGGTCAGGTCCCTGACCAAAGACTTTCTCCCCCGATTGCTCAGTATGGCCGGGCGGCCAGCTTTAGGAAGAGTCTTGGTGGTTTCAAACTTCTTCCATTTAAGAATGATGGAGGACACTGTGTTCTTGGGGACCTTCAATGCTGCAGAAATGTTTTGGTACCCTTCCCCAGATCTGTGCCTCCTTCGACTTCATGGCTTGCAGATCATGTCCATAAATTGAATTTACCACAGGTTGACCAATCAAGATGTAGAAACATCTCAAGGATGATCAATGGAAAAAATAATGCACCTGAGATCAATTTCGAGTCTCATAGCAAAGGGTCTGAATACTTTTGTAAATAAGGTATTTTAGTTTTTTAATTGTAATACATTTTTTATGGAGTATTGTGTTTAGATTGCTGTTTAGAATTTTAGAATAAGGCTGTAATGTAAGAACATGTGGAAAAAGTCAAGGGGTCTGAATACTTTCCGAATGCACTGTAGTAACTGGTCGGGTTCCAAGTTGGACAACAGTCTTTAACCAGTCTTCTAAGTGAATATCAAAACTCTGCCATTCACGTTTTTTTCACCATCCTATCCAAGCCATGTTAACGTAATGATGGACTATAGTTTCTCTTTGCTTAATTGAGCTGTTCTTGACATAATATGGACTTGGTCTTTTACCAAATAGGTCTATCTTCTGTATACCCCCCTACCTTGTCACAACACAACTGATTGGCTCAAACGCATTAAGGAGGAAAGAAATTCCAAAAATTAACTTTTAAGAAGGCACACCTGTTAATTGAAATGCATTCCAGGTGACTACCTCATGATGCTGTTTGAGAGCATGCCTAGAGTGTGTAAAGCTGTAAAGCCCTTTGAAGAATCTCAAATGTAACATATATTTTGAATTTTTTAACAATTTCTTGGTTACAACATGATTCCATATTTGTTATATCATAGTTTTAATGTCTTCACTATTATTCTACAATGTAGAAAATAGTAAAAAAAATTATAAGAAATACCCTTGAACGAGTAGGTGTTCTAAAACTTTGGAGTGGTGGATAGATTAGAAATTATTGAGCTTTTTATTAAATTCTTCTTAAATGCGCTTTGAAGTTTTAATATGATTTTAAAAAGCACGCGGACCTGATGGCATCCTAAATGAGATGCTCAAACTTACTAGTGCAACATTTCAATTGGCTATATTAAAACTGTTTAATTTCATCCTGAGTGTAGGTTATTTCCCTGACATCTGTAATCAAGGACTCATAACTCCAATCTTTAAGAACGGAGACAAATTTGACCCTAACAATTACAGAGGCATTTGTGTGTACAGTAACCTGGGGAAGGTTTTCTGTAGTGTTATAAATATAAGAGTTCTAAACTTCCTTAATAAGCACAATGTCTTGAGTAAAAGCCAAATTGGATTTATAACAAAACATCGCACAACTGATCCTATTTACACCCTACACACCCTGATAGATAAACATGTCCACCAAAATAATACCAAAATATACGCTTGCTTTATCGACTTACAAAAAGCATTTGATTCTATTTGGCATACAGGACTGTTCTACAAAGATATTGAAAGTGGTGTAGGGGGTAAAACATATGACATAATTAAATCAATGTAAACTGGCAATACGTGCAGCATTAAAATTGGCAAGAAAATAACATAATTCTTTAACCAGGGGCGGGGCCTTTGTCAGGGTTGCAATCTGAGCCCTGCACTCTTCAATATTTACATCAACGAATTGGCCATTATTCTAGAAAAATCCTCAGTCCCTGGTGTTAGTCTCCACAATTCAGAAGTTAAATGCCTACTCTTCGCAGATGACCTATGCCTGCTGTCACCCACAGCACATGGCCTACAGCAGAGCCTGGACCTGCTAAAGCAGTTCTGCCAGACCTGGGCCCTGGCAGTAAACCCCAAAAATACTAAAATAATGATTTTCCAGAGAAGATCCAGAGCTCAGGGGGGTCCACTTGCAAAACAAGATTTCGTCAAATGGGACAAACACTCCATTGAAACCCTGCATGCAGAGTTCTGTAAGATTCTCCTACATGTCCAGAGAAAAACTACAAACAATGCATGCAGGGCAGAATTAGGCCAATATCCACTAATAATAAAAACTCAAAAAAGAGCAATTAAGTTTTGGAAACATCTAAAATACAGTGACTCCCTGTCATATAATTTCCAAGCCCTGCAATGCCAAGAGCTGAGCAAAGAAAAGAGTCCTCTCATCCAGCTGGTCCTGGGGCTGAGTTCACAAACCTGTTCTACTAACACACATTGCTTATTGGGAAACACAAGCACAAACACAAAGCAAAATGCAGTGCTATCTGGCCCTAAATCGACAGCACACCGTGGCTAAATATTTGACCATGGTTACTGATCAAAACCTTAGAAAAACCTTGACAAAGTACAGGCTCAGTGAGCACAGCCTTGCCATTGAGAAGGGTAGACACAGGAAAACCTGGCTCCCTGTAGAGGAAAGGCTGTGCAACCACTGCACAACAGCAGAACCTGAGACGGAGCTGCATTTCCTGACAAAATGTAAAAAATATAAAACAATTAGAGAGTGTCATTTTCCCAAATTTGAAACCCTTATTCAAGGTTTCAAAGACCTCTCTGATGAGGATAGGCTACCCGTCCTGTTGGGGGAGGACGCAAAGAGCTGTGGGTTAGCTGTGGGTTGGCAGCGCACTACATTGCTGCACATCAACCTGCACATGTACTCTACGCTTATTGTTGAATGTATGGTTATTTTGTTGTTACTGTTGTCCCGTTGACGATTTTGATTCTCTTTTATATATATATATATATATTGTAAATATCCAAAATAAGCTTTGGCAATATGTACATTGTTACATCATGCCGAGAGAGAGAGAGAGAGAGAGAGACAGAAACAGGTTTGTTTCTGGAGAGCTACCACCCTTTTGCTACACCTAAAGGTCTTCATGTACCCCTATATTTTCCATAAATATCAAAAATTGTCTCCATTGCTATAATGAGAGGACAGTGGCATGTTAACTACATAGCAATATACACATCTCCCTTATTTCCCCTAACCCCATGCAGTAACATAACATGCCTGAGGTATTCCCAGCAGGCATTGGCATGGAGAGCCCCAGCAGTACCAACCAAGCTGGATGGATTTCAGTCAGCCACCAAAATGATGTGGCTACCCAGCTCGGACTGCCTGGGCTAAATATAACACTGCCCATCCTACGGCTTTGATGTGGTCAACGCGTCTGGATTTATATGTCCCGAAACACAACCCATCAAATTACAGATCAGATGTAGAACCTTCAGCCCGAGAGCCTTATCAAACAATTTCAGCTCTGTGACATAGTTTTCCTAAAGCTGTCATAGGTAATTAGAGCCAACAGAAAATATCTGTTCTAAATACCTGTTCTTTGTAAGTCAAATGATTCTACCTAGGACCTTTAACATCCTAATAACCATTTTTGGAAGAAAGGGTTCTTTGATGATTCATTGGAAGAAAAAAGGATTCTTTGGAAGGCAAGAAGGGTTCTACATAGAACCATATATCATATTTACTAGCATTCTCTATTGTAGGGTGATCTCAAAAATTGGTTGTTTTAATATCTGTGTTTTTGCATGTACATTGATTGATTGATTAATTTTATTCTACACAAAGATAAATAGCATAAATGTTTCTAAACTAATCCAATCTGTTTGTAGTTTTTGCACCCGTTACTGAGATGATTGTTCCAGTTTAGAGGATTGAGGTAGTCTCAATAGTCAATCTTTCCAACCCTGGCAGTTGCGATGAAAGCAGGAAGGGGGGGTGACAAAAAATTCCACTTGTTGTTTATCCTAATTCTGGCTGGATTCCAGTAGGAATTAAATGTCACTTTGCCAGCCAACATAATGTGACTTGCAGGCCTGATGTGGCCTGTAAACCAGGAGTTTCCTAACACCACTGTGGTAGAGTGTAACTAGGCCCTCAAAGAAAGGCCTAATGATATGTATTGTCATAAATGATTTAATTTTAAAGGCTAAAAAGAATGGTGGAACTATTCATAGAGGGTTCTAAGAAGAACCCTCCAAAGACAAAATGGTTATTGGTAGAACCCTTCATAGAGGGTTCTAGGCAGAACCCTTCATAGAGGATTCTAGGTAGAACAATATACAAATCAAATCAAATTGTATTAGTCACATGCGCCGAATACAACAGACCTTACAGTGAAATGCTTCCTTACGAGACCCTAACCAACAATGCAGTACAAATAAGAAATATGTACAGAGGGGGTACCGGTACAGAGTCAATGTATGGAGGCAAACGGTTAGTCAAGGTAATTGAGGTAATATGTACATGTAGGTAGAGATATTATTAAAGTAACTATGCAAAGATGATAACAACAGAGAGTAGCAGCGGTGTAAAAGACATGGGGGGGAATGTAAATAGTCTGGGTAGCCATTTGATTAGATGTTCAGGAGTCCTCTGGCTTGGGGGTAAAAAATGTTTAGAAGCCTCTTCGACATAGACTTGGCGCTCCGGTACCGCTTGCCGTGCGGTAGCAGAGAGAACAATCTATGACTAGGATGGCTGGAGTCTTTGACAATTTTTTGGGCCTTCCTCTGACACCGCCTGGTATAGAGGTCCTGGATGGTTTGAAGCTTTGCCCCGGTGATGTACTGGGCCGTACACACTACCCTCTGTATGTTGCAGAGGGTAGTATTTGCAAACAAAATCTAAAAAACTGTTTTTGCTTTGTCATTATGGGGATTGTGTGTAGATTGATAAGGAATAAAAACAATTTAATCCATCTTAGAATAAGGCTGTAACGTCACAAAAAAGGGGTCTGAATACTTTCTGAATGCACTGTATATAGTTCTATTTAGCACCTTTTTATCCAGATGTGTGTTGACAGATTCACTCCGCATGTCACATAGGGAATACCTACAGTAAGCTACGGTAAGTAAGGGTAAATGCATTTCTCAATACACTTTAGGTGAAGCATTGAGAGCTTGCATGTGAAGGTTCTCACCTTGCAAGGTGCTGCAGTGTCGAAGACATTACATCTCCAAACTACGAGTTTCCTATATGAAGTGAGAAATATTGGGAGAAGAAAATCAGGAGGGAATAACCATGTATTCATTCTACCATAGTTAAAGGATACATAGTTGTGTTCTATATAGTACAATCTCCTTTTCTTCTTTCCACTTATGCAAATGCATGTAGTCCTCCTTCCATGTGTGTCAAGTTGAGAGAATAATACCTCCGGGTGTCATTATACCCCAGGTGCACGTTTTGTTTTTTTTCCTTACAGAGTTTAAATGAGTTTAAATGTATTTGGCTAAGGTGTATGTAAACTTCCGACTTCAACTGTAGTTTCAGGAGTAGCCTTACTATGGTGCACTTCAGTTGTGTCAATGCAAACCTATTGTATGCTAATGGTAGTGTTTTATTTTACTAGCTTGATTTTGCCACAATAAGTGACACAAAGGACTCTGGAATAGCAGGGTTTCCCTAACTCTGTCCTGGGTCCCTGCTTGGCTGCACGTTTAGTTCCCCCTCTAACACTACACAGCTGATTCAAATACTGTAATCAAAGCTTGATGAGGAGTTGGTTATTTGAATCAGCTGTGTCAGTTGAAGTCGGAAGTTTACATACACCTAAGCCAAATACATTTAAACTCTGTTTTTCACAATTCCTGACATTTAATCCTAGTAAAAATTCCCTGTTTAAGGTCAGTTAGGATCACCACTTTATTTTAAGAATGTGAAATGTCAGAATAATAGTAGAGAGAATGATTTATTTCAGCTTTTATTTCTTTCATCACATTCCTAGTAGGTCAGAAGTTTACATACACGCAATTAGTATTTGGTAACATTGCCTTTAACTTGTTTAACTTGGGTTAAATGTTTCGGGTAGCCTTCCACAAGCTTCCCACAAAAGTTGGGTGAATTTTGGCCCATTCCTCCTGACAGAGCTCGTGTAACTGAGTCAGGTTTGTAGGCCTCCTTGCTCGCACACGCTTTTTCAGTTCTGCCCACAAATTTTCTATAGGATTGAGGTCAGGGCTTTATGATGGACACTCCAATACATTGACTTTGTTGTCCTTAAGCCACCTCCAGGCTATGTAAGGGCTATTTGACCAAGAAGTAAAGTGATGGAGTGGTATATCAGATGACCTGGCCTCCACAATCACCCAACCACAATCCAATTGAGATGATTTGGGATGAGTTGGACCACAGAGTGAAGGAAAAGCAGCCAACAAGTGCTTTTCCAGGAAAAGCATTCCAGGTGAAGCTGGTTGAGAGAATGCCAAGAGTGTGCAAAGCTGTCATAAAGGCGAAGGTTGGCTACTTTGAAGAATCCAAAATATAAATATATTTTGATTTGTTTAACACATTTTTGGATACCACATGATTCCATATGTGTTATTTCATAATTTTGACATCCTCACTATTATTCTACAATATAGAAAATAGTATAAATAAAGAATAACCCTTGAATGAGTAGGTGTGTCTAAACTTTTAACTGGTACTGTAAGTACTGAGATGATGCCTTCTTATAGATGCAATGGAAATACAATGTATTCCATTGAACCCATTTCAGCCATTTGACAAGTCATTACAAACAATTCCGTGGTTGTAACTTTAAAAGGATAAAACGACAGGCACAAGCAAGAGTATGAAAGAGTTGCAGGAAGATTTAAGTGTCACAGGAAATACTGTAAATGGCTGAAAAAGACAGAACCTCAGGTGGGCGGGGCATACATGTTGCTAAGAAATGGCACCCTATTTTTGAGAAGGGCCCATAGGGCTCAGGTCAATAGTAGTGCACTTTATAGGGAATAGTGTGCCATGTTGGATGCCCATCATGCATTTACATAACTCTGTAGCTGTATAGGAAGATTAGGTTCCAGAGAAGTCTCTAATGTTATACACATTCTCTTTGCTCTTCAGTGTACACAAGGGTTATCACCAGAGCAGGGGAGATAAAGGAGGTGGAAAGCACACGTTACAAACATGAGTCAAGGTCGAGTCAGACTGGATGGGAAAAGTACACAGCTTTCACCTTTCGAACACCTACTCACAATGCGTTTTTTTTTTCCTTAGACTTAACTGGATAAAGTCAGTCCTGTGTTATTATTGAGCCAACTCAGCCAAGGTCGAATCAGACTCAGGTGTTTAGGATGGAAAAAGTACACAGATTTTTCCTTACGAACACCATGCGTTTTTTATCCTTAGGCTAAACTGGATAGAATTGATAATGGGACATCTTAAAATGGCTCATTGATACTGAAACACAAAGGTAAAGATGAATTGTGCATGATGAATGCACCAAGGCTTTCCTCCTATTCCATAATGGAAATGATCGATATAAAAAAGGGTATCTGTCTTTCCTTAATCCCTCCATCCTTATGCAGAGAGAGCCTAATTACTATTCATTCCTAGTAATCACCCCCCTTTGACCCCAACCACAGCCTATGGCCTTCCCCAAGATACATTAATAAAACATGAACTCTTTGTAATAGGCCCTGCATATCATAGACCTGGTTTCCTCTTTGCTTTATGGGAAAAAAAATCATCATGGACTGTTGTGGCGTGTCAGGATGTGAGGTCAAATGGGTCTCTAATATATTCATAATGACACAGAACTATGGAGGAAGAGGATTCCTATTACAATGGTAGCCCATTGAAATGAGTTGGATGGAGAAAGGATTGGAGACAGCGATGGCCAAACATTTCTAAATACATTTACAAAAAACTATTACAAAATATCATAAATATCAATGCACCAAAATAAACTGAAATGTATTTCATTAAAATAGTATTTTAAAATACAAATTGCAAGTAGCCCGCTGAACAGCAAAAACATTCTCAGTAACAGTTAACATAAACGTTTTATGACTGTGATATGCTGTTGTTTATTTATCTTAGTTGAATGCACTAACCGTAAGTCTTTCTGGACAAGAGTGTCTGCTAAATTACCAAAATGTACAGATATATACAGTAACAGTCAAAAGTTTGGACACACTCATTCAAGGGTTTTTCTTTATTTTCACTATTTACTACAAATTAGAATAATAGTGAAGACATCAAAACCATGAAATAACATATGGAATCATGTAGTAATCAAAAAGTGTTAAAGAAATCAAAATATATTTTATATTTGAGATTCTTCAATGTTGCCACCCTTTGCCTTGACGACAGCTTTGCACACTATTGGCATTCTTTCAACCAGCGTCATGAGATAGTCACCTGGAATGCATTTAAATTAACAGGTGTGCTTGTTAAAAATTCATTTGTGGAATTTATTTCCTTCTTAATGCGTTTGAGCTAATCAGTTGTCTTGTGACAAGGTAGTGGTGTTATACAGAAGATAGCCCTATTTGGTAAAAGACCAAGTCCATATTGTGACAAAACAGCTCAAATAAGCAGAGAAACGACAGTTCATCATTACTTTAAGACATGAAGGTCAGTCAATATGGAACATTTCAACAACTTTGAAAGTTTCTTCAACTGCAGTCGCAAAAACCATCAAGTGCTATGATGAAACTGGCTCTCATGAGGACCGCCACAGGAATGGTGGGAGTCACACATGTTCTCATCACACCATAGTGACACCAATGCAGGGTGAAAGGGAGCCACAAAATATGAACTGCTATAAAACAAAATAGTTTAGAAAAGTATTTTAAAAATACAAATTACAGCTCTTGAAAGTATGTTGTTTCAAAGTACATTGGAGTGTAGTTCAGCCGTTAGCAACTAAATTATCCTTATAACCAATGTTTTAATAATTGGTTGAAGACATACATCTGGTGTATTAGAAGCAATTATTGGTTACACAAAGATTGCAATTATTCCATTCAATATAATGGGGGATCCTGTTTTGTGCTAACAATGCCTGCAGTACAGCGGTCACCCTTGAACTTCCGGGGTTTCAATGAGAGGGGGCAGTCGTTCTCACCTGGGTTGTGGTTGTCACTAGTTACCACAGCCACAAAATCAAAAACCCCACCTACAGTGCATTCAGAAAGTATTCAGACCCCCTTCACCTTTTCTACAATTTGTTGTTACAGCCTCATTCTAAAATGGATTAAATTGCTTTTCCCCTCATCAATCTACACACAATACCCTATAATGACAAAGCAAAAACAGGTTTTTAGAAATTTTTGCTAATATATTCAACAAAAGAAATGGAAATGTCACATTTCCGTAAGTATTCAGACCCTTTAGTCAGTCCTTTCTTGAAGCACCTTTGGTAGCGATTACAGCCTCGAGTTTTCTTGGCACACCTATATTTGTGGAGTTTCTCCCATTTTTCTCTGCAGATCCTCTCAAGGTCTATCAGGTTGGATGGAGAGCGTCGCTGCACAGCTATTTTCAGGTCTCTCCAGAGATATTCGATCTGGTTAAAGTCCTGGCTCTGGCTGGGCCACTCAAGGACATTTAGAGACTTGTCCCGAAGCCACTCCTGCTTTGGTTTTCTGCTCTCTGTACTTTGCTCCATTCATCTTTCCTTCGATCCTGACTAGTCTCCCAGTCCCTGCCACTGAAAAACACCCCAAAGCAGGATGCTGACATCACCATGCTTCACCTTAGGAATGGTATTGGCCAGGTGGTTTCATCAGACCAGAGAATCTTGTTTCTCATGTTCTGAGAGTCCTTTAGGTGCCTTTTGGCAAACTTCAAGTCGGCTGTCATGTGCCTTTTACTGCGGATTGGCTTTCCTTTGGCCACTCTACCATAAAGTCCTGATTGGTGGAGTGCTGCAGAGTTGGTTGTCTTTCTGAAAGGTATCTCCCATCTCTCACCTCCCTCACCAAGGCCTTCCTCCCCCGATTGCTCAGTTTGGAGTCTCGGTAGTTCCAAACTTCTTCTATTAATAATGGTGGAGGCCACTGTGTTCTTGGGAACTGCAGAAATATGTTGGTACCCTTCCCTAGATCTGTGACTTGAGACAATCCTGTCTCGGATCTCTACGGACAATTCCTTCGACCTCATGGCTTGGTTTTTGCTCTGACATGCACTTCTTCTTCTTCTATGGTATAATGGCGTTAACAACAATTAAATGTCCATTCGCCACCTACTGAGCGGGTGGATATTAAGGATCCCAAAAAGGAAAACATTTGGGTAAAATAAATACAATATCATACAAACTACCACAAATGAAATTAACTAAACAAAATCAACCTGCTTTCCTGTAAATACGTCATTCTAATCAGTTCAGAATACAGGCTCAGAAGCCTCCTGTGAGGGCAGAACATTTCCTAGCAACAATAGTCCTTGTAATGCTCTGCCCTGAAGTCTTGGAGCCCCAACAACATTTTGGCTGCAGATATAATGCTAGTTATTAAAATCAGATCAAATATCCACTGTAGAGGATTAGAAATCCAAGGCTTAAAAACAAAGATGTCCATGTATGCCGATGACTCAAGTTTTCTATTAAGTCCACAAGCCATATCCCTGCAATGTGTCATTGAAGACCTAGGTAACTTTTCTTGACTCTCTGGACTAAAACCTAATTATGATAAGTGTACAATATTACGTATTGTACATTTTTAAAAATCCAACTTTTAAATGACACTGCAGCAGGAGGAGGTAAAGAACTGGTCTGTCTGACCAATAAAGAATCAAAGCTGGTAGATGAATAAAAATAGCATAAATAGGAAAGTACACCAGTTTAATTTGAGGACCAGGATGTTGACAGCAGTGCCATACAGATTGCTAAACAGTTGGGAAGAGATTTTTGATGTACCAATTCCATGGTATATATGAGTTGATATATAAAACAAAGCAAGATTCAAGACTTCATGCTTATCAGCTAAAATGATTGTACAGAATTCTTGCCACCAACAAAATGTTGAATATTTGGGGCATACAATCTCAGCTCTGCAGAATTTGTTGTGAGGATACAGAATCAATAGACCATTTGTTTTGGTATTGCCCACAGGTAGCCTGTTTCTGGTTTCAGGTTCAAGAACGGCTTAAAATACTTAACATTGATCTAAAATTGACCCTAGAAATAGTATTGTTGGGAGATCTGGAGAGACCGGGTCAGTCAATTACTAATATACTAATACAGTACTCTTAGTAAAAGTATATATCTTCAACTAGAAAATCTGTGGATTCCAAAGGTCGAACAACGTCGAATCATGACGTCAGTGATCTTCAGGTCGGAGCTCTAGAAAGAGGCCCCTTAGAGTTCCCGACTTAGAATTCCGAGTTGGATGACTGTTCAAAACTTATTTTCCCAGTCGGAGCTCGAGTTTCTCAATTTCCCAGTTGTCTTGAACTCACTGCAGTCAGAGATTTCCCAGTTCCGAGTTGTTTTGAATGCGGCAGAAGTCATGCTGGCTTGACAGCATGGCCAATATATTCAACCTTTTATGGCCAATGGTATTGAATGTTTATCCTTGTAAGCTTGGAAAAGAGACCCTTAAACCCAGACTTGGACCACACACCCACGCCACTGAATAGCAGGCTAGTGATTGCTTTGCAATGCTTGCAGTTAGCCACTGATTCCTTCCAAACCCCTCATTGTTGAATTTGTGATTTCCAACTTGTTGTGTAATGTTTATGTGATGAGCACCGATATGTTCTATATATAATTTATTTTCATAATTTCTCTTCATATGACAAGGATTGAAAAGGATTTGCCAGTAGATTGTTGACGTGATTCATGATGATGACTATTAGCTTGCTAGCGAAGATTTTTAAAGTATGTCCAATCAAAGCTAGTGTAGATATAACGTGATTTGACGTGATTTTATCTGTGGCAATGATTTTGCGCCTTCTTGGATGGGCACTTCTAATGTAACTCTTTGGCAGCACTTGAATTTTCGAGCTCTACTCTTTTGCAGTGACCTAGTGTCCCCATGAGTGACAGAACACTGAGCCAATCACAGCGCAACTGGAGAACATTACCAAACCCTACGCTCCATATTTTCCTCTGGCTGCCCAACCACCAAAGAAAGAGCTGAGCTAGGCTGAAACACCTGCATTTTGGAGCTGCCTTACTCAAGAAAGCAAAAAAGAGATCAAGTTTTTATGGGTCTTTATTAACTCAATGATTCTTTTTATGAACTGATATGTGACACGTATCAAAAGCGCAATGTACTGCATCATGGGTAAATTGTGATTGACTGACTGATCTACAAATAATAATGAGTCGTTATTTATGATGCAAGGTGATTTGTCATTTGCAGTCGTTTTGATGCTCTCGAACACGACCAATATCTCTTCGCAGGACAACGCAAACTGGTACCTAGACTTTGGGTTGCACTTTGAAACCCACACCAACCGTTACATATAGCACCACCCACCTGGTGAAATGCTATGAAAAGATGGGCTTGTTTGAGTGGTAAACCTGAAGCAACCCACTGCAGAAGAAAGTCGAGGAGTGAAGTCGGGGGAGGTGCATCTACTATAGCCAAAGGTCAGATACTGATGTGGTTTTCCAACAGGAAGGCTAAGTGCAACATGATAGTGTTGCCATTGTTTACAAAAGTTTTTATTTATAATGTCAAAATAAACATGTCTACAACCCCATATCACACACTCACAAACTGTAAATATATGTGTACATTGTACTAACAATTTGGGAGCGAGGGCCTCAAACGACTGCAAAATAAAGCTAGTTCGCTAAACAGTGCATTACTTCTGGCAATGTTCAGCAAGGTTAGTTACGAAGACTGACAGCGGGTTCCACATGATTTGAGCAAATTTGCATCCCGTTTTAGTCACGTCTTGGTCCCGTTCATGTGGGTCAACCTTCATGACCTTTGATCACATGCAGTCGACATGTAGGTGCATATTGGACGTGTTGATTGACATGTAGACGCATTTTGGACAATTTTATCAGAATTATGCAACACACATTGAAAGGCGGTGACCAACGATGGCTGGTGGACAAGTTCTGGCCTGGTTTAGATCTTATCTGTCGGAAAGATATCAGTTTGTCTCTGTGGATGGTTTGTCCTCTGACAAATCAACTGTAAATTTCGGTGTTCCTCAAGGCTCCGTTTTAGGACCACTATTGTTTTCACTATATATTTTACCTCTTGGTGATGTCATTCGGAAACATAATGTTAACTTTCACTGCTATGCAGATGACACACAGCTGTACATTTCGATGAAACATGGTGAAGCACCAAAATTGCCCTCCCTGGAAGCCTGTGTTTCAGACTTAAGGAAGTGGATGGCTGCAAATGTTCTACTTTTAAACTCAGACAAAACAGAGATGCATGTTCTAGGTCCCAAGAAACAAAGAGATCTTCTGTTGAATCTGACAATTAATCTTGATGGTTGTATAGTCGTCTCAAATAAAACTGTGAAGGACCTCGGCGTTACTCTGGACCCTGATCTCTCTTTTGACGAACATATCAAGACTGTTTCAAGGACAGCTTTTTTCCATCTACATAACATTGCAAAAATCAGAAACTTTCTGTCCAAAAATGATGCAGAAAAATGAATCCATGCTTTTGTCACTTCTAGGTTAGACTACTGCAATGCTCTACTTTCTGGCTACCCAGATAAAGCACTACATTAACTTCAGTTAGTGCTAAACACGGCTGCTAGAATCTTGACTAGAACAAAATGTTTTTTATCATATTACTGCTAACCTAAAGCATTACATGGGCTTGCTCCTACCTATCTTTCCGATTTGGTCCTGCCATACATACCTACGGTCATAAGACGCAGGCCTCCTTACTGTCCCTAGAATTTCTAAGCAAACAGCTGGAGGCAGGGCTTTCTACTATAGAGCTCAATTTTTATGTAATGGTCTGCCTACCCATGTGAGAGACGCAGACTCGGTCTCAACCTTTAAGTCTTTATTGAAGACTCATCTCTTCAGTAGGTCCTATGATTGAGTGTAGTCTAAAGGTGAACAGAAAGGCACTGGAGCAATGAACCACCCTTGCTGTCTCTGCCTGGCCAGTTCTCCTCTCTCCACTGGGATTATCTTCTCTACTGGGATTCTCTGCCTCTAACCCTATTACAGTGGCTGAGTCACTGGCGCTCTTCTATTTATTTTTTATTACCTTTATTTAACTAGGCAAGTCAGTTAAGAACAAATTCTTATTTCAATGATGGCCTAGGAACAGTGTTCAGAAAGACAGAATTGTACCTTGTCAGCTCGGGGATTCAAACTTGCAACCTTTTGGTTACTAGTCCAACGCTCTAACCACTAGGCTACGCTGCCACCCCATGCCATACCTAGGAGGGGTGCGTCACTTGAGTGGGTTGAGTCACTGACGTGATCTTCCTGTCTGGGTTGCCCCCCCCTGATTGATTGATTGATTGATTGGTCCCCTCGAACGCGCCCATTGCGTCCCAGAGCAAATGGGAAGGGCGTCTCGGAATTCCCACCACGTGGGCGCAAATCACCCTTTCATGATAATGAGCATTTGATTGGTCCAAATCGAAAACATGGTAATTGTATAAACCATCTCATTGGTTAAGTCCTCCAGGTTCCTAGAGAACACAGCGCAAAGCCTCCAGACAAGAGATCCTTGGGCGTCTCATACTATGAGAAAGTAGTACGTGTATACATATCATTATATCTGAGAAATTACACAATGGTTATTTTTATATTGTATAAATCTTCATTAATTCCTCTATCTCTACATTTCAATTAATTATTGCCGGATATAACGACAAAATCCAGGAAAATACCGAGTAGTCTTTCGGGGCGGAGGGATACAACCATCCTCCACTCGTTAAAAAAACATTGGCGTTATAGAAAAGGTTGGAAAGATCGTGACAAAGCTCAGACAGCAAATACATTCCGTAATATCGACACAGTCTTTTGGATTTCTTACCATCTTCTGCGATTGCTAATAGATAACCGTTCTGCAAGTCTACTGTTTTCAGTACTTCAAGAAAACTGTCGTCTTCAAAGTGCATGAATTAAGATACAGGATTCTCGTTGTACGCAGCGTTTCAATCTGGAAAAGGACGATGCGGCATTTTATTTGAGACATCGACGGGGCGGGTGGAGTTGGCACACTGGATTTATTAGCTAGCCGTTACCAGCGCTAACCTTTTCAATCATATTTACATAGGATTGGATCAGAATCTACCTTTTCAGATAACCACGAATTTAGTTAGTCTTCCGTTCGAATATGTTGTTGTCAAAGTTTGGCTCATTCTCGCACATTTGCCACCCTTCGAGCATGGACCATTTACCGGTGAAAATACAGCTCCAGACAGGTATGATTCGAACTTGCTGTCATTCTTCGTGCTTTACATAGCCGGAAAATATGGACTGTTTATTGAACTAGATTTATGTTAGTCATTCATGCTTCCAATAATGAAATATTTGTATTTTACTAACTAACTCTAAAATCCTTGCATGGAACTATTTTAAAGGGCTTCGTACTGTCGATATGCAAGCCAACTGTGATTAACATAGCTAACGTTAGCTAGGTACTATACCTGTCTGTGTCTGGAAAAGCTAACGTTAGTCAACAGCTGCGACTCGATTGCCTATCTTGCACTGTGAAAGACGAGACTATCGTGTATGCTTATCTGCTCTCAATTTGATGTTTCTCCAGTTAAAGTGGAAAAGGAGCCGTTCGAAAAGGTTTACACAGTGGGATCCGTGCTGGGCAGCGGTGGATTCGGCACGGTCTACGCCGGTAGTCGGCTCTCGGATGACGCACTGGTAAGAACAGGAGTGCTTTGATCTCGGCACATGGCGCCATCAAGGCATCTCATAGTTATTTACTAACTTACTTCGTTGTTGCTGCTATGTATCTCTTCGCGTCTGGCTACAATGTATCTGATGTGTGTGTTTTTTTTTCTCTCCCGAAATTAGGTCGCAGTGAAACATGTGCCGAAGGAGCGGGTGACCGAATGGGGAACTATTGTAAGTATCACCACTCGGGTTTGTTTAGGTTTTTCACCCATGTCAGTTGTTGTTTTTTGATAATTGAATTGATTCTAGGTCACTCAACTCATTTGTGATTCATATTTTCTTACAGAATGGTGTGATGGTGCCTTTGGAGATTATTTTATTGAAGAAAGTCAGTTCATCGTTTCGGGGGGTTATAAAACTCCTGGATTGGTATGAGCGACCAGACGGCTGGTTGATTGTTATGGAACGACCGGAGCTGGTCAAGGATCTTTTCGATTTCATAACGGAGAAGGGCGCTTTGGATGAGGAGACAGCAAGGGGATTTTTCCGTCAGGTTTTGGAGGCTGTCCGCCACTGCTACAGCAGCGGGGTAGTTCACAGAGATATCAAAGATGAAAATCTGCTTGTAGACCTACGCACTGGGGAGCTCACGCTTATTGACTTTGGTTCAGGGGCGATTCTCAAGGACACGGTCTACACTGACTTTGACGGTATGTACTCTACCTTTACTCAATGCGTTGCCAGCAGTGGCTCAGATGTATTTTCTGGGTTTGTTGTGTTTTTGAAGGTGCGTTATAGTCTGCACTGACCCATGACTTGCTTTCAGCTATATTTTTTTGTTTTAGTATAGATACCTACTCGCCTTATTAGATCATCTGATGATATAATATCCCCCCCTCTCCTCTGTATTGGCTGGTGTGTCCACACGACGCTGTGACGCAGTGGTTTGTTTTTGGTACCTCATAAAGAGTTTTCCCTCGGGTGGTGATGTTATCAGCAACGTTTATAAGCCGATCCTTATTCATTTTGATTATCCCTATGTAGTTAATTTAAAGTACCTTTAGAAATGTCATATTAGTCAATTTAACACACTAGTGTAGTAAAATAGGTTTTTGTTATGTTGATAATTGTCTGTGTTAAGAAACGCTCATTTCAAAGCCTTTAGGTAATGGCTATTGGGCCAGCTGCCACGTAACATCTGTTTGTTGTGAAACCTGAGCTTGGACTGATTCATGTCATGTGATGGCTCACATTGCTCACTCGAGTTTTTGTTTGGTATCCAAGTTACTCATGCCTGGAGGGAGGGGAGTGAGGCGGGTCACCCAGTTACATAGAGATTTGTTGTGGAAAAGAAAAAGGCATTATAACATCCTTGTTTTAGATGGAATTACACTTGCCTTGTTCAGCCTTTAGAGAGACATTATCTGACTATTTTTAAATATCCATCATTTATAAACTTTCCAAATCATACAGTATTGCAATATAGGCCTATTTATATTATTATTGTCACAAATGTCCCAAATAAACTGTTTTGATGCTATTATAAAAGTAAAAAAGTCACTAACCAGCCTTTTCTTCCCCAGGTACAAGAGTATATAGTCCGCCAGAGTGGATCCGCTTCCATAGATACCACGGGCGCTCGGCTACGGTGTGGTCGCTAGGGGTGCTGCTGTACGACATGGTCTGTGGAGACATCCCCTTTGAGCAAGACGAGGAAATCCTCCAGGGGAGACTGTACTTCAGGAGGAGAGTGTCTAATGGTGTGTACTACCTCCAATATACAACCTACATTCATAACACATTTCTAGTCTTAAAACATATTTCTTAACACTATTTTCTATTTCATTTCTTCCTGCCTGTGTGTTCCTATAACCCTCCATCTCCCTCTTGAGATTGTCCCATAAAATACTAATCCATGTTTTCCCCTTTTCTCTCCCTCCTTCCAGAGTGCCAGCAACTGATCAAGTGGTGCCTGTCATTACGGCCCTCAGACAGGCCTACTCTAGAACAGATTCTTGACCACCCGTGGATGCGCTTGGCTGGGGAAGTGTCGATGTCCTCCAAGCCTGAGGATGGGGACATCCGGCTGAGGACCATCGACACGGACACATCTAGCACAAGCTCCAGCAAGGAGAGCCTATGAAAGAGAGAAGAGGGGATGAGAGGAGAAAAGGAGTGAATGGACATGAGGGGGGGGGGGGGGGGTGTTTAACTGGACTTAAAAGGGCTCTGGTCCTTATGCCCCACCATGGCTTGGGCTGGCAGAATTATTTTTGGTTTCCTTTTGTAGGGAATTATTATAATTTATTATGGTTTGTTCTTCCTTTATCTTTTGTTTATTTTTTATAACTCATGAATTGTTTCCTAATGTGGAACATTTGCTGTTTGGGCGGTCTTTACCAGTGACTATTTATTTTGGACGTTATTATTTTCTAATTTGTTATAACAAGACTGATTTATGCATCTGGTTTAAAGCCCCTTATTCAGACAGACATAGCTGCTCTCATAGAGCTTGGAGAATGCTTTATATTTAAATGTTTTTGATTTGGAGTGCCTTTTTGAAAGCTGCTTCTCGGGGGGCTTTTGTCATAACTTTTTGTTGTTATAACCCTTTCGGGCTGGTTTGTACGTATCCCACCCTGTCATGATGGAGATTAGTTGTCTTCCTCCATAAGAGTGTGGTAAACAACACCACCCAGCATTCTTCGGGATCATAAAATAGAGGATGAAGGTGGGAGTTGACTGTTGACCATGGAATACTTGAAATGCAACTCACTCACACTGCGCCTCCTTACTAAGCTGCTCACTCATACTACAGCCTCGAGTTGTTTGGATTTCTCAAAATTGGATCCTTTCATTTCTGAATGTATACTAAAACAACATTATCTCTGTGTTTAGCCCCTTGGAAATGTATTTTAATTGAATGTTTTGCCTTTCCCCATCTCACTACTGGCACTACATTGCTCTTGCCCTGGACTGGTGTATCATGGCTTAAGTGTGAAATGCACAATCAATGCAATATTCATGGTCTCAGTTATGTCTTTTACAATACAAATATTGTGCAGTTTTTTTCCCATGCTTTTAATTTATTCAGAACGTGTAGACATTCCACACTCTTTTGGCTCATTTTATTTATTGTAGATGTTTAAGAGAAGGGGAGAAATTCCAGAATTTGCATATCTTTACATGGCCTTTTTTGCATTCCTGTAATGATATTTTTACTTCATTATTTTTTTTTTTTAGATTGTGGATGGATGCACTGAAGTTGTCGAAAGGGAATAAAACAAGGTTTACTTAAATTTGGAAGAGCTATGAATGTGATTGAACTATTTTTTTATAGTCATGTAATGTTGGATTGAATTAATCTAAAAGTACATCTGCTTTTTGGGGTACATTACACGTGTGCTGTCTCCATGCATTGAACTCCATGGACGCACATGGCTATTGGGTTGGATAAGGCTATTCTAGTTAGTGACTATGATGAATCTGTGGCTTGCCTGGTGTTAGATATTCTCTTTCAGTTTAGCTGTATGACATGAATGATAGCGATCTGGTGATGCAGATTTTTTTTTTTATACAAACATTTCAATTAAATCCCTTTGTACATAAATCATACTTGTGTCGTCTTATTGACCTACTGCTAAAAATTCTTCATACAGTCATTGATGAAACTCTATAAACCAAACATTGTTAAATGGGTAAGGATGTTTGCATATATCTATATACAGTCAGAACAACCTCAATTTGTCGGGCATGGACTCTATAAGGTGTCAAGCAATCCACAGGGATGCTGGCCCATGTTTGTATATCTATTTATTATGGATCTACAGCAGCTACTCTTCCTGGGGTCCAGCAACATAAGACTTACATATAGTTTAAAATACTACATGACATTACATTTCATAACACCTTCCCCAACACATTCATTGTGTGCCCTCAGGCCACCACTCCACCACCACATACTTACAATACAACATCCAGGTGCCTGTGTGTCTTTTCTCAGTCCCCGCTGTTCCATAAGGTGTATTTTTATCTGTTTTTTCAATCCGATTCTATTGCTTGCATCAGTTACCTGATGTGGAATAGAGTTCCATGTAGCCGTGGCTCTATGTATTACTGTGCACCTCACATTGTCTGACTCCAATGCTTCCCACAGTTGTGTCAAGTTGGCTGGATGTCCTTTTGGTGGTGGACCATTGACACACACAGGAAACTGTTGAGCATGAAAAACCCAGCAGCGGTGCAGTTCTTGACACAAACCAGTACGCATAGCACCTACTACCATACGCCATTCGTAGGCACTTAAATCTTTTGTCTTGTCCATTCACCCTCTGAATGGCACACATACACAATCCATGTCTCAATTGTCTCAAGGTTTAAAAATAATTTAACCTGTCTCCTGCCCTTCATCGACACTGATTGAAGTGGATTTAACAAGTGACAATAAGGGATTATAGCTTTCACCTGGTGTCATGGAAAGAGCAGGTGTTTGAAATGTTTTGTATGCTCAGTGTATGTGACGTGGCTATATTAGCTGCACACAGAGAAGGACTGGGTAGGAATGAGGCAGGAATGAGGCAGGAGCCAGGGACATGCATCATCACACTCACAACACAACCCTGAACCTAGCTAGAACTAATTGCTTTTCCGTTTTATGCTGCCGGCCTCATCTGCCTGCCATACAATAACAATAACGTAAGTCACTCCATTATTGGTAGAGCAGAGCAGTGGGCTGTGAGAAAGAGAAATGTAGACGATGTTCGTCATCATCTGTAAGTCAGTGTTCTCCAGGAAGTGGTAGTGGGGGATGGAGGGACGAGTGTTGTTGTTGTGGTGGGGAGGTGCTGCCCCCTCTGGTGACTCCCTGCCCATGAGCTGTTATGGCACCTCACCGTAGATAATGACCATAGGCACAGATCTAGGCGCTACCCCTCAAGCTAAACCTTAACTGTTTGAAGTGAAAAACACATAACAGATCTTAGTTCAGTGTCTAAGTCAAGTGTCCATGGTTAACCATTAAAGTGTATCCTAAATATGATATGCAAAGTACATTTTTATAGCTCTCCCTATCTAAAAATCACACATCATCAAATCAAATCAAATACAATTGTATTTTTCAAATGTGCCAAATACAACAGGTGTAGACCTTACAGTGAAATGCTTACTTACAAGCCCTTAATCAACAATGCAGTTTTAAGAAAATACCTAAAAAAAGTAAGAGATAAAAATAACAAATAATTAAAGAGCAGCAGTAAAATTACAATAGCGGGCTATATACAGGGGGTACCAGTACAGAGTCAGTATGCGGGGCACTGGTGTCGAGGTAATTTAGTAGCAGCAGCGTAGAAGAGGAGGGGGGGCAATGGAAATAGTCTGGGTAACCATTTCATTAGATGAGTCTTATAGCTTGGGGCTAGAAGCTGTTTAGAAGCCTCTTGGACCTAGACATGGCGCTCTGCGGTAGCAGACTAGAGTGGCTGGAATCTTTGGCAATTTTTAGGGCCTTCCTCTGACACTGCCTGGATTTATAGGTCCTGGATGGCATGAAGCTTGGCCCCGGTGATGTACTGGGCAGTACGCACTATCATCTGTAGTGCGGTCGGAGGCCGAACAGTTGCCATGCCAGGCGGTGATGCAACCCGTCAGGATACTCTCGATGGTGCAGCTGTAAAACCTTTTGAGGATCTGAGGTCCCATGACAAATCTTTTCAGTCTCCTGAGGGAGAATTTGTTTTTGTCGTGCCCTCTTCACGACTGTCTTGCTGTGCTTGGACCATGTTAGTTTGTTGGTGATGTGGTCGCCAAGGCACTTGAAGCTCTCAACCTGCTCCACTACAGCCCCGTCGATGAGAATGGGGGCGTGCTCGGTCCTCCTTTTCCTGTAGTCCACAATCATCTCCTTTGTCTTGATCACATTGAGGGAGAGGTTGTTGTCCTTGCACCACAAGGTCAGGTCTCTGACCTCCTCCCTATAGGCTGTCTAATCGTTGTCGGTGATCAGGCCTACCATAGTTGTGTCATCAGCAAATTTAATGATGGTGTTGGAGTCGTGCCTGGCCATGCAGTCATGAGTGAACAGGGAGTACAGGAGGGGACTGAGCACGCACCCCTGAGGGGCCCGCGTTTTGAGGATCCGCGAAGGCGGATGTGTTGTTACCTACCCTTAATACCTGGGGGCGGCCTGTCAGGAAGTCCAGGATCCAGTTGCAGAGGGAGGTGATTAGTCCCAACGTCCTTAGCTTAGTGTTGAGCTTTGAGGGCCCTATGGTGTTGAACGCTGAGCTGTAGTCAATGAATAGCATTCTCACATAGGTGTTCCTTTTGTCCAGGTGTGAAAGGGCAGTGTGGAGTGCAATAGATATTGCATCATCTGTTGGGGCGGTATGCAAATTGGAGTTGGTCTAGGGTTTCTAGGATAGTGGTGTTGTGAGCCATGACATGCCTTTCAAAGCATTCTATGGCTACAGACATGAGTGCTACGGGTCGGCAGTCATTTAGGCAGGTTACCTTAGTGTTCTTGGGCACAGGGACTATGGTGGTCTGCTTGAAACATGTTGGTATTACAGACTCAGACAGGGAGAGGTTGAAAATGTTAGTGAAAACACTTGCCAGTTGGTTAGCGCAAGCTCAGAGTACACATCCTGGTAATCCGATGTCTGGCCCTGCGGCCTTGTGACTGTTGACCTGTTTAAAGTTCTTACATCAGCTGCGGAGAGTGTGATCCCACAGTCGTCTGGAACAGCTGATGCTCTCATGTATGTTTTAGTGTTTTTTTGCCTCGAAGCGAGCATAGAAGTTGTTTCGCTCGTCTGGTAGGCTCATATCACTGGGCAGCTCTCAGCTGTGCTTCCCTTTGTAGTCTGTAATAGTTTACCAGCCCTGCCACATCCGACGAGCGTCAGAGCAGGTGTAGTATGATTAGACTTTAGTCCAGTATTGATGCTTTGCCTGTTTGATGGTTCTTCGGAGGGCATGGCGAGATTTCTTATAAGCTTCCTGGTTAGAGTCCCGGTACTTGAAAGCAACAGCTCTACCCTTTCGCTCATTGCGAATGTTGCCTGTAATCCATGGCTTCTGGCTGGGGTATGTACCTACAGTCACTGTGGGGACGACGTCATCGATGCACTTATTGATGAAGCCAACAACTGATGTGGTGTACTCCTCAATGCCATCTTAAGAATCCTGGAACATATTTCTGTCTGTGCTAGCAAAACTGTCCTGTAGTTTAGCATCTGCTTCATCTGACCACTTTTTAGTAGACCGAGTCACTGGTCCGTCTTGCTTTAGTTTTTGATTATAAGCATGAATCTTGAGGATAGAATTATGGTTAGATTTGCCTAATGGAGCGCGAGGGAGAGCTTTGTACGCATCTCTGTGTGTGGAGTGAAGGTGGTCTAGAGTTTCTTTCCCGCTGGTTGCACGTTTAACATGCTGATTAGTTAAAACTGATTTAAGTTTCCCTACATTAAAGTCCCCGACCTTTAGGAGCTCCACCTCTGGATGAACATTTTCCTGGTTGCTTATGGCGGTATACAGCTCATTGAGTGCGGTATTAGTGCCAGCATCGGTCGGTGGTGGTATGTAGACAGCTACAAAAATACAGATGAAAACTCTCTGGGTAGATCGTGTGGTCTACAGCTTATCATGAGATACTCTACCTCAGGCGAGCAAAACCTCGAGACTCCCTTAGATATCCTGCACCAGCTGTTGTTTACAAATATACATAGGCCGCCGCCCTGTTTCTTACCGAGGCTGCTGTTGTATGCTGCCGATAGTGTATAACCCGCCAGCTGTATGTTATTAATGTCGTCGTTCAGCCACGACTCGTGAAACATAAGATATTACAGTTTTTAATGTCCCATTGGTAGGATATACTTGCTTTCAGTTCGTCCCATTTCTTTTCCAGCAATTGAACGTTGGCTAACTGTACGGATGGCAAAGGCAGATTAGCTAATTGTCGCCTGATCCTCACAAGGCACCCCGATCGCTTTCCGCGAATTCTCAGTTTCTTTCTCTAGCAAATGATGGGATGAGGGCCTGTTCGGGTGTTTGGAGTATATCCTTCCCATCCGACTCACTAAAGAAAAATGTGTTGTCCAATTTGTTGATGAGTAATTTCTGTTCTGATGTCCAGAAGCTTTCGACCATAAGAGACGGTAGCAGCAACCTTATGTACAAAATAATTTACAAATAATGCGAAAAAATGAACAAAAGTGCACGGTTGGCAGCCATCGTCTCCGGGGGCATCTTCATCATTCATTAAAAACTTTAATTTCCAATATGACAGCAGGCATATGGACATGTAAGGGCTTTAGCATTAGATAACTGGTTCCTTGAACATACACAAGGATCAACACAGTGATTAAGGAACTCATTTATGTGCTGATGAAAAAGGCACGGCTTCCCTTTTAATTAGCTATCTTTGCCTTACAAACGTATTCAGACCCCTTGGATTTTTTGACATTTTATTGTGTTATAAAATGGGATTACAATGAATTGAATATACACAAAATACTCAAGTGGAAGAACACTTTTTAAAGATAAACAAAAATGTAATAACTAAAATATAGTCATTGCAGACGTGTTTAGCCCCTTTGCTTAGGCAAGCCTAAATTAGTTCATGAGATAAATGTGGCTTAACAAATCACAAAAATTGTTATATGGACTCACTATGTGTGAAATAATAGTGTTTGACATGATTTTTAAATGACTAACCCTTCCTCTGTCCCCCATTCATACAACATCTGTAAGGGCCCTCAGTCAAGTATTGAACAGCAAGCACATATTGAAATACAAAGACCAGGGAGCTTTTCGAAAGCCTCATAAAAAGGGCAGTGATTTGTAGATGGGTGACAACAACAAATCAGACATTGAATATCTCTTTAAGCATGGTAGACTCTAGTTAATAATTGTTCATTATGTATTAAACAAACTAGACAAGATACAGTTGTCCTTCTGAACTGAAAGGCAGGACAGGAATGAAACTGCTCAGGGATGTTAACATGAGGTCATTGGTGATTTAAAACAGCTACAATATTCAATGGCTGTGATGGGAGAGAACTGAGGATGCATCAACATTGTAGTGACTCCACAATAATGTATGCAACAAGGCACTAGGCTACAGTGCCTTTCGGAAAGTATTCAGACCCCTTGACTTTTTCCACATTTTGTTAGGTTACAGCCTTATTCTAAAATTGATACAATTGTTTTCCCTCATCACAATAACCCATTATGACAAAGCAAACACTGGTTTTTATACATGTTTGCTAATTTATAAAAAATTAAAAACGAAAATATCACATTTACTTAAGTATTCTGACCCTTTTCTCAGTACTTTGTTGAAGCACATTTGGCAGCGATTACAGCCCTGAGTCTTCTTGGGTATGACGCTACATGCTTGGCATACCTGTATTTGGGGAGTTTCTCCCATTCTTCACTGCAGATCCTCTCAAGCTCTGTCAGGTTGGATTGGGGAGAGTTGCTGCACACGCTATTTTCAAATCTCTCCAGATATGTTAGATCGGGTTCAAGTTCGAGATCTGGCTGGGCCACTCAAGGACATTCAGGGAATTGTCCTGAAGCCACTCCTGCGTTGTCTTGGCTGTGTGCTTAGGGTCATTGTCCTGTTGGAAGGTGAACATTTGCCCCAGTCTGAGGACCTGAGCGCTCTGGAGCAGGTTTTCATCAAGGATCTCTCTGTACATTGCTCCATTCATCTTAGCCTCGTTCCTGACTAGTCTCCCAGTCCCTGCCACTGAAAAACATCCCCACTGCATGATGCTGCCACCATCATGCTTCACCGTAGGGATGGTGCCAGGTTTCCTCCAGACGTGACGCTTGGCATTCAGGTCAAAGAGTTCAATCTTGGTTTCATCAGACCAGAGACTCTTGTTTCTCATGGTCTGAGAGTCTTTAGGTGCTTTTTGGCAAACTCCAAGCAGGCTGTCATGTGCCTTTTACTGAGGAGAGGCTTCCATCTGGCCACTCTACCATAAAGGCCCGATTGGTGGAGTGCTGCTAAGGTGGTTGTCCTTCTGGAAAGTTCTCCCATCTCCACAGAGGAACTCTTGAGCTCTGTCAGAGTGACCATCGGGTTCTTGGTCACCTCCCTGACCAAGGGCCTTCTCCCCTGATTGTTCAGTTTGGCTGGGCGGCCAGCTCTAGGACGAGTCTGGGTGGTTCCATACTTCTTCCATTTAAGAATGATGGAGGCCACTGTGTTTTTGGGTACCTTCAATGCTGCAGACATTTTTTGCTACCCTTCCCCAGATCTGTGCCTCGACACAATCCTGTATCGGAGTACTGAGGACAATTCCTTCAACCTCATGGCTTGGTTTTTGCTCTGACATGCACTGTCAACTGTGGGACCTTATATTGACAGGTGTGTGCCTTTCCAAATCATGTCCAATCAATTGAATTTACCACAGGTGGACTCCAATCAAGTTGTTGAAACATCTCAAGGATGATCAATGGAAACAGGATGCACCTGAGCTCAACTTTGAGTCTCATAGTAAATGGTCTGAATACTTGTGTAAATAAGGTATTTCTGTTTTTTATTTGTAATAAATTTGCTAATTTCTAAAAACCTGTATTCACTTTGTCATTATGGAGCATTTAATGTAGATTGATGAGGATTTAAAAAAAAAAGTAATCCATCTTAGAATAAGGCTGTAACGTAACAGCATTTGGAAATTGTAAAGGGGTCTGGAAAACCCTGGGGTCTGGAGAACCTGGCTAAAGGAATAAAGTTTTTGGCCTAAATGAAAAGCCCAATGTTTGGGGCAAATCCAACACAACACATCATTGAGTAACTGCCTCCTTATTTTAAGCATGGTGGTAGCTGCATCATCATGACATCTGCAAATACTGGGGAGTTTTTTTAGGATAAAAATAAACGGGATAGGGCTAAGCACAGGCAAAATCCTAGACAAAAACCTGCATTAGTCTGCTTTACACCAGCCACTGTGAGAGAAATTCACCATTCAGCAGGACAATAACCTGTGTCACAAAGCCAAATCTACACTGGATATGCAGTGAATGTTCCTAAGTGAATGTTCCAAAGTGGCCAAGTTACGGTTTTGACTTAAATCTGCTATTGCAAGACTTGAAAATGAAGCCATGATCCCCAACATATTGACAGAGCTTGAATAATTTTTAAAATAATAATAGGCAAATTTTGCACAATCCAGGTGTGCAAAGCTCTTAAGGGCCGATTCAGACATAGGAATGTATTCCTTTCCAATGCATTCCTTTCCTACACACTTTTCAGTATTTGGTATTCACACTTACCTTATTCAGTTGAGTAACGTGTTCTGCAATGTGGCTTACCTTGCGCATTCTGAATACATTTCATTCAACCGCTGAAAACCCTCGCACTTCCTGGCAAACAGATTTTCTCATTCAATAGGGTTTTCAGTACATTTATCTTAAGGCATCCCTTTAAATACTGTCTAACTTTTAGTTCGAAATTTGGCGACAGAACAGGTTAAGATATTAGGGATCATTGAAAGAATGCCATCTAAATATATGCATATTAGTCTCTGTTTCAGAACCAATAGGTAAATTGAAACAGTTTAAGATATTAGGGATCAATGAAAGAAAGCCATTTAAATATATGCATATTCGTCTCTGTTTCAGAACCAATAGGTGAATTGAAAAATCTTGTAGATTATTTAGGTTTAGGAAAGTATTTATGAATCATAAAAAACATGTTTGGAGAGCCTTTATGCACTAAAGAAAGAAAACGGTGGTTTGATTCATTCTGAAAATGTCCACATTCAGTTCTTCAACTGATGGTAGTTTTGGAAGATTAGTGTACAGATAAGTATAATAGGGAGAATAGTGTAGAATAGTCGGCTATACCCTCGTCTATTGCCTGCATTAACCAATTACAATACATGGCCATAAGTATGTGGACACCTGCACAACATCTCATTCCAAAATCATGAGCATTAATATGGAGTTAGTCCCCCCTTTGTTGCTATAACAGCCTCCATACTTCTGGAAAGGCTTTCCACTAGATGTTGGAACTTTGGTGCAGGGACTTGCTTCCATTCAGCCACAAGAGCATTAGAAAGGTCAAGCACTGATTTCGGGCAATTGGGCCTGGCTCGCAGTCGGCGTTCCAATTCATCCCAAAGGTGTTCGATGGGGTTGAGGTCAGGGCTTTGTGCAGGCCAGTCAAGTTCTTCCACATCAATCTCAACAAACCATTTCTGTATGGACCATGCTTTCTGCACGGGGGCATTGTCATGCTGAAACAGGAAAGGGCCTTCCCCAAACTTTTGCCACGAAGTTGGAAGCACAGAATCATCTAGAATGTCATTGCATGCTGTAGCGTTAAGATTTCCATTCACTGGAACTAAGAGGCCTAGACAGAACCATGAAAAACAGCCACAGATCATTATTCCTACTCCACCAAACTTCACAGTTGGCACTATGCATTGGGGCAGATAGCGTTCTCCTGGCATCCGTCAAACCAAGATTTGTCCATCGGACTGCCAGATGGTGAAGCGTGATTCATCACTCCAGAGATCGCGTTTCCTCTGCTCCAGCCGACGCTTGGCATTGCACATGGTGATTTTAGGCTTATGTACGGCTGCTTGGCCATGGAAACCCATTTCATGAAGCTCCCGACAAACAGTTCTTGTGCTGACGTTGCTTCCAGAGGCAGTTTGGAACTCGGTAGTGTTGCAACCGAGGACAGATGATTTTTACTACGTGCTTCAGCACTCTGCGTTCCCGTTCTGTAAACTTGTGTGGCCTACCACTTTGTGGGGCCTACCACTTTGCGGCTGAGCCGTTGTTGCTCCTAGATTTTTCCACTTCACAATAACAGCACTTACATTTGACCGGGGCAGCTTTGGCAGGGCAGAAATTTGACGGACTGACTTGTTGGAATGGTGGCATCCTATGACAGTGTCATGTTGAACGTCACTGAGCTCTTCAGTACGGGCTATTCTACTGTCAATGTTTGTCTATGGAGATTGCATGCCAGTGTGCTCGATTTTATACACCTGTCAGCAAAGGGTGTGGCTGAAATAGCCAAATCCACTAATTTGAAGGGCTGTCCATATACATTTGTGTATGTGCACCATCCGTCGGGTTCAAACTGTTACAGCTTGGTCAGCGCTCAGCTCCATAACGATTTAATTAGCCTAAGTATTTTTTTATATCATCAACTGTTACTAATGATCCTCAGCAACAACCACATGGCCGTGACAGTGTTTACAGAGGAAGCAAATGAAGGTAAACAAAACAATGTAATTAAATGGAATGATAATGTAGCCTATTTTAACTGAAGGGAGCCAACAGTAAATTGGCGGTTGAATATGTGTTGTTATTTGGCCTACTGACAGTCGATACTGATAGTGGCTAATATTTAACATGATCGAAATAGAAAACAGAGAAAGTCGGGGCAGCCTATAATTAAGACATTCAAGAGTGCCCATCCCTGCAAGTTAAAAGGCTGTACAATAAAAAGTATGCATAATAGCACAGCATTTCATTAACTTTACTGTGGGAAAGTTGATATGCTTCAGTTTGCTGCCATATAACTGGTTTCACATTTGTCTCCAGCGATTATAAGGCAAAATACATCTAAAACAAGTGTAATTTATATTTATAATTCCCTTATCCAAATTTTACCTAGGTCTTATCAATAGCTCTTATCAAGTTATAAATTACAGTTAATGGAGAATGATGTTAAATTCTGTATATGCTTTTTCCACTTGGAACCGGTAGGTTTGCTAGATGTTTTCATGGTTTTCTCATACGTAAAGGTGGTGGAATTATTAGGGAATTAAGTCAAAGTCTGAAAACAGCATATCTGTAGACACACCTCTGCCACACCTTCATTTATTCAATCTCCACCCTGAACGAATAGCAGGTGAAATACATGCTATTCTCATGCTTAAATTCAAGGTGAGAATACGCGTAGAAATGAGCTTAAAAAGGGAATTATGTGTCGTTTATGCCTGCTTAACTCAGGTCGGAATGAACCCCTTAGAGAGTGTCCCAAGAAGACTCACAGCTGTACTTACTGCCAAAGGTGTTTCTAACATATACTGTATGGACTCAGGGAGCTGAATAATTATGCAATGACTGTATTTTATTTATGTAATTTTTTATTAATCTTAAAAATAAATAATAATCTTCCACTTTTACATTTCAGAGCATTTTGTGGAGATTGTGAAATATAAATAAATAAGACAATTAAATCCATTTTAATCCCACTTAGTAACACAATAAAATAGGAATAAATCAAGGGGTCTGAATACTTTGAAACACACTATAAATCTCTTAATTTGGAGCAGATGAGACGAGCTCCATACGCCTTGATGTTACTGTTCATCAAATGAATTAATTGTATGGATGATCTCACAATGTGGATTTCTAGGATAATTTGTGTGTAAAATAGAAGTTGAACCTATATGTTTAATTAGTTAAATTATATGACAGTTACTGGATTATGAATAAAATAATTGTATTATCTCTCAAACGCTATAATAGGTCTATATATATTTGTCTGGTTGTTGGAGTCAGGCTCAAGACGTTGACATCGGTTTTTGTCGAGCACCCTAGGTAATGGCTTTTGTTTTTGTGCCTACGGCTTTTGACATGTAAATTACCTACTTGTCTTAATCAAGGGGCCTGCTGTTGAGACCAGGGGATGAGTACACAGTCAAATCGCAATAATGAATTAAACTCTTATGGGGTTTAACACTTTTTGGGAGTTTATATGATCCCACCCCCATTTTGTGTTAACCTCTTACATCTAGACATTCCGCTAGCGGAACACCTGCTCCAATAGCCAATGATGGGCGTGGCGCGAATGACAAATTCCTCAAAAATACAAAAACTTCAATTTTTCAAACATATGACTATTTTACACCATTTTAAAGACAAGACTCTCCTTTATCTAACCACACTGTCCGATTTCAAAAAGGCTTTACAACGAAAGCAAAACGTTAGATTATGTCAGCAGAGTACCCAGCCAGAAATAATCAGACACCCATTTTTCAAGCTAGCATATAATGTCACATAAATCCAAACCACAGCTAAATGCAGCACTAACCTTTGATGATCTTCATCAGATGACACCCCTAGGACATTATGTTATACAATACATGCATGTTTTGTTCAATCAAGTTCATATTTATATCAAAAACCAGCTTTTTACATTAGCATGTGACGTTCAGAACTAGCATACCCCCCGCAAACTTCCGGTGAATTTACTAAATTACTCACGATAAACGTTCACAAAAAAACATAACAATTATTTTAAGAATTATAGATACAGAACTCCTCTATAAACTCGCTATGTAACTCGCCATCACGGCTAGCTATTTAGACACCCACCAAGTTTAGCACTCACCAAAGTCAGATTTACTATAAGAAAAATGTTATTACCTTTGCTGTTCTTCGTCAAAATGCACTCCCTGGACTTCTACTTCAATAACAAATGTTGGTTTGGTCCCAAATAATCCATAGTTATATCCAAACAGCGGCGTTTTGTTCGTGCGTTCAAGACACTATCCGAAAGGGTAAATAAGGGTTACGCGCCCGACGCGTTTCGTGACAAAAAAATTCTAAATATTCCATTACCGTACTTCGAAGCATGTCAACCGCTGTTTAAAATCAATTTTTATGCCATTTTTCTCGTAAAAAAGTGATAATATTCCGACCGGGAAAGCGTGTTTACGTTCAGAGAGAGAGAAAGTAAAAGCATGGGATCCCCTCGTGCACGAGCCTCAGTCTGATGGCCCTCTGATCGACCACCATCCAAACGCGCTAAAGTTTTTCAGCCAGCTGCTGGAATTACATCCTTCAGCTTTTTCCCGGGTTCTGAGAGCCTATGGGAGCCGTAGGAAGTGTCACGTTACAGCAAAGATCCTACATTTTCTTTAAACAGAGCCAAGAATCTCAAGGAATGGTCAGAGAGGGTACTTCCTGTTTGGAATCTTCTCAGGTTTTTGCCTGCCATATGAGTTCTGTTATACTCACAGACACCATTCAAACAGTTGTAGAAACTTTAGGGTGTTTTCTATCCAAAGCCAATAATTATATGCATATTCTAGTTTCTGGGCAGGAGTAATAATCAGATTAAATCGGGTACGTTTTTTATCCGGCCGTGAAAATACTGCCCCCTAGCCATAACAGGTTAAAGATACTCTGGTCATGGTGGCTGACCTTTTTGGAGTTAAAATGACAGTAAATGGCATACATATCCAACTCTCAGAGAGTTGCCTAAATTTAACTCAAATTGTCATTTTACTCTCTTCAGTACTTTTGTGTGTTGTTTTGAATTACCAGTGAAAATGTAGCACAGAGTACATTTATCTTTCAGTTTACTTCCTTGGAGTTATAAGGGTGTAAAGACCCCCATAAAGCCATAGTACAACCAACAGTAAGTGTTGTGATAATTGTGTTGTTTGCAATATAACCATTTGGTTTATATGCCTTGACACCGTGATATATGGACCTAAGGCCGAGAAGGTAAGAAGAAACAGTTGCAGAATATATTCAACCAGACATTTGTTTCATTACAAAACCGGAGAGCAACATCTGTCCGGTGAAGTCCACAAAACATATTTCATGTAACAAACAGTTAGACGACCCACAGCATGGTCAAGCAAGGTAATGTTTCAGATATATTTGATCTAACAAACAACCCTACTGATTTAGAACCACAGAGAGTTAACGCAAGTTGCAAAGAAAACAGGAGCTGCCACCACTATTCCAGCACCATTTCAACTTCAACATTTCAACATCATCAAATCACGTATGCTTAGTCTAATACAGTGACAACTAAAAGACACCAAAAACTATTTAGTCCAATCAACGTAAGTTAAATATGATGTGGCTGCCCATGGTACTGATGTGTGTGTGTGTGTGTGTGTGTGTGTGTGTGTGTGTGTGTGTGTGTGTCTGTGCGTGCGTGCGTGCAAGTAGAAAAAACATGTTGACTCACCTTACTTGTAGTCAAACACCAAAGCCATCCTCGTCTTTCATGTTGTCTAATTAGCCTATGACTCTGTCATAAAGTACAATTTTTTTGTTTTTGTTGTCCTAGGCTGCCTGGCTAAACTGCTTGCTCTCTAGCCTAACTTCCTTTCATGGGCAACGATGTGCCAGGCCAGCTAGTTACTGTTAACATTAGCATACTACATCTAGCTACATGTTGAATTTCCATCCTCTCAGGCCAGGGGCACAATGGTTGGATCCGAATCGCTGTTATAATCATTGGCCAGTATGGAGAATTAAGTAAAACCACAAGTCCAAATCCGTATCTCCATCCATGGCTTATTTAGGAAAGGGACGATTTTAGCTATCTAGCTAGCCACCAGAGGACAACGACACAACGAGATGCAACAATTCAAGTAATTTTTTGTCAATGACGTTTGGCTTCTAATGTGGTGAGATTGGTTTGAAGCCAAATCCAAACTGACTTCCCTTGACACTTTTTTTATGCACCAGGACCATTCACAGCTGAGCTCACTTGTCCAAATACTCGCTTGCTTCCCTTGAATTCAATACTATGGGTGGCAACAATGTAATACTCTTTCTGACAAGACAGCATCAGATAGATATGCTACACATACAGTTCTGAGGCAGAGGGGCGCTGTTTTGTTCACGCGGATGCTTTCTCTGGTGAGACACATTCAGCCTTTTGGGAATTGATGAAACAAGATAAATGATTTTGTTTATGAAAAGAAAAATCTTGACACATTTATGGAGGAAACCTGTCTTCCCTTGGCATCCATGAATACACACCCCTAATGATATCCAATCTCTGTTGGAAGCCACCTTGCAGGAAGACATCCAGCACTTTTACATCATTCACAACTTTCAATCATAATGCCTGCCAGAGTAGGGGGAAAAATGTTATACATTAAGACTACCTACACCATGTAAACTGTAACAACTATCTCACTAACGGTTGCTATAACTCCAACCACTTATAGCTTTGATTTGTTTAGAAAAATGTATGTTTCTTATTTTTGTGTAGCTCAGTTTTACACAGCAAATTGGCCAGCGTTACCTGTTGTTGATTTTCCAGTGTAATTTCTAGTGTTGATTGAGGTGTTAAATTAACACTGTAAGTGTTAAATTAACACTCATGGGTGTAAAATAACCCCAGTGTTGATGTTAATAACCGGTGTTAAACAAAAACATGCCCATCATTATCATATTTCACAGCATCTCTATCGCAGGTTGAATAGTTTTTTAAATCTTATTTTCCTATATATATGTTTTGCATGTACATTGATTGATGAATTGATCTTATGCTACTGAAATATAAATAACATACATTTTAATAAACTACTCCAGTCTGTTATTGGACTTACTGCACCCGTTACTTACTGCTACCCATACTGCACCCATTACTGTAATAGTTGTTCCAGTTTAGATGGTTTTTAGGTAGTCTCATATCTTAATCTTCACAACCCGGCAGTCATTCTGAATGCAGGTTGTGGTTTAATAAACATTTTGGATATCTCCACTCTGGCTGGATTCCAATAGGAATTACACATCACTTTGCAAGCCATCAGAATGTGCATTTCAGGCCACTGTATTAGGGTGAAACTAGGCCCTTAAAATAAAGCCTTACTAGTTGTATTGTGTTAAATAATTGTGTTTTAATGATAACCTATTCACTTAGGATCTTGGTGAAGGCCACAGGACTGAAAATGGATGAATGTAACAATCATTTATCTGTCACAAACAAATACAGTCAAGGATAACTCTATAATTCACTCGAAAGGCAAGGCAATCTGGGAAATATGCAAATAAGGCTTTACAATAAGCAGCATGTTAATTTAACAGTGAAAAGTGTGGACTATCCACTGGCCCAGTGTTAAATGTAACTCTGTCAGTGTTGATTTAACACTGGAGAATTTGCTGTTTAAAATCTTTTTGTTGTTGTCTAGTCTTAGTCATTTTGAATAAAATATAATTAAGTCTTAGTTACTTTTTTTTCATTTGAATAATGATTTTGTCAACTAAATGCCCTTTCATTTTGTTCACATTTTAGTCACATCATATTTGTATTGCCTTATTAGCCCATAGTAAACATAAATCACTGACTATAGCAAAACATCAATTCAGTACTTTATTGTTGAATTGTATTGACAATATAATCAGCAATTGCTAATAGTTAATATCGAATTACATAATTACCAACTGGTATGCATACCAACTGGTATTTAGTGTTTAATATCACTTGCAGTTTAGGCCTCAGCAAAGGCTTCAAAACAGACAGTGACTACTAAGTTTTTATTTTTCGTCCAATGAAATCAATAATTACGTTTAAATATTTGTAGCTGCTTGATGGAGGTGACAGTTGTGGTGGCAGCTGCTGTGTCCATGGTTGGTGGAGGGGTTGGTGCTGGGGCTGAAACTTAGAACCGTGCTGGTGTTGGGGCCGGGACTGGAATCCTTGGGTTGGTGCTGGGACTGTGGAGTGGGAACCAAGAGCCAGAAAACAGGAACCAGGAGCTGGGTCTGTAGAGGGGAGGAAGAACAACCTGAGGAGCAAGCAGACAAGATATATGAGCAGGGCGCCTATGAAAGGAGTGATTGCTAAGTGTTTACATTTACATTACATTTACGTCATTTAGCAGACGCTCTTATCCAGAGCGACTTACAGTAGTGAAGGCATACATTTCATACAATTTCATACATTTTTTTTTCCTGTGCTGGCCCCCCGTGGGAATCGAACCCACAACCCTGGTGTTGCAAACACCATGCTCTACCAACTGAGCTACAGGGAGGACTAAGTGTTAAGTGTTGAGGTGGAGCAACTGAAATTGAACATTTCGTGTCAGTGAGGCCTGCTGTTTGGTGCGACACAGACCTAGTGGTGAGCATGGTGGAACTGAGAAGACATTGGATGTCCTTTTGAATGTTGAAGCAGAGTCTTTACCTGATAAAGTCATGTTAGGATATGTCATTTTTCCAGTGAGAGCTTTTGTGCAGAACCCACTAAGGTGTTGCAGATGCCAAGATTATGATCATGTTGCAGCAGTTTGTAGAAGGGAGATTACAATATGTGAGAAGTGTGCAGGAGGGCATGGGACAAAGGAATATGTAGTATCGGTGGAAAGAAATGTGCATGTCCGTTCTGGGGTGCTCATGTTGCTGGGGATCAGAAGTGTCCAGTGTGATAGACAGGTTGAGATTGCCAGGGTCAGAGTAGAACAGGTGTCATATGCTGAGGCAGTGAAGAGAGTAGAGGATGATGGGTCAAGGGTGAGTAGAAGGCCTAGGCTAATACAGAGTGATAGGAATTTGTGCTTCAGTAAGGTTGGCTTATTAGCATTCATTGCCATGGTTATCAACTGTACTGCAGAAATGGCAGGTAAATCACAGAAAACAGATGTTGTGGTGGCAGCTGCAGAGAAGTAGTTGGGTGTATGAGGTTTTACTGCAGAAGAGTTGCATGGTGTGCTGAACGAAAGAGTTCCATCCTCCCAGGCCTGGTGTAGGATCAGTTAACGAATGGGGTGGGGAAAGTAGTGGAATGGGGCGGTGATAAACAAAAAAATGAAATAGTGGTGCAATTTTTTCCATTTAGGAACATGAAAATAAAAATAATTTAGTGTAGGTAGGCCGTGACTGGCCTCACACTACAGTACTGTGTACGCACCTTAAAAATTGGATGCAATCCACAAACCCAAAGAAGAAGAAGAAGAGCAAGCAGACCAACAAGGGAGCCCCAGACCCAGAGGTCAATGGTGGCACTCTCCTGTGGTCTGCTCACTCCTGGTGAAGGTCTGATCTTTGGTCCCTCCTCCGCGCCTTGTCTGGTGGTCTGGTGCTGGAAACCGGTGACTGGGTGGATGCTGGTGCTGTGACTGGGCCTGCAGAGGGGAGGAAGGACAACCTGAGGAGCAAGCAGACACACAAGGGAGCTCTAGACCCGGAGTTCAATGGTGGCACTCCCCTGTGGTCCACTCGCTCCGGGTGAAGGTTAGATGTTTGGCCCCTCCTCAACGCTTTGTCTGGTGTTTTGGGGCTGGAGTCAGGGAGCTGGGTCATTGCTGATGCTGGGACTGGGATTGGTGCTGGATCTACAGTATAAGGGGAGGAAGGACAACAAATAAAACCACCCCCAGGCCACCAGTTGGGGAATCCTGGTGTAGAGAGAGGTAGGGGTAAAGAGAATGTGTCCATCGGCCTTGGCTGCTGCTGGGGTGTGGTTGGTGGTGTGGGGCGTGGAGAAGGAGGGATGTGGCGGCGAGGCTGGAGGACAGGTCTGGGGTTGGTATTGGTCTGAGCGGCACAGAGGGCGGTTTAGATGTTGATGTCCTTTCATCTTGCCACCCCCCATACTGCCCTCACCTGGTCCGGGTCTTTGTGGAAGTCTGTGATGGCGTGATCCCTGAGAAGGATAGTGATCCTCCTCCTCAGGGTTGATCGGTCAGTGGTTTGTTGTTGGTAGACCCTGATGTTCCTTGTCTTCTGCTTGATGACACCGATGATCCTCCACTGCTAGCAGAGCTGGGTGGTGGTGCATCCGCCGAGAGGACCATTCAGGATGTTCTCTTCCATCAAGCGAGGTAGGGTCAGCAACATGTTGGGAGAGACAGAGGGAACAAACAGGGCCCAGACCCGCATGGCCACGGGGGACTCAACAAACAAATGGTAGAAGTTTTCCGTGTCAGTGCAGCCATAGGGGCAGTTCTCTGTATGTTTTATGTGCCACCTATACCTGAATTTCCTGGTGGGGCAGCAACCATGAACAGCCATCCATGAGATGTCTGTCTTTCTGTTTGTGATGCAGTGGTGATTGACATTTAACCATACCTGTTGCTGTTCCATGGCTGAGCTGTCTCTCAGGTGGGCGATGGTGTCCTTGGAGCGAATGTAGGCCACAATGTCCTTGTACTTCCAGGATTCCTGCCCAGCCGTGGGCAGACCTAACCTAAAGGAAAAATCTCTCCACACATTGTACACTGGTGGGGGGTCCCAGCAGTAGGGGACAGAGTGGTTGTTGGTGCTGAATACGAGGGTTCTGAGGATGGGGGTGGCAAAATACCTGGCTTTCCTGTCTGTCTTGTGGATGTAGGTGACCAATTTGGATAGTGCCTGGGACCACCTTCCCCCATTCTCAACTGTGTACAAGGTGCTGCGTTTGAGTCGCTCCATCTGGCATCTCCAGACAAAGGAGAACATCATGCATTCAATCTACTTGCTGGTCGCACTGTCTGGGGAAAACAGCCTGCCAAGGTACAGGAGAATGGTGAGAATGATAGCCTTCAGGACCAGGATCTTATCCAACATTGTAAGGGGTCTTCTGTTGGATGTGGCGCATGGTCTTCTCCCACCTTCATCCCTCTGGAAAGTGACCACCAGCAGCTTGATGGTCTCTGTTTTGACAGGGAAAGAGGTGGTGAGAGGCTTAGGCCAGTCCTGTGACAGGAACAGTTGGGCTATTACTGAGGGAAGGTGTGTCTGGTTTGGTGAGGGCCTTGGTCATGATTTTGTAGTCGACGGAGAGGAGGTTTATGGGGCGTCAGTTCGGAGGTCCTTGAGGTCCCTTTCTTTGGGATAAGAGAGGGAAAGGGAAAATCTAGTCAGTTGCACAACTGAATGCATTCAACTGAAATGTGTTGTGCGCATCAAACCCAACCCCTCTGAATCAGAGAGGTGTGGGGGGCTGCCTTAATTGATGTCCACGACCGTACTCTGTCCCATGTACCCACCCTCTTTTACCTGTATACTGCTCTGAAGACTTCTGCCATGTCATCTTTGAGGAGATCCCAGAAGGTCTGATAAAATATTCCTGGGATCCCATCCGGTCCTGGTGCTTTGTGTCTGTTCAGGGAGCACACGTCTCGGGTGAACTCCTCTGCGGTAAGGTGAGGGTTCTCGCTCTAACCACCCTCGGTGACTCTGTCTACATCATCTAGGATGGTGGCCATAAGGGCCTCATCTGTAGGCTTGATGTCATGCAGCCTACCGTAGAACTGCCTGGCTACCCCCAGGATGTCGTCACTGCTGGTTACAGAGTCCCCTTGGTTGCTGTACAGGGAAATTATGTGTTTTTGTTTTGACCATGCTCTGCAAAAGAAGAAGCGGTGCATTTCTCCTCCTCCAGACCCTGGGGGTTTGACTTGTGCTGGATCTTCTCTTTTTGGTTTTGGCCAGCTCTTGGGCCACATCCCACCCCTCTAGCTGGAGGGGGCTAAGACATTGTTGGGCCTTGTTGTGGTGTTCAAAACTGTCCCTCTTCTCCCTAGCTTTCCTCCGCCCAATTTCCCGGAAGTATCCCTGGGCCTGGCCTTTACCATTTCCCACCACTCAGGGAGTCAAATAGCTCTTGCAATATTCTCCACTCCAGGTATTGTCTGGAGAAGTAGAGCTTGACTGCTAGGAAAGATGTATTCATCCTCCCTACTCACTAGGTCTTCCCAATCTAAGGACACAGTCAGCATCTTGTGGTCTGAGAAGTGCACCGCTTGGCTTGTCAGGGAGCACATTCTGAGACCTGGAAAGAGCAAGAACATATCAATCCTGGAGTAGGATGCACCGGAGGAACTCATCCATGTTGATGTTGGAGGGTAGGTGCCACCAGCATCTGTAAGGGAGACGTCATCCATGATTTATTATAGTTCCTGTGTGCTACGGTCTCTCCTGGGCCTGCTGCGGTCGTTGTCTCGGAGGGCACTGGTGTGAGAGATGAGCAGGAGTGACTGAAGCTGTTTGAAGAGGGATTCTCTCTCGGCCACGTTGGTGGGGCCATACACATTAACACAGTTTTAGAAACTTTAGAGTGTTTTCTATACAAATATACTAATTATATGCATATTCTCGTTTCGAGGCAAGAGTAGCCACCAGTTTAAATCGGGTATGTTTTTTATCCGGCCGTGCAAATACTGCCCCCTAGCCCCACCAGGTTAACCTGTTATGGATAGGGGGCAGTATTTTCACGACCGGATAAAAAATGTACCCGATTTAATCTGATTATTACTCCTGCCCAGAAACTAGAATATGCATATAATTATTAGCTTTGGATATTTTGAATTTTTTTGTCACGAAACTCGCCGGGCGCGTCACCCTTCTTTACCCTTCGGATAGTGTCTTGAACGCACAAACAATACGCCGCTATTTGGATATAACTATGGATTATTTGGAACCAAACCAACATTTGTTATTGAAGTAGAAGTCCTGGGAGTGCATTCTGACGAAGAACAGCAAAGGTAATCCAATTTTTCTTATAGTAAATCTGAGTTTGGTGAGGGCTAAACTTGGTGGGTGTCAAAATAGCTAGCCCGTGATGGCGAGCTATCTACTCAGAATATTGCAAAATGTGCTTTCACCGAAAAGCTATTTTAAAATCGGACATAGCGATTGCATAAAGGAGTTCTGTATCTATAATTCTTAAAATAATTGTTATGTTTTTTGGAACGTTTATCGTGAGTAATTTAGTAAATTCACCGGAAGTTTCGGTGGGTATGCTAGTTCTGAACGTCACATGCTAATGTAAAAAGCTGTTTTTTGATATAAATATGAACTTGATTGAACAAAACATGCATGTATTGTATAACATAATGTCCTAGGAGTGTCATCTGATGAAGATCATCAAAGGTTAGTGCTGCATTTAGCTGTGGTTTTGTTTTTTTGTGACATTATATGCTAGCTTGAAAAATGGGTGTCTGATTATTTCTGGCTGGGTACTCTGCTGACATAATCTGATGTTTTGCTTTCGCTGTAAAGCCTTTTTGAAATCGGACAGTGTGGTTAGATAAAGGACAGTCTTGTCTTTAAAATGGTGTAAAATAGTCATATGTTTGAAAAATGGAAGTTTTCGAGGACTTTGTATTTCACGCCACGCCCATCATTGGATATTGGAGCAGGTGTTCCGCTTGCGGAACGTCTCGATGTAAGTTAATCAATGTTATTCCATTAGTTTTATAAGTCTCCCATAAATTTATTTTTCCAGGTAAGTTGACTGAGAACACATTCTCATTTACAGCAATGACCTGGGGAATAGTTTCAGGATGAATGAGCCAATTGTAAGCTGGGGATGATTAGGTGGCTGTGATGGTATGAGTGCCAGATTGGGAATTTAGCCAGGACACCGGGGTTAACACCCCTACTCTTACGATAAGTGCAATGGGATCTTTAATGACCTCAGAGAGTCAGGACAGCCGTTTAACATCCCATCCAAAAGACAGCACCCTACACAGGGCAGTGTCCCCAATCATATTCTTTAGACCAGAGGAAAGAGTGCCTCCTACTGGCCCTCCAACACCACTTCCAGCAGCATCTGGTCTCCCATCCAGGGACTGACCAGGACCAACCCTGCTTAGCTTCAGAAGCAAGCCAGCAGTGGGATGCAGGGTGGTATGCTGCTGGCATATTAATGTACAGTGAATACAATAAAACAACGTTTGTTTGTATAAAGATGAGAGAGAGCTTACTGGGTTGATCTACTCAAGACTGAATTGGCTGCTCTGTTTCATGTATACCTGAGAGGAAGTTAGAACCTCTTGAGGACCCCTTCGAGATAAAATCCCGTTAACGGGATTGGTTGGACAACAACCAGAGAGATAGCACGGCGCGAAATTTAAAAAAAAATAATCTCAAAATTAAAATTCAAGTATTATACGGCATTTTAAAGATACTTCACTCGTTAATCCAATCACATTGTCCAATTTCAAAAAGGCTTTACGGTGAAAGCAAAACATTAGATTATTTTAGGATAGAACCTTAGCAAAAAAAATAGCTGTTTTCCAAGCACGGATAGCCGTCATTAAACCAGATATATAGCTAAAATTAAGCACTAACCTTTGACAATCTTCATCAGATGACACTCCTAGGACATCATGTTAGACAATACATGCATTCTTTGTTCGATCAAGTTCATATTTATATCCAAAAACCCAATTTTTACATTGGCGCGTGACGTTCAGAAAATGTTTTCTCCCCATAACAGCGGTGAATAGGCACATTAATTTACAGAAGAACTCATAAACGTTGACAAAATGTATAACAATTATTTCAAGAATTAGAGATAATCTACTCCTTTATTCAACCACTTTGTCAGATTTCAAAATAACTTTACGGAAAAAGCACATTGGTCAATATTCTGAGTACAGAACTTAGCCTTCAATGCTAAGCTATACAGTTAGCCTACAACCACGGCGTTGACAAATCTCTAAAAATATGTTCGAAATATTTTCTTACCTTTGCTGATCTTCGGCGGAATGCACTCTGTACAAATACCACCGTTTTGTTGACCCATCCAGAACACTTTACAATGCCATGTTGCGTGGTCGCAAATCCATAGACAAAATGTTCAAAAGTTCCATTACCGTTTGTAGAAACATCTCAAATGATGTTTACGATCAATCCTTTAGGGTATTTTTAACGTAAAATTGCAATAATTTTACAACCGGGCAATAGGTATTCATCCCAGAAGAATAATAACAAACAGCGAAGTCATGTGCACACGCATCACGTTCACCTGTCCTCAGACTGGCCAGTGATTGACTGAGCCACAATTTTCTGCCCGGTAACAGGTGACGGATGAAACCAGTTCCTAAAGATTGTTGACAGCCAATGGAAGCCTTAGGAGATGCAACGTAAATCCTATGTCACTGTAGTTTTTCAAGGGATTCAAAAGAAAAACTACATTTCTAATTTCTCCCACTTCCTGATACAATTTTTCTCAGGTTTTTGCTTGCCATATTGAGAAATGGATTCTGAGGTCAAATGGGCAAGACAAAAGATTCAAGTGCCTTTGAATGGAGTATAGTAGTAAGTGGCAGGTGCACCAGTTTGTGTCAAGATATGCATAATATGCATATTCTATTTTCTGGGCCAGAGTAGTAACCTGTTTAAATTGGGTACGTTTTTCATCCGGCCATGAAAATACTGCCCCCTAGCCCCAAGACTAAGTCCTCAGACATTCATTCTGTTGATCATTCTCCTCACTAGACTAGACTACTAACTATGTGAAGATAGGATGAATCATGGCTTGGAGGTGTTAGACAATAGTGCCTGACTGTCTTGGTATGTGAGTGGTGAATAGAAAGAAGAGAGTAACAAGAGAAGTCCACCTCTAGCAGCATTCAGTCCTCGTCAAAGCCAAGCCAGACAGTCTAGACAACATAGCAGAACTCTGAACCGACAGGGAGGCGGGTGCCAGATGGACCCTCAGGGCTGCAACGGGCACAGATGGGGAGGTGGGTGGCACACAGGCAGGACAGAACAGAAGCAACACTTCCTCTTCCACAGCCAGGATATGGAGAGAGAGATGGAGAGGGGGAGAGAGACACAGACAGACAGACAGAGAAATGGAGAGAGAGAGAGAGAGAGAGAGAGAGAGAGAGAGAGAGAGAGAGAGATGGGGAGAGAGGGAAAGACAACAAGATACAAACCCATACATGGTGACAAAGATGAACATCTTTCCTGGAGCTTGATCAACAAAATGTGGGAATTGATTCACAAAATGCGCAGACACATTTTTTTCTTCAAAACTGTACGTTGCACCGGTGTTTTACTAATTAAAGCACTCACCAATGACCCAGTGATTACTATCAAGTAATTACCCATTGACTGTGAACAGAGAGAACTTTTAGCATCAGATAAATACTACACCAGGAAACAAATCAATCAGGATGTTCTTGCATGTTTGTACACAGCACATTCTCCAGTGTTAAATTAACACTGAGAGTGTTCAATTTAACACTGGTCCATTGTCTATTCGGGTACACACTTTCTGTTAAATGAACACAGTGCAAAGCTGTATTTATATATTTCCCAGAGTCCCTTGCCTTTCAAGTGAATTGTAGAGTTACCATCCATAACTGTATTTGTTAGTGACAGAGAGATGATTGTTGCATTAATCCATTTTCAGTCCTGTGACCTTCAGCAAGTGAAGCCCTAAGTGAAGATATCATCATTAAAATGTAATTATTGAACAGAATAAAACAAACACAGAGTATATAAAACATTAGGAACATCTTCCTAATTTTGAGTTGCATCCCCCACTTTTGCCCTCAAAACAGGCTCAATTCATCGAGGCATGGACTCTACAAGGTGTTGAAAGTGTTCCATAGGGATGCTGGCACATGTTGACTGCAATGCTTCCTGCAAATGTCTCGAATTGGCTGGATGTCCTTTGGGTGGTGGATCATTCTTGATACACATGGGAAACTGTTGAGTGTTAAAACCCAGCAGCGTTGCAGTTCTTGACACAAACTGGTGCACCTGCCACTTACTACTATACTCCATTCAAAGGCACTTGAATCTTTTGTCTTGCCCATTCAACCTCAGAATCCATTTCTCAATTATCTCAAGGCTTAAAAATCCTTCTTTAACCTGTCTCCTCCCCTTCATCTACACTGACTGAAGTGGATTTAACAAGTGATATCAATATTTACATTGATTGTGATATGTTGTTGTTTATCTATCTCAGTTGAATGCACTGACTTTAAGTCCCTCTCGAAAAGAGCATCTGTTAAATGACCAATACAATTACAGCTCTCGAAAGTATCTTGTTACAAAATACATTGGATTGTACTTCAGCCCAATAAAATTAAAATGACAAAATACTCAGAAGATATTGAAATACATATTTCAAATACATTTAACAGGAATACTCTCCATCTCTGCAGGCAGCAGACAACCCTGGTGAAGTGGGCCAAGAGGATCTCCCATTTCTCCGAGCTGCCACTGGACGACCATCCTACCAAGACCAGGTACAGCGCATCTCACATGCCATAGCATACATATTCATGGATGCTCACAAACACATACCACTTGCATACATACACATGCACACATATAATAACCCCATATACACAACACTTGATAATCGGGTAATTAATGTAGTCACAATAAACTATTCAATCCAGGCTAAACTCTCACTCTCTCTGTCAGGCTGGAAAGAGCTACTTATTGCCTCATTCTCATATTACTCTAAAGCAGTGCCCACAGCGTTTGAGTGGGCTCCATCTTTGACAGGTCAGAGGTCAGCCCTCACATACACAAAGGGTCCTACTTCTTGAAAAAAAATTGGGATTTTTGACCATAGTCAGCACATTTACATGCACACTAAAATAATTAGACATTAAGCTGATTATGGCTATACAGCAGTAAAATTGGGCTCTGTTTTTTCCTGTTACATTGCCTCACTGTCACTTGTGTTATGGTCTCCAGGGTTCTGACCGTGCTGGTGTCTAAGATGAATGACATGCAGATGGATAAGACAGAGCTGGGCTGCCTCCGAGCCATCATCCTATTCAACCCAGGTTAACACTCATGCCTTCAAATATTTTTTTTTCAAAAAAAATTAGCCTTTTTACATTAGCAGTGTCACGGTCGTGATAATGGACGGACCAAGGCGCAGCGTGATTTGAGTTCCACATACTTTTATTAAGTGAAAACTTCTCAACAAAACAATAAACAAGCAACGACACGTGACTTACGTGGTGCAACAAGCACAAACAATATCCCACAAAAGCAGGTGGGAACAGGGACACCTTAAGTATGATCCCCAATTAGAGACAAAGATAATCAGCTGCCTCTAATTGGGAACCATACTCAATCCCAAACATAGAAATAAATGGACTAGAACACCCCCTAGTCACGCCCTGACCTACAACACCATAGAGAACCAAGGGCTCTCTATGGTCAGGGCATGACAAGCAGTTGTCACAAAGTGCTTTACAGAGTTACCCAGCCTAAAACCCCAAAGAACAAGCAATGCAGAGTCAGAAGCACAGTTGCTAGGAAAAACACCCTAGAAGGCAGAAGCCTAGGAAAAACCTTGAGAGGAACCTGGCTACGAGGGGTGACCAGTCCTCTTCTGGCTGGACCGGGGTAGAGATTTAAAAATACATATGGCCATTAAGGCCAGATCATTTTTCAAGACGTTCAAGACGTTCAAACTTTCATTGATGACCAACACGGTCAGATAATAACCATGATGGCTATATGGAGGGAGCAACACTTCAAGATTCTGTCAGATGGGTTTTCATAGTCAGAGATTCATTTTAATTATAAAATAGGGGGTGTGAGGTGGGGTTGTTATAAGGCTCTAATCACCATACTGTAGGGATGGCCAACTCCAACCAGTTCCTGATGATCAGTTGATTAGAAGGATCAGGTCTGTTAGAGCAGGGCTAGAACAAAAGCCTGAACAACCCAATGGCTGTCAGGAGGAAGGTTGGCCACCCCCGCTGTAAATCAATTACCATAGAACCCCCCAAAAAGTATATTCAAAGTTTTTGTCTCTAATTTAACAGGTGCTGGTACAGGTTGGTGGGACTACAATTATTTGAGACTCATGGGACAATCACACAATTTTCTTTTTCGCATTATCATTTGCAGATTTCATTTATATTGAAAAAAAATAAAATGCAACAAATAAGTCAATTTAAATAAATAAATTAGGCCCTAGTCTATGGATTTCACATGATTGGGCAGGGGCGCATCCATGGGTGGGTTTGGGAGAGCATAGGGCCATTTACATTACATTTAAGTCATTTAGCAGACGCTCTTATCCAGAGCGACTTACAAATTGGTGCATTCACCTTATGATATCCAGTGGAACAACCACTTTACAATAGTGCATCTAAATATTTTAAGGGGGGGGGGGGGGTTAGAAGGATTACTTTATCCTATCCTAGGTATTCCTTAAAGAGGTGGGGTTTCAGGTGTCTCCGGAAGGTGGTGATTGACTCCGCTGTCCTGGCGTCGTGAGGGAGCTTGTTCCACCATTGGGGTGCCAGAGCAGCGAACAGTTTTGACTGGGCTGAGCGGGAACTGTGCTTCCTCAGAGGTAGGGAGGCGAGCAGGCCAGAGGTGGATGAACGCAGTGCCCTTGTTTGGGTGTAGGGCCTGATCAGAGCCTGAAGGTACGGAGGTGCCGTTCCCCTCACAGCTCCGTAGGCAAGCACCATGGTCTTATAGAGGATGCGAGCTTCAACTGGAAGCCAGTGGAGAGAGCGGAGGAGCGGGGTGACGTGAGAGAACTTGGGAAGGTTGAACACCAGACGGGCTGCGGCATTCTGGATGAGTTGTAGGGGTTTAATGGCACAGGCAGGGAGCCCAGCCAACAGCGAGTTGCAGTAATCCAGACGTGAGATGACAAGTGCCTGGATTAGGACCTGCGCCGCTTCCTGTGTGAGGCAGGGTCGTACTCTGCGAATGTTGTAGAGCATGAACCTACAGGATCGGGTCACCGCCTTGATGTTAGTGGAGAACGACAGGGTGTTGGCCAGGGTCACGCCAAGGTTCTTAGCACTCTGGGAGGAGGACACAAGGGAGTTGTCAACCGTGATGGCGAGATCATGGAACAGGCAGTCCTTCCCCGGGAGGAAGAGCAGCTCCGTCTTGCCGAGGTTCAGCTTGAGGTGGTGATCCGTCATCCACACTGATATGTCTGCCAGACATGCAGAGATGCGATTCGCCACCTGGTTATCAGAAGGGGGAAAGGAGAAGATTACTTGTGTGTCGTCTGCATAGCAATGATAGGAGAGACCATGTGAGGATATGAAAGAGCCAAGTGACTTGGTGTATAGCGAGAATAGGAGAGGGCCTAGAACAGAGCCCTGGGGGACACCAGTGGTGAGAGCACGTGGTGCGGAGACAGATTCTTGCCACGCCACCTGGTAGGAGCGACCAGTCAGGTAGGACGCAATCCAAGCGTGGGCCGCGCCGGAGATGCCCAACTCGGAGAGGGTGGAGAGGAGGATCTGATGGTTCACAGTATCAAAGGCAGCAGATAGGTCTAGAAGGATGAGAGCAGAGGAGAGAGAGTTAGCTTTAGCAGTGCGGAGAGCCTCCGTGACACAGAGAAGAGCAGTCTCAGTTGAATGACCAGTCTTTAAACCTGACTGATTTGGATCAAGAAGGTCATTCTGAGAGAGATATCAGGAGAGCTGGTCAAGGACGGCACGTTCAAGAGTTTTGGAGAGAAAAGAAAGAAGGGATACTGGTCTGTAGTTGTTGACATCGGAGGGATCGAGTGTAGGTTTTTTCAGAAGGGGTGCAACTCTCGCTCTCTTGAAGACGGAAGGGACGTAGCCAGCGGTCAAGGATGAGTTGATGAGCGAGGTGAGGTAAGGGAGAAGGTCTCCGGAAATGGTCTGGAGAAGAGAGGAGGGGATAGGGTCAAGCGGGCAGGTTGTTGGGCGGCCGGCCGTCACAAGACGCGCGATTTCATCTGGAGAGAGAGGGGAGAAAGAGGTCAAAGCACAGGGTAGGGCAGTGTGAGCAGGACCAGCGGTGTCGTTTGACTTAGCAAACGAGGATCGGATGTCGTCGACCTTCTTTTCAAAATGGTTGACGAAGTCATCCGCAGAGAGGGAGGAGGGGGGGGAGGAGGATTCAGGAGGGAGGAGAAGGTGGCAAAGAGCTTCCTCGGGTTAGAGGCAGATGCTTGGAATTTAGAGTGGTAGAAAGTGGTTTTAGCAGCAGAGACAGAAGAGGAAAATGTAGAGAGGAGGGAGTGAAAGGATGCCAGGTCCGCAGGGAGGCGAGTTTTCCTCCATTTCCACTCGGCTGCCCGGAGCCCTGTTCTGTGAGCTCGCAGTGAGTCGTCGAGCCACGGAGCAGGAGGGGAGGACCGAGCCGGCCTGGAGGATAGGGGACATAGAGAATCAAAGGATGCAGAAAGGGAGGAGAGGAGGGTTGAGGAGGCAGAATCAGGAGATAGGTTGGAGAAGGTTTGAGCAGAGGGAAGAGATGATAGGATGGAAGAGGAGAGAGTAGCGGGAGAGAGAGAGCGAAGGTTGGGACGGCGCAATACCATCCGAGTAGGGGCAGAGTGAGAAGTGTTGGATGAGAGCGAGAGGGAAAAGGATACAAGGTAGTGGTCGGAGACTTGGAGGGGAGTTGCAATGAGATTAGTGGAAGAACAGCATCTAGTAAAGATGAGGTCAAGCGTATTGCCTGCCTTGTGAGTAGGGGGGGAAGGTGAGAGGGTGAGGTCAAAAGAGGAGAGGAGTGGAAAGAAGGAGGCAGAGAGGAATGAGTCAAAGGTAGACGTGGGGAGGTTAAAGTCACCCAGAACTGTGAGAGGTGAGCCATCCTCAGGAAAGGAACTTATCAAGGCGTCAAGCTCATTGATGAACTCTCCAAGGGAACCTGGAGGGCGAAAAATGATAAGGATGTTAAGCTTGAAAGGGCTGGTAACTGTGACAGCATGGAATTCAAATGAGGAGATAGACAGATGGGTCAGGGGAGAAAGAGAGAATGTCCACTTGGGAGAGATGAGGATTCCAGTGCCACCACCCCGCTGGCCAGATGCTCTCGGGGTATGCGAGAACACGTGGGCAGACGAGGAGAGAGCAGTAGGAGTAGCAGTGTTATCTGTGGTAGTCCATGTTTCCGTCAGCGCCAAGAAGTCGAGGGACTGGAGGGTAGCATAGGCTGAGATGAACTCTGCCTTGTTGACCGCAGACCGGCAGTTCCAGAGGCTGCCGGAGACCTGGAACTCCACGTGGGTCGTGCGTGCTGGGACCACCAGGTTAGAGTGGCAGCGGCCACGCGGTGTGAAGCGTTTGTATGGCCTGTGCAGAGGGGAGAGAACAGGGATAGACAGACACATAGTTGACAGGCTACAGAAGAGGCTACGCTAATGCAAAGGAGATTGGAATGACAAGTGGACTCCACGTCTCGAATGTTCAGAAAGTTAAGCTTACGTTGCAAAAATCTTATTGACTAAAATGACGAAAATTATACAGTACTGCTGGCTGGTGAAGTAGGCTAGCTAGCAGTGGCTGCGTTGTTGACTTTGTTTGAACGTGTAGCTGGCTAGGTAACCTCGATAGTTTCAGTACTACACCTTATCATGATACAAAAGCAACTATGTAGCTAGCTAACATATCACTAATCAAGACGTTCCTTTGTAATGTATTTAGTTTCTACAATGCTGCTCTACGTTTCTACAATGCTGCTTCCCCGTAGAGCATGGTGTTTGCAACACCAGGGTTGTGGGTTCGATTCCCACGGGGGCCAAGTACGAAAAAAAAAAAATGTATGAAAATGAAATGTATGCATTCACTACTGTAAGTCGCTCTGGATAAGAGCGTCTGCTAAATGACTAAAAATGTAAATGTAATGTATTTGAGAGCCAGGTCCACCCACTGGAAAGCCAGGCCCAGCCAATCAGAATGAGTTTCTACCCACAAAAGGGATTTATTACAGACAGAAATAGTCCTCAGTTTCATCAACTGTCTCAGACAATCCCGCAGGTGAAGAAGCCAGATGTGGAGGTCCTGGGCTGGCATGGTTACATGAGGTCTGCGGTTGTGAGGCTGGTTAGAAGTACTGCCAAATTCTCTAAAATGACGTTGGAGGTGGCTTATGGTAGAGCAATGAACATTCAATCCTCTGGCAACAGCTCTGGTGGACATTCCTGCAGTCAGCATGCCAATTGCACGCTCCCTCAAAACTTGAGACATCGGTGGCATTGTGTTGTGTAAAAAAACTGCACATTTTATCCCCAGCATAAGGTGCACCTGTGTAATGATCATGCTGTTTAATCAGCTTCTTGATATGCCACACATGTCAGGTGGATGGATTATCTTGGCAAAGATGAAATGCTCACTAACAGGGATGTTAACAAATGTGTGCACAACATTTTACAGAAATAAGCTTTCTGTGTCTATCTACGATTTCTGGGATCTTTTATTTCAGCTCATGAAACATGGGACAAACATTTTACATGTTGCATTTATATTTTTGTTCAGTATATTTTAATCTTTAACAAATCAGTATTATGCAGCTGTTGATCTCAATTTCAATGTTCTACTAAAATTCATGGTTTGTACAACTTTGTTTATGTATTTTACATGACTTTGGTTTCATATGAATGTGGCAGAGATTAGTTTTCCTTTCTTCCAGTTATAATAAAAATGTTTTCAAGACTGTTCCTGTGCTTCCATCATGATTTTAGAAGACTGTATAGGCTATTTATATTAACGTTTTTTAAGCCTTTAAATAAAAATGTCTGATGTTGGTCATTCGTATAAGCCAATATCAAGCCAGCTGTGAATTCATTGGTGGTATGAGCATAAAATACAGATGCCAGATTTGAAATGGTTGGTAAGCCATTGGATCGTCCACATTGTACTACCGGACAAAATGGCATCAACCCTTTTGCCAGCTGATGGTAGGCTAAACTGAGATGCCAATGTTTGCTCAACAACTGATGATTGTTTTTGAACCTTTGAATAGAGAGAGGAATCAGTCAGCACTCAAGCACATGCCTTAGTGCAGGGCCAGATGCAGCATCAGGGTCAAATTCAGACCCACAATCACTGTAACATCTACTATAGTCACTGCTGCTGCTACTGTTTTACAGTGAGAAGGTAAGTAAGCCTTGGACAAGTAAGCCTTGTCTGAGCCAGAACGGCCCATAGGGGCAGGAGCCCATCTCCTGATTCTATAGCGTGAGGCAGCTTGACTTACCTAGTTAAATAAAGGTGAAATGAAAATAAATAAAATATGTACAATTACACCTCCTAGACAGGACGCTAGTCTGTTGTATGGCCTCACCCCTAATCTAGCTTCTTAATGCTGAGTGACTCGACCAGGGAAAAATATTTAAGGAAAACACAAATTTGCAGTGTGCAAACTTAACATGATGGACATGAATGGCATTTACTCTCACGTGTGGGCAAAAATAACTGTATGAAAGCCCCCAATTGGCCACACCTCCTGGAAATAACCTATGGATTACATTTAAAAAGACCCAGGTGCTAGGTCAAACTCAACTGGTGGTAAAATTAACCCATGTTTGGCTAATCAGATTATTTATTTATTTCTTATGACATTGCACAGATATAAAGGAATGCTTAGGTTATATCAGGTCACTTTTCATTTTTGAGCACATGTATCATATTGTAAGTAATACTTCTTGTTGAAAAGCTTGTTTCCAATATTGGAAGATATGGTACTTTTTTATTTGACCTCCAATCTCCCATGGGAGTTATACAGTTCAAAGTATGGTTCTCTGTAGTTCAAAGTCTGACAGAAAGGTCTACTTTCCATTAATGTCTCTGACACCCATGCCAGTGTATGTTAGTGCGATGGTGGTTTAAACTTTATAAGAAATAGAGCCTGATTACAAGCTGAGACCACAGCAGAGACCTCACCAACAGATTCCTCTTTAACATCTCAAACCCAACCTTCTCCCTGGGTGCAGGGCTATAGTCCTGATTACAGGGGAAGTAAAACCACAGGTATGTAAGGCTGCTGAGGGGAGAACGGCTCATAATAATGGCTGAAACAGAGCTAATGGAATGGCATCCAACACATGGAAAGCATGTGTTTGACGTACTTGATACCATTCCACCTATTCCGCTCCAGCCATTACCGCGAGCCCGAGCTCCCCAATTAAGGTGACACCAACTTCCTGTGGTAACCAACACAACTACTTCATACTGTGAGCAGCTAGGACTGCAACAGGAATGCAGTGGAGCTGGAGAGCTGTTTGAGGCGAAAGGAAAACTATCTGTTTGTGGAGAACAGGTCCATTAATGTTGTCCCCCCTCAAAGCACTTCAACTAAACCACAGACTCACCATCATCACCACCATCCGGCTGCATGAAGATGGGTTGGTGGATGGTGTACGGAGTTATTTTACTGATGTTTTATCATAGTAAAGAGGACATGACCCCTGGCAACAGAGGTGTGTGTGTGTGTGTGTGTGTGTGTGTGTGTGTGTGTGTGTGTGTGTGTGTGTGTGTGTGTGTGTGTGTGTGTGTGTGTGTGTGTATGTGTGTGTGTGTGTGTGTGTGTGTGTGTGTGTGTGTGTGTGTGTGTGTGTGTGTGTGTGTGTGTGTGTGTGTGTGTGTGTGTGTGTGTGTGTGAGACGCAGTTAGCAGTGGCCTGCATTTCCAGGTGGCTGCATCTGGGCTCCACTGCTGGTCTCTCTGCTTCAGGGAGTGCTTCGTCTCCGTGAGAGAAACTCTGTGCAGTGGAAATATTTAAAACTGTCTTTTTTCTCAGCACTTAGTCAGTGAATGTGTCTTTCTTTTCAGATGGATTCAGCATCACCTCTTTCTCAAGAAGATATGCTCTGTGAGTTCTCTTCAAACTCTCTTCAAACCTCATTTCCATCCCATTTTCTTTACACAATGTCTTTTTCGTTTGCGTCATATCAAGATTTATTTGGGGGGGTGTATTTTTGATGTGTATTTTGGACTAAAAGCATTCCTCCTCAAGCATACTACTCTCTCTGTCCACCTGAGCTCCTTCCGAGCCATCTCCTCAGTAACATGTCATTACCCTGTCATCATTCATGTCCCTTTAGTAAAATACCAAGTTGAGAATACAGTGACCCCAATGTAGGGGACTGAACACAGCAGACCTGAGGGAGTCCGTTCCCTGAGGCACACTGTTGTGGCGCCACACCAAACTGGAAGTCTTCCGACTAGCTTGGAAAAACAGTACCGTGCAGTATCGAAGAGCCCTCATTGCTGCTCGATCATCCTATTTTTCCAACTTAATTGAGGAAAGAAAATTACGGACTCCTCTTTAAATCTGCGTATTCCTCCAAAGCTCAGTTGTCCTGAGTCTGCACAACTCTGCCAGGACCTAGGATCAAGCGAGACACTCAAGTGTTTTATATATCTCTTGACACAATGATGAAATAATCATGGCCTCTAAACCTTCAAGCTGCATACTGGACCCTATTCCAACTAAACTACTGAAAGAGCTGCTTCCTGTGCTTGACCCTCCTATGTTGAACATTATAAACTGCTCTCTATCCACTGGATGTGTATAAAAATTCCTAAAAGTGGCAGTAATAAAGCCTCTCTTGAAAAAGCCAAACATTGACCCAGAAAACATTAAAAAATATCGGCCCATATCGAATCTTCCATTACTTTCAAAAATGTTTGAACAAGATGTTGTGCAGCAACTCACTGCCTTCCTGAAGACAAACAATGTATACAAAATGCTTCAGTCTGGTTTTATACCCCATCATAGCACTGAGACTGCACTTGTGAAGGTGGGAAATTATCTTTAAATGGCATCAGACCGAGGCTCTGCATCTGTCCTCGATCTCCTAGACTTTAGTGCTGCAATTGATATCATCGATCACCACATTCTTTTGGAGAGATTGGAAACCCAAATTGGTCTACACGGACAAGTTCTGGCCTGGTTTAGATCTTATCTGTCTGAAAGATATCAGTTTGTCTCTGTGGGTGGTTTGTCCTCTAACAAATCAACTGTAAATTTCGGTGTTCCTCAAGGTTCCGTTTTAGGACCACTATTGTTTTCACTATATTTTACCTCTTGGTGATGTCATTCGGAAACATAATGTTAACTTTCACTGCTATGTGGATTACACACGGTTGTAAATTCTGATGAAACATGGTGAAGCCCCAAAATTGCCCTCACTGGAAGCCTGTGTTTCAGACATAAGGAACTGGATGGCTGCAAATGTTCTACTTTTAAACTCGGACAAAACAGAGATGCATGTTCTAGGTCCCAAGAAACAAAGAGATCTTCTGTTGAATCTGACAATTAATCTTGATGGTTGTACAGTCGCCTCAAATTGTAACGGCGTTGGTAGTCGTGGTTTAGGAATGAGGCGCAGGAAGCAACGAGCACAGGGAGTGTTGTTTTTTAATAACACTTTGAGAAACAAAACCAAAGTTCCCAAACACAGGGGAATAAATAAGGTGTGACAATGCCAAGCCGAACATGAACAAGACAGTCGGAAACAACAATTAATCCCGCTCGAAAAGGAGCGGGTCAGCTAACCTAAATAGCCCCTCTAATGGCTAATTGACCACAGGTGTCTAACATAAAAAAAGGGAAAAGCAAAGGGAATCGGTGGCAGCTAATAGGCCGGTGACGACGACCGCCGAGCGCCACCCGAGCAGGAGGGGGCGCCACCGTCGGTGGGAATCGTGACACAAATAAAACTGTGAAGGACCTGCAAAAATCTGAAACTTTCTGTCCAAACATTATGCAGAAAAATTAATCCATGCTTTTGTCACTTCTAGGTTAGACTACTGCAATGCTCTACTTTCCAGCTACCCAGATAATGCACTAAATAAACTTCAGTTAGTGCTAAACACGGCTGCTAGAATCTTGACTAGAACCCCAAAATGTGATCATATTACTCCAGTGCTAGCCTCTCTACACTGGCTTCCTGTTAAGGCAAGAGCTGATTTCAAGGTTTTACTGCTAACCTACAAAGCATTACATGGGCTTGCTCCTACCTATCTTCCCGATTTGGTTCTGCCGTACATACCTACACGTATGCTACGCTCACAAGACGCAGGCCTCCTAACTGTCCCTAGAATTTCTAAGCAAACAGCTGGAGGCAGGGCTTTCTCCTATAGAGCTCAATTTTTATGGAATGGTCTGCCTACCCATGTGAGAGACGTAGACTCGGTCTCAACCTTTACGTCTTTATTAAAGACTCATCTCTTCAGTAGGTCCTATGATTGAGTGTAGTCTGGCCCAGGAGTGTGAAGGTGAACGGAAAGGCACTGGAGCAAGGAACCGCCCTTGCTGTCTCTGCCTGGCCGGTTCCCCTCTCTCCACTGGGATTCTCTGCCTCTAACCCTATTACAGGGGCTGAGTCACTGGCTTACTGGTGCTCTTCCATGCCGTCCCTAGGAGGGGTGCGTCACTTGAGTGGGTTGAGTCACTGATGTGATCTTTCTGTCTGGGTTGGCGCCCCCCCCCCCCCTTGGGTTGTGCCGTGGCAAAGATCTTTGTGGGCTATACTCGGCCTTGTCTCAGGATGGTAAGTTGGTGGTTGAAGATTTCCCTCTAGTGGTGTGGGGGCTGTGCTTTGGCAAAGTGGGTGGGGTTATATCCTGCCTGTTTGGCCCTGTCCGGGTGTATTGTTGGATGGGGCCACAGTGTCTCCCGACCCCTCCTGTCTCAGCCTCCTGTATTTATGCTGCAGTAGTTTATGTGTCGGGGGGCTAGGGTCAGTCTGTTAAATCTGGAGTATTTCTCCTGTCTTATCCGGTGTCCTGTGTGAATTTAAGTATGCTCTCTCTAATTCTCACTCTCTTTCTCTCTTTCTTTCTCTCTTTCTTTCTTTCGTTCTTTCTTTCTCTCTCTCTCTCGGAGGACCTGAGCCCTAGGACCACACCATTTATAAGTCAAAGTCACTAAGTCAGTATGGCAACATAAAGTGTTGTCCAATGGATAAGATATTGCAAAAAACCTTATGGCAACACCAAGTAACCTTGTCAAGAGGTTAGGACCGCTTGGCATACCAGTTAAGGTGTTAGCTTGACATTTATTGGACCCCGGTTTGAGTGTCAGTTGGGGCTGCCCCCCTGAATTTGCTACAATATAGTCCACCACCTTCAGTATGTATTCATGTACCACTCTATTCTCTGCCGTTCAAAAGTCAATGTGTCAACATTAAATATATATCCAACTGAAATATGCCACAGATATATTAAGATACAATAGAGATATATGAGTAGAGACATCAATAGTGTTCTATCTGTTTCTAAGGTAGTTGGAGAGGTTTTTTAGGCAAAGGGAACACAGAAAGATAAATATTGTCAATAATTCCCTAAGAAATGTTTCCTGGAAAAAGGATAAAAGGCCTTTTGTTTCCTTTTTTCTTAGTACTGGAGGTGCCAGATGCAACTTTTCATTGACGGCACCAAAGCATCGATGGCCTCAAGCAACTCTTATGTAAGAATGTCATGCTATTTGAGTGTTCTGTTCCTATTGTCACATTTTAACAATACAGGTCATATAAACTAGCTAGTGAACTGTTCCTGGGTGTCCATTTACTACAGCATGTTATTTTGTAAACAACAGCAGGGCTGGGTAGGTTACTTTCGAATTGTAATCCATTACAGTTACAAGTTACCTGTCCAAAATTGTAATCAGTAATGGAACTTTTGGATAACCCAAACTCAGTAATGTAATCTGATTACATTCAGTTACTTTCAGATTACGTTTCCCTTAAGAGGCATTAGAAGAAGACGAAAATGTATGTTACCAATTGAACGGCATCTATTGCAGGATAAGTCAATGTTAAGGTTTACATAGCTGGCCATATATTGATGTAAAATTTTACTTTATGGGTTGGTTATGTAGGCTTCTTCTAACCCATCGCTTTCTACTAAACGCAGCAAAAAAAAGAAAAGTCCCTTTTTCAGGACCCTGTCTTTTAAAGATAATTCGTAAAAATCAAAATAAATTCACAGATCTTCATTGTAAAGGGTTTAAACACTGTTTCCCATGCTTGTTCAATGAACCATAAACAATTAATGAACGTACGTACACCTGTGGAACGGTCGTTAAGACACTAACAGCTTACAGACGGTATGCAATTAAGGTCACAGTTATGAAAACTTAGGACACTAAAGACGCCTTTCTACTGACTCTGAAAAACATGATCGTGCCTTAGGTATGCTGCAAGGAGGCATACCTAAATTGCAAGGTCTTTACAGTGAGACGCCTAAGACAGAGCTACAGGGAGACAGGATGGACAGCTGATCGTCCTCGCAGTGGCAGACCACGTGTAACATCACCTTCACAGGATCGGTTTATCTAAACATCACACCTGCCGGACAGGTACAGGATGGCAACAACAACTGCCCGAGTTACACCAGGAACGCACAATCCCTCCATCAGTGCTCAGACTGTCCGCAATAGGCTGAGAGAGGCTGGACTGAGGGCTTGTAGACCTGTTGTAAGGCAGGTCCTCACCAGACATCATCGGCAACAACGTCACCTATGGGCACAAACCCACCACCGCTGGACCAGACAGGACTGGCAAAAAGTGCTCTTCACTGACGAGTCGCGGTTTTGTCTCACCAGGGGTGATGGTCGGATTTGCGTTTATTGTCGAAGGAATAAGCATTACACCAAGGCCTGTACTCTGGAGCGGGATCGATTTGGAGGTGGAGGGTCTGTCATGGTCTGGGGTGGTGTGTCACAGCATCATCGGACTGAGCTTGTTGTCATTGTAGGCAATCTCAATGCTGTGTGTTACAGGGAAGACATCCTCCTTCCTCATGTGGTACCCTTCCTGCAGGCTCATCCTGACATGATCCTCCAGCATGACAATGCCACCAGCCATACTGCACGTTCTGTGCGTGATTTCCTGCAAGACAGGAATGTCAGTGTTCTGCCATGGCCAGCGAAGAGCCCGGATCTCAATCCCATTGAGCATGTCTGGAACCTATTGGATCGGAGGGTGAGGGCTAGGGCCATTCCCCCCAGAAATGTCCGAGAACTTGCAGGTGCCTTGGTGGAAGAGTGGGGTAACATCTCACAGCATGGACTGGCAAATCATGGTTTAGTCCATTTTTTATTTTTATTTCACCTTTATTTAATCAGGTAGGCTAGTTGAGAACAAGTTCTTATTTGCAACTGCGACCTGGCCAAGATAAAGCGTAGCAATTCGACACATACAACAACACAGAGTTACACATGGAATAAACAAAACATACAGTCAATAATATAGTACAACAAAAGAAAACAAAAAGTCTATATACAGTGAGTGCAAATGAGGTAAGTTAAGACAATAAATAGGCCACAGGAGATGGAGGAGATGCACTGCAGTACTTAATGCAGTTGGTGGCCACACCAGATACTGACTGTTACTTTGATTTTGATCCCCCTTTGTTCAGGGATACATGTTTCCATTTCTGTTAGTCATGTCTGTGGAACTTGTTCAGTTTATATCTCAGTTGTTGAATCTTGTTGTGTTCATACAAATATTTACACATGTTAAGTTTGCTGAAGTAAACGCAGTTGACAGTGAGAGGACGTTTCTTTTTTTGCTGAGTTTACATGTAATAATACAATTAAATTATATATTTACATTAAAAACCAAAGTCTATCAGAATTCCAGTCATTCCAATAAATGTTATACCCCTTGATCTTCAAGAATAGGACTTGGATATATGGAAGTATAGATTAGCCAAATTGTTTTACTTGAGCATGACCCCAAAACTAAGGGCTTATTAGCCAGCTCTACTCTGTTGTCATGGAGGACTGATTGGGCTCATTGACTCGAGTTGAAAAATAAATGCTGCGCTCATGGAATGTCATGCTTTGAGCACTACTGAAAAGTACTATTTACATGTGAAAAATGAATGCCATATGCCTCATTTGCTATAGGCCTATTGTTTACCTTTTTGTTGGTGACACTTTGATATCTTGATAATATGCAGCTGCTTAAAGGTCAAATCCACAGAGGAAACAATAACAAAACGGTCGCCCCGCCACTGTTTTGGTAAAAAGCTGAGGGATGGGCCTGGAGAAATGTAACCACTCTCAGGTTAATAGACAGAGCTATGGATGCAAGGACTGACCATCCATGATATCAAAATTATTGTTTTAACCATGTTATGAGGCTATATATAGTGTTTGTTTACATTTACAGTGTTAACAAACATTGGAGTAAAGCAAGCTTATATTTTGAGTTTTCACAGAGTGTAACAGTTGAACTAAAGCTCATGAGGCATTTATAAGTTATTTTCTTCAAGAATCAAGGGACATATATATATATATATATATATATATATATATATATATATATATATGTATACATATTTATAAATCCAAAAATGGATGAAGCAACTACAGATTGCCCCGTTAAGTCTATCAAAAGTGTGCAAGTTTGAGCATGTGTCCATTAGGCCTATGGATAATAAAATGTATCTTCATGAATTAGATTGAGCAATAAAAGCCCTACTTTTATTCCATAGGCTGGGATCCGCACTATGCAGCTGTTGCAAGAGCACATTTTTCACTGGCTGTCCACTGGTTTCAAAAACAATGGTTGAAACACGGCTTAAACTTGATGAATTCAACCATTTTTGGGTTAAAAAAATACACATTTAGATTTGTGAACAACCATCCACCAGCCGTAAGGCGCAAATAGCTAAACGAGAGAGCAGCAGTGTGATTCACATCAATGCGCTATGTAGATATCAATAATAAGTGATATCCGTATCGCTGTAGACTACACCAGTGCTGTCATCCTTTCCTCCAAGCTTTTATTCAAGTTGGATAATCTTTGGATGTCGACAGCAGCCGCACCATTGGAAGACATAGCTTGGACCTTAGCCTACAAAAGCCTATTGCTGCTCTTTTCCCACGATCCATCAAACACATCTGCTGTGTCATCATAGTGGTCTCTGACTTGTGGTCAGACTCGCTCAAGTGGAACAAACTTAAACTTTTTGGAATGCTGATATGAATGTCACTGAGAAAACAGAGAAGACTCCCAAAAAATGTTTTTTCAAACATCCTTTCTCAATTTAAAAGTAATTCTCGAAGTAATCATCTAGTTTTTAAAAAGCATCTGTAATCTGATTACAATATTGTTGCTGGTAACGTAACAGACTACAGTTACCATTTTTTTGTAATCCCCAACCCTGAACAACAGTAAACTCCCATGACGGCTGTTGTTATTGTTGTTGTTATTGAGAGAGTACACGTCTACAAATGTGAATCTTCCTCTTCCTCCCCTCTGTTTAACTGTGAGTTCTATCCACTTCCTCCTCCTCCTCCTCCACCCCTCTTGTTTACCTGTCCTGTCCCTGTGTGTGCACACGTGCGTGTGTGTGTGTTCGTGCGTGTGTGTGTGTGTGTGTATGCGTGCGTGTGTGTCACCTGGCTAACAGCGACGTTCCAGGTTGTCACTGCTCTCCTTGCCTACACATCTCTCAGGTTTCAACTAGGACAGAACCATACCTCCCTATCCTCAATAAGAAGCAGGTATTGTTCAGTATTGTTTTGAGGTAGCCAGCGGCCACTCCACACCCAGGACAACGCAAAGACTATTATACAAGTATCAGTAGTGTGGATAGTAGACGACTTCTGCTTAATGTAAACAGTTTAGATTTTTATTTGAGTCAATTAACATAGTGTTCTGTCCAGTAGCAATATTTATTATATGGCCTAATTGTTATTATTGTCAAACATACAGAATGTTACTGCAATAAATGTCCATTTGAATCACCTTGATTGATGTGAATATTATGGGTTGTTATCAGGTACTGTAACTAACAAGCAATGTGTGTCGACTAGAGTTTGTCCTGGTCAGATCACATGATCAGAAAATAAAACCTCCTGGCCCCAGACAAATGCTATGTCCTGCTACAGAAGAGAACGGATCCTCTAAGGATTTTCCAAAACACAATGTAGTACTCCTAACCTTGATTTTAGAAAGAGTGCAGTTTTATATAAAAAAGGGAGAATGCAGTAGTTGGAGCTAGGAACTCAGATGTTGGTTATGTGCAAAAGTAGGTCAGATGAAGTCTAGTCATTATGAACAAAACAGAACAGGCAAGTGGAAACAGGAGGTCTCTGGCAGAAAGAGAGAGAGAGTGAAAGGGAGAGACAGAGAGAGAAAAAGAAAGAGGGAGACAGAGTGTCCTATTTTCGTTTTTGTTCTACCCAACCAGCAATGTTTTGTGATCAGCAGCTGTTTTTTTCATAGAACGCCACTAGTCCAGCTTTATAATTTTCTTCTATTCTTCACCTTCCTCCTCTGAATCCATCACTGCATCTTAGAGGGAAGAATTATCTTAAATTGTTTTTCATGATTATTGGTTTTCACCCTAGTGTGAGAGCTGTATTTTCAGCATCAGGCTACCACATACTGAATTAGAAAAACACAAAAAATACAAAACATTTTTTAACATTTCTTTGAGGTTTCTACCCGGCAACAGTCTCTTTAATGGTTGTGATGACACAAAGTAATATCTATAGTGGGTATCTACAGACTTTTCATGTCTGAGAAGTTAAATCTAATCTAAAGGTTGCTTTAAAGCACTTTCAAAAGCACGAAAGTGTCGGTCAGTATCCTGTTTTTAACAACACTGGAAGTGAAGTGTCCTCATTGCATGGGTGTGTGTGTGTGTGGGCTGGGGGGGGGCTCTTTCTCTTACGGGAACTTGTCACTAGACTTCCCTGTTTTCAACAGAGACTTTCCTGGCATGGGCTTGTGAATGTCCCCCCGGCCTCTGTACTGTTACTCAACCGGGATTTACACAAAACACGGTCCCTGGTACAATCTGCTCCAAGGCCTGTGTAGAAGAGAGGAAGGAAGATCTGGGGAGAAAAAGTGAAAAGTGAGAGAGAAAAAGAGAAAGTGTGAAGAAAGGGCTGATAACAGAATTGACCTGGCTGGATTTCAGCTTAACCTGTCAACATATGGCTCACAATGATGACCTCACAGGTATACCTGTCCAGTGCGGTTTGGTTTGCCTTAGTGATGACATCCTGCTGTTGTGGATGGAAACCAGGTTATTTAGAGATCTTTGTGTGTGGGGGGGTGTGTGCGTATGCGCACTAGAAGACCACAGAGTGATGTTGAGGTGACGTCCCACACAGGACCAACATCCTGTAAACACCTGGCTTTATTGTCCCTCGTCGCCATGGTGACCAGGTTTATTGTCCAGGTGTTTGTTCTAGTGAGGTTTAACTATGCAATGACATCTTCGCCGCCATCATCCAATCCATCCATCCGTGGAATGGAACGGAACCTGGAAGCGGAATGGCACTTATCCCAATTTTTAGCTGTCGTGGTTCCAGAATAATCATGGAGCGTTTAGATGATGTCATAAAGATCCCTTCCTTTCTGACCCGCTGGAGAGGTCTGTTGATGGAGTGGCAGTAGTGCATGGCCTAGCTGTTACCATAGTAGCCTAATACGGCTCAAGTCAATAATAGTGCAGTATTATTATTGGGTGCTAATTGAGATTTGCCCAGAGAGAGAGTATGTGATCCAGAGACACATCTTTGTTTTTCAAACTTATGCCCAGCACATGTTCTATCAAGGGCCTTGACACACACACACACACACACATCTGACACAGTCGAAGACTGTTACATTTTCCTCCAACCCCTTCCGATTCACTTGGCCTTGGATGAAACGTCTGAAAACATGCTATTCCTTCAATTTATGGATGTTGTTTTCCCACATGAGTTCCTTGAATAATACATGCATGGCTGTTGGTTGCCGATATGACATGTCAGCATAGATTGCATTTCTTCCTTCTTGTTCACAACACAAGGTAACTTGGAAGAAGGATTATAAATGGGCAGGTCGGCAATTTTATCTTGAGTTGAAAGCGGGCAAACAGCTCATAGGATTACCCAACAGGCGTTGTGTTTCACAGAGTGGCCAGAGCTAAAATCACGCTGTAGAGTAGAGAAGAGATATAGGGAAGATATAGGGAGATCCTCTTCATTGTATACTTGTAGTCCAATTTGTAGCATCCCCCATAGTATCATGCTCTTGGCTTTTAGATCATTATCTTTCCCGCATTGACATACTTCTATGGCATTTAGCACTAGCAGTTTTAAAAACCTCTTAAGGATCGAAGACAGCAGGGGTTTAAACTGTAGAACCCAGTTCCCACATTTGAATATAAAAATAGATTTTATCAAACAAAACTGCTACATTTTATATCTGGGACCCTCAGGAGGACAAATCAGAGCAAGATTACTGAATCTAAGTATATTATTTACCTTCAGAGTTGAATGTTTCAAGCCAGTTGCTGTGATAAAAGTTTTTTGTTGTTGTGCACTCTCCTCAAACGATGGATGGTATTTTTGCAATGGTATTTTTTCACTGTAATAGCTACTGTAAATTGGACAGTGCTGTTAGATTAACAAGAATGTAAGCTTTCTGGCCATAAAAGACATGTCTAAATCCTGGAAAGTTTGCTGTTTCTTACAAAGCCATTCTAGTCACATTAGCGCACGTTAGCAGCAACCGTCCCCGTATAGGGAAACCGATCCCGTAGATTGTTAAGAGTTAATATTATTGGTTTCATATGCATAAGGTTGACAAAGCACTATGGAATTTTTCACTGGTAGTGTTCTCGTGTTATTGGTTGCAGAAACAGTTTGTTGTTGTTGATGATGCTAACTTAGGGTATAAAGAGAGAGTGTGATGGTAAATAGCTTGTAGTAGCAGCGTTGTTGCTGTAACTTTTGTCATTGTTAAAATGAACAGTGCTGTGCTGGTACGTTGTGTGTATGTGTGTGCATGCGCGCATGTGTGCGTGCATGCGTGTGTGTGTCTGTGGACTGCACTATAAAACATTTCCTGTAATTTTTACAATAAATGACTTGCAGATTTACAGAACCATTACTGTAACACAAATTTACAGCATATTACTGGAACACCTGACTACAGTAACATGCTGTATTACTAGAATTTCCAGTACATTACTGGAAGCACAGTGGTTAGTAACAGATTTATAGTGCAGGTAGCTAGTGCCAATAATTGGCAGTATTTCTGTTACATGTATTTGATATAGGTATTTCAATACCTTCCATACCTATTTTGTATTTTACTGGCATGATCAAAAATTAATAGAGGCCTATTTTGGAACACTTGAATTAGAACGCATGCATTTTGGATTTTCTGATACAAAATTAGACTTGCAAGTAGCCCGCTTAACTACAACATTTTCGGTAACAATAAAATCACATTTCGGTCATTTAGCAGATGCTTGTGTCCAGAGAAACTTACAGTCAGTGCATTCATCTAAGGTTAATCAAAAAAATATATCACAGTCATAGCAAGTAAAACGTTTCTGTAACCGTTACTGGGAATGTTGTTTTAGTTAAGTATACATTGGTCTTCAAAATAGGCTATTTTAGAAACAAGATATCTTTTAGATGTATCTCTGACTTGTGCAAACTACATTATTGTAATAATCAAAGTAATTTGCCATCAGATTCCTGTAAGTTACTGGAAAATGCAGAACAATGTCGCAGTACAATAATGTAAAATGTGCCTACTGTAAGAAAGTAAATACTACTGTAATCATGTTGGTGTTTCACACTATTTTACTGTAATTACATGGGATTAGTGCAAACAGGTTGGCTGTTAGGTATTTGTATATTACAGCATATTTATGAATATTTTGTGTTTTAAATAACTTGCACTTGTCAAGGCCTCAACAAAGGCTTCTAAACTGGCAGTGACTACAAGGCCAAACAAATCGAAGGACATGGCTAGCAATCACTAAAGGTTTGAGACTTGCTGCCACTCTGATCTGTTCACTATATAAATTTGATTATATTGAACTACTACCAAATACAGTGCCTTCAGAAAGTATTCACGCCCCTTGACTTTTCCACATTTTGTTGTTACAGCCTGAATTTAAAATTACCCAATACCCCATGTCAGTGGAATCTTGTTATTAGAATTTTTTACAAAGTAATAAAAATGAAAAGCTTAAATGTTTTGAGTCAATAAGTATTCAACCCCTTTTTTATGGCAAACCTAAATAAGTACAGAAGTAAAGATGTGCACAACAAGTTACGTAATAAGTTGCATGGAGCGTGCTTTCAGGTCACGCGCCTCTATCAAACAGTACACTTCACTCGACCCTCATTCTGGACAGCCCTACTTCTTCATTACACAAAGGAAAAACATCAACCAATTTCTAAAGACTGTTGACATCCAGTGGAAGCGATAGGAACTGCAAGCAACTGCCTTAGAATTCTAGATTCCCAATGAAATATCATTGAAAAGAGAGTGACCACAAAAAAAATAATCCTGGTTGGTTTGTCCTCGGGGTTTTGCCTGTCAAATAAGTTCTGTTATACTCACAGACATTATTCAAACAGTTTCAGTAACTTCAGAGTGTTTTCTATCCAGATCTACCAATTATATGAATATCCTAGATTCTGGGCCTGAGAAACAGGCAGTTTACTTTGGGCATGCTTTTCATCCGGACGTGAAAATACTGCCCCCTATCCCAAAGAAGTTAAAACCTGTTGGGGATAGGGGGCAGTATTTGCACTGCCGGATAAAAAACGTACCCAATTTAATCTGGTTATTACTACTTCCCAGAAACTAGAATATGCATATAATTATTGGCTTTGGATAGAAAACACCCTAAAGTTTCTAAAACTGTTTGAATGGTGTCTGTGAGTATAACAGAACTCATATGACAGGCAAAAACCTGAGAAGATTCCTTACAGGAAGTGCCGTCTCTGACCATTTCTTGGGCTTCTACACTCTCTTTATTGAAAACTGAGGATCTCTGCTGTAACGTGACACTTCCTACGGCTCCCATAGGCTCCCAGAAGGCGGCAAACCGGTGAATGATGTCTTTGGAGCCCCTGGCTGAAAAACATTAGCGCATTTGGATAGTGGTCGATCAGAGGACAATGAGACTGAGGCGCGTGCACGAGGCGACACCATGTTTTTATTTCTTTGAACGTAAACAGGGTTTCCCGGTCGGAATATTATCGCTTTTTTACGAGAAAAATCGCATAAAAATTGATTTTAAACAGCGGTTGACATGCTTCGAAGTACGGTAATGGAATATTTAGAATTTGTTTTGTCACGAAACGCGTCGGGTGCGTCACCCTTCGTCACCCTTCGGATAGTGTCTTGAACGCACGAACAAAACAGAGGATATTTGAACATAACTATGGATTATTTTGAACCAAACCAACATTTGTTATTGAAGTAGAAGTCCTGGGAGTGCATTCTGACGAAGAACAGCAAAGGTAATCACATTTTTCTAATAGTAAATCGGAGTTTGGTGAGGGCCAAACTTGGTGGGGTTCAAAATAGCTAGCCATGATGGCTGGGCTATCTACTCAGAATATTGCAAAATGTGCTTTCACCGAAAAGCTATTTTAAAATCGGACATAGCGATTGCATAAAGGAGTTCTGTATCTATAATTCTTAAAATAATTGTTGTTTTTTGTGAACTTTTATCGTGAGTAATTTAGTAAATTCACCGGAAGTGTTCGGTGGGAATGCTAGTTCTGAACGTCACATGCTAATGTAAAAAGCTGGTTTTGATATAAATATGAGCTTGATTGAACAAAACATGCATGTATTGTATAACATAATGTCCTAGGGGTGTCATCTGATGAAGATCATCAAAGGTTAGTGCTGCATTTAGCTGTGGTTTGGGTTTATGTGACATTATATGCTAGCTTGAAAAATGGGTGTCTGATTATTTCTGGCTGGGTACTCTGCTGACAATCTAATGTTTTGCTTTCGTTGTAAAGCCTTTTTGAAATTTCTTCTCGTAAAAAAGCAATAATTTTCCGACCGGGAGTCGTTGAATCCGTTCAGAGACGATAGAATAAAAACATGGTGTCGTCTCGTGCACAAGCATGAGTCCCTTTGTCCGCTGATAGACCACTTAGCAAAAGCGCTCGTGTGTTTCAGCCAGGGCTTGGATTTACGTCATTCAGCTTTTTGCCGCCTTCTGAGAGCCCATGGGAGCCGTAGGAAGTGTCACGTAACAGCAGAGATCCTCTGTAATGGATAGAGATAATCAAGAAGGGCAAGAAATGGTCAGACAGGGTACTTCCTGAACAGAATCTTCTCATGTTTTGGCCTGCCAAATGAGTTCTGTTATACTCACAGACACCATTCAAACAGTTTTAGAAACTTTGGAGTGTTTTCTATCCAAAGCTAATAATTATATGCATATTCTAGTTTCTGGGCAGGAGTAATAATCAGATTAAATCGGGTACGTTTTTTATCCGGCCGTGAAAATACTGCCCCCTATCCATAACAGGTTAACGAGAGTATTTTCTTTAAAATGGTGTAAAATAGTCATATGTTTGAGAAATTGAAGTAATAGCATTTCTAAGGTATTTGAATAATGCGCCACGGGATTCCACTGGCTGTTGAGTAGGTGGGACAATTTTGTCCCACATACCCTAGAGAGGTTAAACCTGTCTGCTCCAGTGCCCTGTCTCTTCCTGCAGCAGCTCCTCCACCCCCTTGGCTCATTGATGACCATCCTGCCTATACCGTCCGGCGGCTTCTGGACGTGCGTCGTCTTGGCTGGCAGTAACTGGTGGACTGGGAGGGATACAGGCCTGAGGAGTGCTGCTGGGTGCCCTGCCTTCACATTCTGGACCCCTCCCTCTTACGGGATTGCTATACCTCCTACCCAGATAGGCCTGGTCTGGTGCCAAGTGGCGCCCGTTGGGTGGGGGGAGGGGGGGGTGTTACTGTCACATCTGCTCCCGCAATGCCCTATACTGCTCATCCTGTGTCTCCTTGACCTGCCACCACTCCCCCAGTACTCTCTCATTCTCCCCCTCTCTCTCTGTGTCGGCGGAGACAGGTGTGCTGGAGTCAGAGCAGATCCCCACCAGCTGCAACCTGTTCCATAATCAAGACCTCTACAAATACTCAGCCCTGCCACTTCCATGATGCCAGATCGTAATCTCTGCTCTACGCTGTCTACGCTTCTAGCCATTTGTTACTATCCTGTTGTGCCCATTTTCCTTGCCTGACCCTGGGGAGGAGTCTAGGGAGGAGAGGAACGGCTAGAAACTGCCAGGCTGGTAGAAAAGTGATAAAGTGTGTGTGTGTGGGTGTATGTAGGTGGGGGTGGGAGTTATAAAATGACTGTGTTTGCATTTTTGACTTCAGAGTACTCTCTGAATAAAGAATTAACCTTTTCAGAATCTGAGACTTTGCCTAATTATTATTAAACCCAGGGTCTTACAAACCTCGAGGAATTGGTCAAAGCTTAAATGATTGTTAAGTTATCATCATTGGGATTGAAAATTCTCGTGACACTAATGGGTGTAAGAAATATAGCCTCTTACAAGGCACGCCTCAAAATATGTTAATGAGACAGATGCTTTCCCCCCACAACCCTAATTCACAGTATGCTGCTGTAAATATACAGCACAACTGGTAATACAGTACTTTATTGTAAAATGGTTTTCATTTTACAGCAGTGTAGCTGAATGCCATTTAGCCGCCATAATGCATTGCTCTTTACAGTACGGTAGTGTAATATATAATTAGAGTAGCTAACAGTAAACGTTTTGCTGTGAATTTACAGCAATTTGTTAGTGTGTTTTCCACTCATTCTTCTTCTTACGTTTTCATGAGTCATGAACTCCCTGAGTGTTTTTCATATGACACTATAAATAAACCCAAATGTATCTGCTCTCTTCATGTGTGCATGTGAACGCTCGCTGAAGTTTACTGCTAACCAAGTGCTTAATTATTCAAGATGTGGAAAAGGCTGTGTTTTCTTAGACGGGGGAGTGCCTGCGTCATCTCTGAGTGCGTGTCACTGTGTCATTCGTTCATACATGCCTCTGCCCGGTGACAATAATAGAAAGGATTGTGGCACTTGTCGTTGTCACACAGCGTGTGTCATCTGAAAAAAGACCAGTGTGGCTCAGAGCTAGAAATCAGGGTGGTGGTCAGGATGTGACACAAACACACACACACACACTGCGAAATCCGCCCCACCGCCTCAATGTGACTCCATGGGGCTGAATCGTTCATACACCGAACAGTCTATGGTTCCTGACCCGGTTTCCAATAGCGATAGAAATGTTCTGTAGCCTAGTATGTTTGTAGGTCTAAGTGATTTCTATTAGGCTATGTTTGCCATGCGTTATCTATTCAGTTTTCTCATGCTATTTTGTATGCAATGTGTGATTATGTAAATTCTGCATTTCTTCAGTTTGTGTAAACTGTGAGCAAAACTGAATAAATCCAAAGTCAAAGTCGCTCGATCCCTTGTTTGCTATGGAAAATATCAAGGTTACCTAAAAATAGGATATGATGACAATTGTTTTCGTAATTGCTGAACAAATCATTGTAGTCTAATGGCAGGCAGGAATTGGGCTTCAAGTAGACCTACAATCATCCTACAATTAAATCATTAAACAATTAAAATAATAAAAAATGATTATTGGACAGATTGCAATTTACTGGGGGGAGGGATGGTCTAAAATAGGGGAGGGCTGTCAATTTCTTTGTGGATAGGGTTGTGTGGTGTTTTATTAGGCATGGGAGGGTAATGCATTTTTTTTGTTCCTGGTTAACATTCGCTGTTTGTAGGTTTTAGTATATCATTTCTTCCATCCTGGCCAAATTTCCTCATCTGCTTGTATATATCAAGGTGTTTTGGTAAAAACGTTAAGCACTATGCTTTCCATGTGCTAACTCTTACTATACCACAGGTCAGTATAGTCTACCAGGCTAAGGGTCTATCCTGCCCGCTATTGACCATTCATAGTGACAATAGCGGCAGGTGGATCATTTGTCCAGCTCTGCAATAGGCTAACTAGCAATCATACCACATATAAAAGCATTCAAAGCTGCATACATTTTCAATAGGAATTGACAAGAACAAATAGGAATAGCTGATTGGCAGTGGACAGGCCAGGTGCATCATTGCAAATGAAAGAACAGTGAAGAGATGAAATGCACAGCCCAGAAACTTAGGGACAATACAAGTATCCTACCTAGACTATAATAGCCTACAACACCACAGGTGGTTAGAGCATTGGAATAGTAACTGAAAGGTTGCAAGATTGAACCCCCGAGCTGACAAGGTAAAAATCTGTTGTTCTGCCCCTGAACAAGGCAGTTAACCCACTGTTCCTAGGCTGTCATTGAAAATAAGAATCTGTTCTTAACTGACTTGCCTACTTAAATACAGGTAAAAAAAATGTGTCTCCTTAATTGCATTATTGTTTTCAAGTGAGTACAAAATTGAAGTGAATAAGAAAGCCCTGTGACGTTGTTTCATTCGATTTGGATCCGTTGTGGGTCTACTCTCTAAAGTTTACAAGGGCTAGAAAGGCACACTATCAGGTAGCAGTCTGGCTTTATTTTTACTTCTGATACTGAAAGCGCTGTCTGTTTCAGATCATCATTCTTCCAAGTCGTCCTATTATAATGTGCCCACATTATGCTATCTCCTGGCAGGCCCAGTTATTCAGGAAACACGTGCTCTGCCTCCTCTCCAGTCCCATCGCTATTCCTCATGCACCTAGAACTTAACACTTCAATAAAGCCAAAATATTTATCATTCAACTTTTAAAATGTATTACCTTTTATATGTGGCATAAATAAAACAGTCACAATGTTTTCATCTGATTAGGCTACTTCAAAGTTCTCCTGTAGGTATACGCACGTTCATCCAATATATCATTCCAGCATCCTCAGAATGGCTTGACATTAACCAGGTTTCAATCCAACCTTTCTATGCAGTAAAGTAGCCTACATGTCTGATAAAAAAAATGGCACCATATCATGGGAAAGCATAAAGTTTATTAGGCTAAAGATGAAATAAATGATGATGAGCTTCACAGAATGGTGAAAGTGCACAGTGATCATGTTGATGCTCCTTTCAATAAATATGTAGGGTCTTATTCTGGTGACATGATGATTGATGCTTGGCTGCCATTTGACAGATAAAGATAATATCATACTTTCGTCCACAATAATCTCATCATGTAGTAGGCTATACCTGCACTGTATCTGCAAGCTTTTGGCTATAGCGCACGTGCCAGTACCAGAGTGGGCATATTGCTATACCTACACAACATTTTTTATGACAAACAATCAGTAGGCCTAGAGTTGAAAATGTGATGGAAACCCTTTTAACTTTTATTTTTTATTCAGTACATGGGAATTAACCTCAAAAGGTATTTTTATGTACACTACATATTCATTCACAGACTTTTATCTGCAACAAGTCAATTAGATAGAAACAACTCTGATGGGTCTGCATTTTTTTTCTCTGAGGTCTTGGCTGATTTCTTTTGATTTTCCCATGATATCAAGCAAAGAGGCACTGAGTTTGAAGGTAGGCCTTGAAATACATCCACAGGTATACCTCCAATTGACTCAAATAATGTCAATTAGCCTATCAGAGCTTCTAAAGCCATGACATCATTTTCTGGAATTTCCCAAGCTTCTTAAAGGCATAGTCAACTTAGTGTATGTAAACTTCTGACCCACTGGATTTGTGATACAGTGAATTATAAGTGAAATAATCTGTCTTTAAACAATTGTTGAAAAAATTACTTGTGTCATGCACAAAGTACATGTCCTAACCGACTAGCCAAAACTATAGTTTGTTAACAAGAAATTTGTGGAAGTGGTTGAAAAACGAGTTTTAATGACTCCAACCTAAGTGTATGTAAACTTCCGACTTCAACTGTAAGTATTCAGAGCCTTTGCTATGACACTCGAAATTGAGCTCAGGTGCATCCTGTTTCCATTGATCATCCTTGAGATGTTTCTACAACTTCATTGGAGTCCACCTGTGGTAAATTAAATTGATTGTACATGATTTGGAAAGGGACACACTTGTTTATATAAGGTTCCACAGTTGACAGAGCATGTCAGAGCAAAAACCAAGCTGTGAGGTAGAAGGAATTGTCCGTAGAACTCTGAGACAGGATTGTGTCGAGGCACAAATCTGGGGAAGGGTTCCAATAAATGTCTGTAGCATTGAAGGTCCCCAAGAACACAGTGGCTTCCATAATTCCTAAAGGGAAGAAGTTTGTAACCCCCAAGACTCTTCCTAGAGCTGGCTGCGCAGCCAAACTGAGCAATCGGGGGAGAAGGGCCATTGGTCAGGGAGGGGACCAAGAACCCGATGGTCCCTCTGACAGAGCTCCAGAGTTCCTCTGTGGAGATGGGAGAACCTTCCGGAAGGACAACCATTTCTGCAGCACTACACCAATCGGGCCTTTATGGTAGAGTGGCCAGACGGAAGCCAAGCCTCAGTAAAAGGCACATGACAGCCCGCTTAGAGTTTGCCGAAAGAAACCTAAAGGACTTTCTGACCATGAGAAGGAAGATTCTCTGGTCTGATGAAACCAAGATTGAACACTTTGGCCTGAATGCCAAGTGTCACATCTGGAGGAAACCTTGCACCATCCCTACGGTGAAGCAAGATGATGGCAGCATCATGCTGTGGGGATGTCAGCGGCAGGGACCGGGAGACTAGTCAGGATCGAGCGAAAGATGTACAGAGAGATCCTTGATGAAAACCTGCTCCAGAGCGCTCAGGACCTCAGACTGGGGCAAAGGTTTCCTCTCCAACAGGACAATGATCCTAAGCACACAGCCAAGACATTGCAGGAGTGGCTTTGAGACAAGTCTCTGAATGTCATTGAGTGGCCCAGCCAGAGCCTGGACTTGAATCCGATTGAACATCTCTGGAGAGACCTGATAATATCTGCACAGCAATGCTCCCCATCCAACCTGACAGAGCTTTAGAGGATCTGCACAGAAGATGTGCCAAACTTGTAGCGTCACACCCAAGGAGACTTGAGGCTGTAATCACTGCTTCTACAATGTACTGAGTAAAGGGTCTGAATACTGTAAATATGACATTTGCAAAAATTTCTCAAAAACAGTTTTTGCTTTGTCATGATGGGGTATTGATAAGGGGGGGGAAACAATTTAATCAATTTTAGAATAAGGCTATAATGTAACGTGGAAAAAGTAACGGGGTCGGACTACTTTTCCAATTGTCTGTATTCATTTTGAACAAGATTATCTAGATTGGATGCAATTTCAATGGAATTGATGGAGAAAGAGTTCTCACGTACTTACTAATTTAAACAACAATATTTAAGTGATATGCTGTTTTAAAACTCCACAGCTGAAGAAAAAAACTATTAACAAAAGAAGGTAACCCCAAAAGCCAGATGGAGATATAAATTAGATATGCATTTAGTCCTTATATTACTGTGGCATAGGCTGCAGCAAATGTAGGTACTACAATGGAAATACATACCTGACTTTATTATGCAATCATGGTGACTTTTAAAATTATTTGTGTATATACAGTATGTATTTTTTTTGGCTGACAAATAAAAACTATCGATCAAAAAATTTCAAACTGTGCAGCAGCAATTTGATACAAAACACCAAAAAGTTGAATGACATTCAGAGATTGTCAAGCCAAGCCATTGATACTGGGTAAGCCTAAAGTAGGGAGGGATGTGTTTTCTTTCTGTCAAGATTGACAGTCTATTTATTGTGGTGTTGAAAATGCAAACCATGAAATTGAAATGCCCAAAATCGGTATGTTTTGTTTATTGGTTGTGTGGCACATTGGCATAAAAACATGTTGGTGGAAAATATGTTGCATATATATATATATATATATATATATACTGCTCAAAAAAATAAAGGGAACACTAAAATAACACATCCTAGATCTGAATGAATGAAATAATCTTATTAAATACTTTTTATTTACATAGTTGAATGTGCTGACAACAAAATCACACAAAAATAATCAATGGAAATCTAATTTATCAACCCATGGAGGTCTGGATTTGGAGTCACACTCAAAATTAAAGTGGAAAATCACACTACAGGCTGATCCAACTTTGATGTAATGTCCTTAAAACAAGTCAAAATGAGGCTCAGTAGTGTGTGTGGCGTCCACGTGCCTGTATGACCTCCCTGCAACGCCTGGGCATGCTCCTGATGAGGTGGCAGATGGTCTCCTGAGGGATCTCCTCCCAGACCTGGACTAAAGCATCTGCCAACTCCTGGACAGTCTGTGGTGCAACGTGGCGTTGGTGGATAGAGCGAGACATGATGTCCCAGATGTGCTCAATTGGATTCAGGTCTGGGGAACGGGCGGGCCAGTCCATAGCATCAATGCCTTCCTCTTGCATGAACTGCTGACACACTCCAGCCACATGAGGTCTAGCATTGTTTGCATTAGGAGGAACCCAGGGCTAACCGCACCAGCATATGGTCTCACAAAGGGTCTGAGGATCTCATATCGGTACCTAATGGCAGTCAGGCTACCTCTGGCGAGCACATGGAGGGCTGTGCGGCCCTCCAAAGAAATGCCACCCCACTGCATGACTGACCCACCACCTAACCTGCTATTCTGGAGGATGTTGCAGGCAGCAGAACAATTCTCCACGGCGTCTCCAGACTCTGTCACGTCTGTCACATGTGCTCAGTGTGAACCTGCTTTATCTGTGAAGAGCACAGGGTGCCAGTGGCGAATTTGCCAATCTTGGTGTTCTCTGGCAAATGCCAAACGTCCTGCACGGTGTTGGGCTGTAAGCACAACCCCCACCTGTGGACGTCGGGCCCGCATACCACCCTCATGGAGTCTGTTTCTGACCGTTTGAGCAGACACATGCACATTTGTGGCCTGCTGGAGGTCATTTTGCAGGGCTCTGGCAGTGCTCCTCCTGCTCCTCCTAGCACAAAGGTGGAGGTAGTGGTCCTGCTGCCGGGTTGTTGCCCTCCTACGGCCTCCTCCACATCTCCTGATGTACTGGCCTGTCTCCTGGTAGCGCCTCCATGCTCTGGACACTACGCTGACAGACACAGCAAACCTTCTTGCCACAGCTTGCAATGATGTGCCATCCTGGATGAGCTGCACTACCTGAGCCACTTGTGTGGGTTGTAGACTCCGTCTCATGCTACCACTAGAGTGAAAGCACCGCCAGCATTCAAAAGTGACCAAAACATCAGCCAGGAAGCATAAGAACTGAGAAGTGGTCTGTGGTCACCACCTGCCGAACCACTCCTTTATTGGGGGTGTCTTGCTAATTGCCTATAATTTCCACCTGTTGTCTATTCCATTTGCACAACAGCATGTTAAATTTATTGTCAATCAGTGTTGCTTCCTAAGTGGACAGTTTGATTTCACAGAAGTGTGATTGACTTGGAGTTACATTGTGTTGTTTAAGTGTTCCCTTTATTTTTTTGAGCAGTGTATATATATATATATATAATAATACACACATATATACATTTTCAAAGTGTATCAGGTATTTAAATACTTTGTGATAAAATAAAGAAAATTATATGGCCTCATTTGCATACATACACTGAGAATTTGCAGACATTAATAGATATATAAAAAGGGGAGGAAAGGCAGCAACCACCAAAAACTTGCTCTGTCTAGGCCTACCTGCGCTCACCTGTGCTATCTAGACTACTGCCTCATTAATTATTCATTACTGTTGTTGTCACATTCTCTTGCATAATTCAACAAGTGTGTCAAGAGAAGGATACCCATGTGATTTAAAATCTAAACGCTTGGCTCTAGATTACACGTATCTACACATACTTTACATCGTTTGCGAGATCAGACTTAATATCACTATAATCCAAGTTGTCCTTTTCGTATGTTGCTATAATTTCAGCGCATCTAATTTGTACAAATGTTAACTGTATTAAATCATTACTTTTTTCAAATGCACTGTGAGCGAGCTAACTGTGCTTCCTCACTTGTCCTATTTTACAGTATACACGGTGATATACTGTAATTGCTTGATCACCTCACCAAATATTCATTTTGGTTGAGTGTGTTAGCTGTGTTTGATATATTTTAAATAAAGATTGGATATAAATGACAGAAGACATGAGAAGAAAATCCGATACAGTTTATTAGTTATGTTGCTTGTCTAAAGCAATACTTACACATGTTTGTTTGAGATCTGTCTGTGTGGAGGGGCGTGGCCATGTGGAGGGGCGTGGCCACCAAGCACACCGGTGAGCATGATCTGCTCATTAAGAAGGGACACTACATTACTAATTGGGGGGAAAGAGTTTCTGCTTTAGTCCAGCTCTTTAAAAGTATTCTATATATTTCGGTATCGTACAGGTTATAGTATCTAAACTGTTATTGTAGAGTTGTTTACTTTGCTAAGTGCTTAATGGCTCAGTTTGACAAACGGCCTTCAATTACAAGTGTTTCCTGTCAACTGGTCTCTGCCACATTATAAATGCTCAGGTGTAGAGCTTTATGGGGGATTAAGATGGCAGCCTGTCTCTGGAGGGGTTTGTTAGAGTTGTTTTGAGCACTAGGGGCTAGTCAGACTGGTCTTCATAGTCATTTGACTAGATTTTTTATAAGTTTATTATTTAATTTGAGCCTGGTCCAGTATGTTGTTGGAGGATTTGTATCTATTTTACATACCTGCACCTCCTTCAAGAGCCTTAAAATAAAAACCTTGCACTGCATCTTCTGCTCCCTGCCTCTCTTTGCTCACCAACACCAGCCAGACAGCTTGAACCATCCAGGGCAAGTAAGGGGCCTACCAGCCACTATTACATGAACAAAAAATCAACACCCATCAAAATAAAGTTATATTTCTTCTCTTTCTTGTGATATAAGTGTTGAGACGGTGCGTTTAATCCTGTCCAAGCGTTATCGTTCTTTTAGATGCAACAGAAAGCCAACGTATTCCATTGAGCCTTTTCAGCCATTACTGGAGTGTGTTTGTGTCACAGGCGTCAAAATGAGTCGACCAAGGTGCAGCGTAGAATATGTTCATCTTGAATTTTAATGAACAAATGAACACTTACAAATAAACAACAAAATGACAGTTCCATCAGGTACTTACGACTAAATGGAAAACAACTACCCACAAAAACCAAAGGAAAAACAGGCTGCCTAAGTATGGCTTCCAATCAGAGACAACGATAGACACCTGCCTCTGATTGGAAACCATACCCGGCCAAAACATAGAAAACAAAATATAGAATGCCCACCCACCTATCACACCCTGGCCTAGCTAAACAGAGAAAACACAGCTCTCCTAGGTCAGAGCGTGACAGTTTGTCAGGTCTTTACAAACATTTCCGTGGTCATTACGTCAACAGGGAAAAACAAATGGTACAAGCAAGAAAGAGTCGCCAGAGTAAAATTAAATAAATCAATCAGCGAGATTTAAGTGACAAGTGGATTTTGCACCCATCAAACATAGGAAAAAGATGGCTGAAAAGTTGATATCCTCAGGTGGGAACTGATAGTTTACAGTAGCTACTGTATTTATGGATGGATGCTATGCTGAAAGAAAGTATTACAATGGCATGTATTATCAAATGGTTGAAAGGCCAATGCTGCTGAAGACAAATTCATTGGTGTAACTTTAGAAAGACTAAAATGGGCCGATGTGTTTGAAATGCCAGGGCCGATTTCTGGTTCCATTTTGCCCCTGAGAAAGAGACAATGTCAAAGACCTTGAAGAGGAGACATTGACGTTATATACTGTAAAGTGTTGACAATCTCTGTCACCGGTGGGTGTGATTGTACACTCTTAGAACAAAAAGGGCTGATCTGGAACCAAAAAATGACTATTTGGCTCTTTTTCCAAGAGTGTACGTGCATACGCTCTCAAAGTGTATGACTGAGAGGGTGGTAGTGCATCACGTCCACCTCTACTGATGCGTTAGCATGTCAGAGCCCTCACACTCCCATCAAACTCTTGTCTCTGTGACGAGGCTGAGTCACAGAGGCCATAGCCTGTATCACATCTCTGTCTCTCTCCTATCACAACACAAGCTGCTTCAACATCAGGCCAGCTGCCAGCCATCGCTGCTAGCCATCGCTGCCACATAAGTCACTGTCAAAGACACAGAAATACATAGAAAGAAAGGCGGGTTGAACTCACACAAAGCATCTTAACCGGAAGTCTCTGTTTTCAAGAAGTAAAAAGAATAGTTTGATCATTTACACATCAAAGAAAAAAGTGAGCTAAACAAAATTGTATTTGGATAGGGTTAAACGCATAAACATTTTGACAGCTTTACAAAATTAAATATTAAAGCCACACAATACAGGCTTTCAATCCATACCAAAGACTATAACTATACTGAACAAATATATAAGTGCAAGATATAAAGTGTTGGTTTCATGAGCTGAAATAAATAATCCTAGACATTTACATATGCACAAAAAGCTTATTTCTCAAATATTTGGTGCACAAATTTATTTACATCCCTGTTAGTGAGCATTTCTCCTTTGCTAATATTATCCATCTAATTAACCAGCATGATCATTACACAGGTGCACCTTGTGATGGGGACAATAAAAGGCCACTCTTAAATGTGCAGTTTTGTCACAAATGCCTCAAGTTTGGAGGGAGTGTGCAATTGACATACTGACTGCAGGAATATCCACCAGAACTGTTGCCAGAGAATAGAATCTTAATTTCTCGCACAATTGGCCCAGCGTCGTCCGGGTGTGGCTGGAGTAGGCCGTCATTGTAAATAAGAATTTGTTCTTAACTGACTTGCCTAGTTAAATAAAGGTAAAATTAAAAATATAAATAATTTGGCAGTATGTCCAACCGGCCTCACAACCGCAGACCACGTGTAACCACGCCAGCCCAGGACCTCCACATCTGGCTTCTTCACCTGTGGGATCGTATGAGACCAGCCACCCAGACAGCTGATGAGATTGAGGATTATTTCTGTCTGTAATAAAGCCCTTTTGTGGGTAAAAACTCATTCTGATTGGCTGGGTCTGGCTCCCCACTGGGTAAGCCTGGTTCCCAAGTGGGTGGGCCTATGTCCTCCCAGGCCAACCCATGGCCGTACACCTAATCCATACATTAGGGCCTAATTTATTTATTTCAATTGACTTATTTCCATATATGAACTGTAACTCAGTAAAACTGTTAATTGCGTTTATATTTTTGTTCAGTATATATTGACAAATTATACATAGCCTAACTATAAAACATGGGCAAGCATCCACTCTGGAGTAAAGTTTATTGTTCTACAGTAGGCCTGCACCTGTTAAATCAAATCAAATCAAATATATTTATATAGCCCTTCTTACATCAGCTGATATCTCAAAGTGCTGTACAGAAACACACCCCAAAACCCCAAACAGCAAGTAATGCAGGTGTAGAAGCACGGTGACTAGGAAAAACTCCCTAGAAAGGCCAAAACCTAGGAAGAAACCTAGAGAGGAACCAGGCTATGAGGGGTGGCCAGTCCTCTTCTGGCTGTGCCGGGTGGAGATTATAACAGAACATGGCCAAGATGTTCAAATGTTCATAAATGACCAGCATGGTCAAATCATAATACTCATAGTAGTTGTTGAGGGTGCAACAAGTCAGCACCTCAAGAGTAAATGTCAGTTGGCTTTTCATAGCCGATCATTGAGAGTATCTCTACCGCTCCTGCTGTCTCTAGAGAGTTGAAAACAGCAGGTCTGGGACAGGTAGCACGTCCGGTGAACAGGTCAGCGTTCCATAGCCGCAGGCAGAACAGTTGAAAGTGGAGCAGCAGCACGGCCAGGTGGACTGGGGTGGGCAGCAAGGAGTCATCATGTCAGGTAGTCCTGAGACATGTTCCCAGGGCTCAGGTCCTCTGAGAGAGAAAAAGAAAGAAAGAGAGAAAGAGAGAATTAGAGAGAGCATACTTAAATTCACACAGGACACCGGATAATTCAGGAGAAATACTCCAGATATAACAGACTGACCCTAGCCCCCCAACACATAAACTACTGCACCATAAATACTGGAGGCTGAGACAGGAGGGGTCAGGAGACACTGTGGCCCCATCCAATGATACCACCGGACAGGGCCAAACAGGTAGGATATAACCCCACCCACTTTGCCAAAGCACAGCCCCCACACCACTAGAGGGAAATCTTCAACCACCAACTTACCATCCTGAGACAAGGCCGAGTATAGCCCACAAAGATCTCCGCCACAGCACAACCCAAGGGGGGCGCCAACCCAGACAGGAAGACCACGTCAGTGACTCAACCCACTCAAGTGACGCACCCCTCCTAGGGACGGCATGGAAGAACACCAGTAAGCCAGTGACTCAGCCCCTGTAATAGGGTTAGAGGCAGAGAATCCCAGTGGAGAGAGGGGAACCGGCCAGGCAGAGACAGCAAGGGCGGTTCGTTGCTCCAGAGCCTTTCCGTTCACCTTCACACTCCTGGGCTAGACTACACTCAATCATAGGACCTACTGAAGAGATGAGTCTTCAGTAAAGACTTAAAGGTTGAGACCGAGTCTGCGTCTCTCACATGGGTAGGCAGACCATTCCATAAAAATGGAGCTCTATAGGAGAAAGCCCTGCCTCCAGCTGTTTGCTTAGAAATTCTAGGGACAATTCGGAGGCCTGCGTCGTGTGACCGTAGCATACGTGTAGGTATGTACAGCAGGACCAAATCGGAAAGATAGGTAGGAGCAAGCCCATGTAATGCTTTGTAGGTTAGCGGTAAAACCTTATCCCAAATCAGCTCATCAACTCAGCCAGGGAAACACAAACACTAGCCTATTATCGATTTCTACACCTTTTATTATGTCACAATGGATAGGTTAACAGGTAGCCTATTGGAATATAATCAAATAACAAGGGGCCTAGAGCAACCATCAATGGCACTAGATTATCACCAGCTGATGTCTCGTTAAACCATCAGTAGAGCTAAATTCACCCACACAGCTGATCTCAATTGCAACCATTATTGGTCACCTCATTACCGCTCCCTAAAATATGATGTCGGTGTTAAAGCCGATTTATGGTCATTCTGGAATCTGCATTGGCAATACAGCATTTACTGTGATGCGGCTTCTGCAAAAGTCAGGGCATTCAAACGTCATGCTCTTCGAGGAGCAGAACTGTTGTGAAAGAAGTTGTCAAGGAAGTGAGTTTGTGTTTATACAGGATTTACTGCCCCCACCTACCCTCAACCAATCATATATGGAGCTTTATGGAGCCCTCCACATTGTCACAAAATTTGTGAGGCGCACAGCGATGCGGTACAGAGCTTTATTTGGCCTCCGGAGGCGCCGCAATGGTGTCACACCCTCCCTACAGAGCCTGCGGTCCAGGTTTCCATATCAAGGATAAAACCAACGTTTACCTTAACCTCTTATAGTGTTAGTCCTGCTTACAACCAAAGTCTTTCAATATATATTTGCCCTCTGCTTGGTATTGTAATTGGAACAACTTAGTGCTTTTTGAACAGACTAAGGGTGATTTATATTTGACAAGCACTCTGTACAATATTTCCTCATCTACCATGATAAATCTACTGTAAAAATGTACCCAACACTTCGTATAAATGTTAACTAATGTTGGTGTAGCCCAGGGTTCCCCAACTGGTGGCCCGCGGGCTGAATTTGGCCCATGGGTGGTTTTATTTGTCCCCGATGTTCTGACCCCCCAAAAGGGGGGTCAGAAACAGCAGGAAATCAGTTCCAAGTGATTTTAAATTTGGAAATCTGTTCCCAAGTATTCCCATGCATAATAGAGAGACACGTGATCATATACAAATGTAAGCAAGGTTTGAAATGATTATAGTTTAGTTAATATTAATATATATATTATATATGTTTCGGCTTCTTTCGGTCAATTTGCAGTCTACAAATTATTTGTAATTATGTTCCAGCCACCCGACCATCCGCTCAAGAAAGAAATCGGCCTGTGGCTTAATCTAGTTCATGATCCCTGGTGTAGCCTATTGTTATTATTTTATTTGTTTCCTATTTATGTTATCCAAATGTGTCTGGTACAGTCATTTCTTATCAAGATCAGGGGTAAAATATCCCTGGACTGTCCATATTTTAAATGTGTAAATAAATCAAGTCAACTGGGGTTTTTAATTATTAGTACCAGAAGGACATAGACTGGTATTCAACCCATGCCAACCTGGTAGGCCACTGACCCTAACCACTAGACCACCCCAGGCCACGATTTAAACAGAATTTTTACCTTAGGATACACTTGACACTTTTCTGCTGTAACCTAGTGGCTATATAAAACGACAGTTGGTCATGTGTATGGCTGCATTTCAGATACATTTTTGTGCATTTGAATTTTTGCGTAATAGGACCTAGGCCTAGCATTTCAGCGAGCAAGAGTGAAAATTATTTTGATGAGAACAAGCCATGATCCCAATGACTCGACTACCCACTCATGGATAGAAAGAAAACTGCTCATTTTCAGGGACTCACCAGGCGCATTTTAATTTCCTATGCAGCAGGTAAATTCTCAGCAAAAAAAGAGTGATCAAGTTAAGATCCATACTAAGCATAATCAGTGAGTTAGCCAGCTAACTTTGATAAACAACCAAAAATATCTACAGATTTTCAGAAACATTAAGAAAGCCATACTTCAATGTGTTTTTGGTTGTTGAGTCAATTACAACGCTCATTTCAAGATATCCTTTCTAAAAAATAAAACAAATATTTCTGAATACTTAGATAAGTTAGCTGGCTAACTCATTGATTCTGCTTTGTGGTATACCCCTCAGATGTTGCGCCTCTATATTTTTGTGTGACTGTTTTATTGTTGTTGTTATACCTGCCAGCTGACCAGATGTAGAGTGTGGTGAGTGGAGGACGGAGATCGGACTCTCGACCACTTGTTTCCCTGTGGTGAGGAAGTTCATGGTCTATCATAGACTCTTTGTCAATCAGGGCACCAAAGGATTATTCCCTCTGTGTAACCTTGTTTTACCTCACGTGCTGTCTGCAGTCAAAGAGCAAATGTACTGTAAGGCCCATGACAGAATGATATATAGGATTATAGTACCTAATAACCCAGAGCTTTTTCTGGTCAGGAAAATCTCCAGTCCCTGATAATAAGATCTGATATTTGGTGAGAGCTGGTTGTCAATAGAGATACAGTCCAGTTTTATAAGGACAATATAAAGAGGCCTGGTGTAAAGAGGTCATTCAGGTCATCTACTGTCACGCAGGGTGTCACACACAGAGCTGGCCCTGCCCTGACTCCACTTTGGCAGGAATGCTAAGAATGGACATTTACATTCACAGTTGTGAATGGTGTTTTTTGTTCAATTGTTTGTTTTATCAGTTGGACTCAGGCCAGGACCTGCAGAGGGTCTTTGTCATTGGTCAACACCAGTAGGCCTTTGTCATTGGTCAGAGCATGTTCTGTGAACTGTGAAAGAACCTATGAGCATCAGCAACATCATCAGCAGCTCTGCCATTATACTGTGCCAGGGCTACATTTCCTGCAACACGGCAGCTGCATTATCATACTCTACAATACCACAACACAGGGACATGAGCGGGTAAGCCTTCTCTTTCATACCATACAGTACCATACCATACTAACCTACCTTCAATAGGTATACTACAGTCTTTCTGTTTCACTGAAAACCATGCCGTTCACCTTTGGTTCACCCACCAACCACTGAGTGTGTTTCCTGCTATATTGAAAACAGACAGTCCTTCTTGTGGGCAAATTTTGTCATCAAACTTTGGCATTAAAGTCTGGTATTCTCTGGATTTATGGTGCTTTCAAGACAACTGGGAACTTGGAGAAAAAAAACAAGGTTGAATCATCAGGTCAGTGATCTTCAGGTTGGAGCTCTAGAAAGTTCCCGAATTGGAATTCCGAGTTGGATGACAGTTCAGAATGCATTTTCCCAGTCAGAGCTAATTTTTTCCCGTGGTCCCAGTTGTCTTGAACTCACTGAAGTCTGCGATTTCCCAGTTCTGAGTTTCCAGTTCTTTTGAATGCTGGATTGACAGCATGGCCAATGTATTCAAACTTTTTTGGCCCATGGTGTTGAACGTTTATCCTTTTAAGATTGGAAAAGAGACCATTAAAACCAGACATGGATCCACTCCACTAAATAGCAGGCTAGTGATTGCTTTGCAACACTTGCAGTTAGCCACAGATTCCTTCCAAACCCCTCATTGTTGAATTTGTGATTTCCGACTTGTTGTGTAATGTTTATATCCAATGGCCAATGAGCACCGATACGTTTAATCTATAATTTATCTTTATATGATAAAGATTGAAAATGACTTGCCAGTAGATTGTCAACACGATTCATGAAGATGACTACTTGTCTAGCTTGCTAGCTAAGATTTTGAAAGTATGATGTTGACATGATCAGTCCAGTCAAAGCTACAGTAGACATAATGTAATTTGATTTCATTTTATCTGTGGCCAATGACCTTGAGCCTTCTTGGATGGACACTTCTAATGTAACTCTATAGCAGCACCCAAGGGACTTTAATTTTCGAGCTCTCGCCGTAGAGTTTGCGGTGACGTAGTGTCCCCATGAGTGACAGAACACTGAGCCAATCACGGCACAACTAGAGAACATTACCAACCCCTATGCTACATATTTTCTGCTGGCTGCCCCACCACCACAGAAAGCACTCTACTATGCTGAAACACCTGCATTTTGGAGCTGCCTTACTCATGAAAGCAAAAAAGACACCATGTTTGTATCCGACTTCATTATTTAATATTTTTTACATTGTTTGCAAACTGATATGGGGTGGCAGCGTAGCCTAGCGGTTAGAGCGTTGGACCAGTAACTGAAAGGTTGCAAGTTCAAATCTCTGAGCTGACATGGTACTAATCTGTCGTTCTGCCCCTGACATGGTTGCAAGTTCGTTGTCGTTCTGCGCCTGAAAGGTTGCAAGTTCGAATCCCCGAGCTGACATGGTACTGTTCTGCCGAGCTGACATGGTACTAATCTGTTGTTCTGCCCCTGAACAAGGCAGTTAACCCACTGTTCCTAGGCTGTTATTGAAAATAAGAATTTGTTCTTAACTGACTTGCCTCGTTAAATAAAACACATATTAATGCCAAAATAACATGCAATATATATATTTTTTTTTTGCTAAACAGGTGGGGCTCAAAACAGGTGGGGCAGAGCGGGTCGCCACTGCCCCCTGGCTGCAATCAGGTGTGTGTGTGTTTTTGTGGGAGAGCTGCTCTCTGGTCAAGGTCATCAGGTCTACTCCATATCTCCACTAGGCATATATCTCTTTATTTATATTTGTGTACTGTATGTGTGTGAGAGTATCCGTGACCGAGTGAAAGAGAAAATGTAGTATTTTAGGTTTTGGAGGTTTAACCTCAGCTCTCACACAGGCTCTATCACTTGGCTCTGTGTGTTCAGGCCAGGCAGGCCAAGGGAACAGCCCAGGGAACAGGTCTGGGGCTCTGAGTGTGGAAACTGGGGCCTGGTGCAACAGATTAAGGTGACGCCGGGCACTACAGAGAGCCTGTTGTTAGGCACTGGGGATAGCAGGGTAATATCCCAAATGGTCCCGTATTCCCTATATAATGCACTACTTTTGCACAGGGCTTTTGTCAAAAGCACTGCACAACAGGGAACAGGGTGCAATTTGGGACGCATACCAGGGAGAGCTGGGGGCATAGCTGTGTGTGGTGGGAGCCACTATATCTGGTTCTAGTTAGGAACTCTTTCAGTGGACCTGGGTTGCATTTCATTGTTGTTGCCTATGCAACTTCACCCCCACTTACACGTACAGACTACCTAAACCAGCCTGTACCCCTGCACACTGACTCGGTACCAGTGCCCCCTGTATATAGCCTTGTTATTGTTCTTCTTATTGTGTTACTTTTTATTATTACTTTTTATTTTAGCCTACTTGGTAAATATTTTGTTCTTCTTGAACTGCACTGTTGGTTAAGGGCTTGTAAGTAAGCATTTCACGGTAAAGTCTACACTTGTTGTATTCGGCACATGTGGCAAATAAAGTTTGATTTCATAACAAGTGGCCGGCGTGAACGCAGCACACACACAGGTGCAGGGAGGAATGACACATATAGGCACACACACATGCACAAGAACACTCTATTTTCTCTCCCTCTCTCTTTCTCCCTCTCTACCATCTCCACCCACTAACTATGTATATGGTCACATTCTGCGAGCAGTGTGATCTACATTTTTTTTACATTTACATTTTAGTCATTTAGCAGACGCTCTTATCCAGAGCGACTTACAGTAGTGAGTGCATATATCTAAAGGGGAGGCAGAGAGGGTAGGCAGAAAGGGCAGGCAGGGGTAGGTGGGAAAGGGGCAGAAAGCCAGGTCTTTGACTAACTTCCTCTCTCACAAAATGAATTTTGAAAGATACATTTCTGTCGCCATGCATTTTGCATAAGAAAGTGTTCTCATCCATGCTTTGCCACCAAGTTTTACTCTGTTTGAAAATTGGCCTGAAATGTTAGTGCTGCTTTGTTACATAATGTCCATTCTGATTCCGAATGCATCCATCTGGGCTCCAGTGTGTTGGCTTCTGTGTGTGTGTGTGTGTGTGTGTGTATACTTGTGTGTGTGTATACTTGTGTGTGTGTTGGTTCCTTTTGGCTTGGATGCAAGTGTGTGCGTGTGGGCAAAAGCCGGATGGAGAGAGTGGGAAGTAAAAGAAAGCACCATTCAGTTCCACATTCAGTAACACACAGACAGAGAGCCATAGTGTTCCACCAGCACCGGCTGCAATGACACACTCATTGTTGAATCAATGCAGAGCCAGAAACAAATCAAATCTTGGCCAAGCAAACAAGCACAAATGCCATAAACAATGATATACATATCTATGATCAAGCTGACTGCTTATTGGCCACACAGACATTCCATTCAGGCATTTCTCTACAGATGATTAGAGGTAGTAAAAGTATTATGACCACCATGATGCATGCTGAGGTCAGAGTGCAGGAAAAGGCTATGAGGGTGTTGTGAAAACACTCACGCTGCCTCCCCAATATGGTCAACATCTTAGCTATTTCATTCACCGTCGACCAATCGCTGAGCCTTTTTCCAAGTTGTCAAACGGACCATTGAGAAGGGTTTAGAGTTTAGGCAATAACATGTAACCACACAAAGGAGAAGAGGGAATGAAGTAGGCATGTGGAAAGGAAAAGCACTTGTTGACCGGACTGGAGGGAGGGGAGAGAGGGAAATTAGGAGGGAACAGGGAGGAGAGGAGAGGGTAAGAGGAGAGCGGTGGAGGGGAGAGGAGGACAGGAGGAGAGATGTGGGGAGGAGGAAAGAATGTTAGCCCTGGGGGCAAAAATATGGACTGATACAGGTGTCTGAATGGGAGCTCAGCAGGGAGAAAATGAAAGGGTGTTGGTGACACACATCTCCTATTTGATCCTAGACACTGGTCAGTTTAGCTCCCTTGTTGCTTACGTAAGAGCAGCTAGATTAATGGCTATAAGCTGGGCCACAAACCAAAGTGTTTGGTCCTGAGGCAAAAATCCCAACATAAAAAAAAAACAGTGGAGGCTACTGAGGGGAGGACCACTCATAATAATGGCTGGAAGGGAGTGAATGGAATGGTATCAAACACGCGTTTGATACCATTCCATTAACTTCATTCCAGCCATTATTATGAGTGGTCCTCCCCTCAGCAGCCTCCACTGGTACATATCATTCATTTATAAATAAATACAAAATATGTAATGACTGCAGATTGCCGCTTTAAGACCACTGCGGTCTACGGCTGGTTTTAAATTGTTAACGTGCCCAGATTATATTAGTGACACTGACGTTTAACTCACTGGGTTACAGTATGTTTGTGTAAACAACTTCGCCACCTAGTGGAGAATAGGCACTTGAACAGGATCAATGCCAGTGTCAAATTAATCCCGTCCACCAGCCGGATACTGTATCTCGCTGTCGAGAGTAATTAGCCTGGGAACAAGGTTAGGATCAAATAGCCTTGGAGAGAGAGAGAGTATAAGGATGATACTCAGATTAACAATAGGATGACATGTGTAAACAAGTGTGCCCAAAAGAGCTGCTGATATATGCCCCAAATCGCTGACCTGTTAGAAGGCAGCTAGCTGACCCAGCACTGCTCCCTGCCTCCCTCTCTACCCGGCAGGAATGGGACTGCAGAGTCATCACTGTCTTTCTCTCTCTCTGCCCCCCAACCCACTCTAATACACACATGCGCATAAACACGTGTACAGTACATGCTCATAAAATGTGATTATTTCGTACATCACTTTCATTACAGCTGCTGATTCATTTTCAATGACAATACACAAACATGCATGGTGACATAACTGTCTGACAAGTAATAGATGTACTGTACATTCACATAGCAGTATGAAAAGTACCTTAAACTCTTGAAGTATTCTTCTGAAGGGAGAGGTAAGGTACACATGACATGGTGGAGTGGCTATCCACTGTACTATGTAACTAACAGCAACACAATACAAACCTACATACTATTTTCACAGGATTACATGACAGTGAGTAAACACAGTCATTTGAAATCTCATTCAAATCTCATTTCATCTTCTTTAAAAAATGTAAACAGTCAAACGGTATGTGCTGAAGTTACGTAACATCCAGTAGTACATCAAGGTGGTCAGAATGACGATTGTGTGTGAATTACTCCGCTAAGCCCTCTTATTCTCAATCTCACTCAGGGTCACCGTGGAGATAAAACCGAACCAGATGATATTGATATTGGTCAGGAAATGAAAGAGAAGGGATAACGCAGAAGCAAAAGGCTAAGTCCCAAATGCCACCCTATTCCCTAAGTAGTGCACCCACTTTTGACCAGAGCCCCAAGTAATGCACTATATAGGGAATAGGATGCCATTTGGGACACATTAACAAGATCTTGATCACTATAAAGCCTGTTTTAATAAGTAGCATAAGAACTGGTATCTGCTTTGAAACTGTTGTGGCAGTGGCTTTCTGTGATGTGGTGGTTGGGGTTATTACAAACAGGCTTTACACAAAAGTCAAGACTAATTTCCCTTCTTTTACAGTCTCAATATTACAAAGTGATGTAATAAAACATTTATAAAATAAAAAGGCCTAACACGGTATGATTAAAGAATGTTGTCATGGCATAATTTAGATCATAACATGATAATGCTGATGATTCAATGTTATGATTTGATGGCTCAATGTTATGCTGACTAAACATTATGATTGCTTTTATATTGAAGGACTGTGCATCCGACACACCATTCAATAAAGTAGAGGTGACATTTTACCCAAATGCCTAAAACAGACTGATGGCCAGTCTCGAGAATATACTTAAAACATTTTGTACAAATGTCTGAAAGATACTGAAGGCCACAAAGAAGCTCATCAAACATCTTCCTATTCTATCCTAGTGCCTCATGGACTGGACACATCACCTCATCTCACACAGCTTCCTTGTTCCTGGTCCTCCATGTTTGTTTACATCTCCCATCATCATAAACATGGCCCAGACACCACGCCAACACTTCGACCAACCAATGCAGTCGATGTTGACTGACCGCACTGAACTGAGGCTGGCGTGCAGCTCTCGTCTAGAGGTGGAAACCAGACAAAGCCTTCCTGAGAGATCAAAGTCAAAGTCCTTTAATTCCTGATGTGCGTGTGTGTGTGTTAGAGATCAGAGGTGACACACACGCAAACATGTAAGGGTGTGTGTACACACACACACACACACGCACACACACACACTCTGAGATCAGAGAGAGGGGCAACATCAAACCATCTGACCAGTCTGTCCGCAGAGTCTCTCAGTAGCGTTGCGCAGCAGAAGTGTGTGTGCCAACGCCACTCCCTCCAGTCTCCTGAGAAAAATGCTGCTGTCTGCCTCTGACTCAGGTCTGGGCTCACATCTGCATCAGGCTGCAGCAGACAGCACTGGTTACATTCAGACTCACTCATAGGAGCAGAGCACAAGTCTCAAATCACTTTCTATTCCCTGCATAGCGCAATGCTTTTCATCAGAGTAATACATCATATAGTGCACTACTAATGACCAAAGTAAGCAGCTGTGAATAAGTGAAAAGATTATGGATATTATGGATATTCATCATAGTTATCACCTTAATTTAGCTAGAAGGGAGGGCGAGTGACTCATAATGGGGTCATGATGGAAAGGCAGAAGGGTTGGTAGTCCACTGCAGACTGTGCTCAGCTGCTCGTGGGTGTATATCAGCAGCATTAAAATCATAACACAGAGCTCCTTGTATCTTAACACTAGGGGTCAGCCATGTTACAAAGGTAAGGACATTAATTCACATCACACAATACAATTTCCCAGCAAGCAGCTCCTCTACTCTGCCTCAGGCCACAAAACAGGCCCCAGCTGGTTTCTCCTCTACTAAGACTCAGGGTCCGTCCCAAAGGCACCCTATTTCCTATGTAGTGCATTACTTTTGACCAGGGCCAATAGGGCAGTAGTGCACTATATAGGGCATAGGGTGCAATTTGGGACACTGACTTAGACACATCCAAGGCTTGTGACTGTATCCATTATCCAACTGTGTCTGCAGGGCTTTAAATTTGTCCAGGCTTTCTTGATGGATGGCGGTTTCCAGCTGTGTGTAGAAAAAGCAGACCTGACCACATCAGAAGAGTACAGAGGAAAGAAGCGAGCCACATCACAGGCAGTAGCCTGAGCGAAAGCACATGGTGCAACTGCTTTACTTCTCTGCAGCGATCCGAACCCCAAACCACAGCTGGAGGAGGGGTGAGAGGAGAGGGAAGGGCAGGGCACAAGCTTTGATGCCAAAAAGAGAGAAAAGGGGGGAACGATTATCCTGCATTGCACTTCCGTGTCCCATCATTGACACTACATCAATGGACACACTGCCCTCAGAGAAGTTAGTTCAGATTATAGCATGACATTCATTAAGGTCAGCCCCATCCAAAACTCCACAACCAAAGAGTCATCATCATGCCCAACCAGCTGGTCGGCCTACAGTCTCAGACAATTTAATAAGGGGTGATGACACCAGATGCATGTAACGGTATCAATGGATGACACCTGTCTTACTTGAACTCATGAATGCATTTCTGAATGAAAATATAAAGATTTTCAGCATCTTCATCTCATTCTCACAATTTCATTATACCTTGGGAAGTCAGTCTGTACTCCCTGTCCTTGTGGTCACCCTGAGTATCACCAGACCATGTGGACCACAGCTGGCCTTTACTGGCAGCACACAACCACAACAGAGGTGGAAGACAGCCTAGCAACCCTTCAACCAACACACACACACACACGTGGACTTCTGAGGCCATTTGACAGTTCAGGCAGGGATTTACTCCACAAAAGGGTTAGATTGCAGGCTAATAAGAACATCTGAATGCAGTGTACTAGTTCCTTTTGAAGTGTCTTGTTCTGGGAAAGTCTGCTGCAAAGACTTCCATGTCAATCTTCACAGTATTGTTGTTTCTGAGCTTGAGAGCGAGAGACAGAGAAATGCTGGAAGAGCAAAGTTGAAGGACTACTCATGGCATCACTAATTCTCCACAGCAACCTGTTGTGACACGAATGCATACTTTCCTCACTGACTGCCATGCACTGTTGAGTCGGTGGAGTGTTGCAAGTGGAGAATTCCTTGTATTTCCGAGCAATATAAAGGGCATCATCTATACACTACTTATCTATACAATCCTGAATTACATTTATACCACACATTGTGGTTTTGAACAGATGAAACACTGGAAAAGTACCAGACAGCGAGGAAATGTGGGCAATAAGCAGTGTGTGTATGGGGGGGGGGCTTTTTTTTGTGGAAAGCACCAGCCAGGACAGGTTTCAACTGGCTCCTCATCCAGCTCTAAGGCTGCAAAGACAGTCATAACAGCTTACGTCATTCCTTAGGCGGGTGAGAAGCAGGTTAGTGGGATATGTGGCCTTTGATCAGGAGCAGATAACAGTTGATTTGATGATTTAGGATCAGGTTCATAATAAAACATACACATTTCACTAGTTCATCCACAAGACATGGTCGTCAATCTTTTCAATTGCCTAACCCTAAAATAATACCACATTTCATCCATTTCATCTCAAACAAAACCAGTACGTTTCATTCTGCCGATTCATCCAACTAACAGCTGATTTGAGATTTATTCTATGTGGTTAGGGTGCCACTTTGTGTTCAATTTTGAAAACTACAACAACAGTATTTGAATTGCATTGACTGCCCCCAAGAGGATGTTTTAGGCACTGCTAATCCAGAAAGATCCATCATTTCTGTTCTCAAAAACTTTATTTGAATTACGTTAAAATCCTGCATGAATATACAAACCAGACAATAACAGACAACACTTGTTGGGTTAACCACAGCAAAATCAAGAACCAGAGTACTTGGGGGTTGAATCTTTATTTTCTCAGCCATTCTGTTGGCTGTCCATCTATAATCCACAGGTATAAAAGTCTAAAGAGTGCAGTATGCATGTCAAGTGTTCAATAACTGCCATGTAGTTATTTAAAAGTAGTGGCCTCAAGATATTTTAATGCTGTGAGCTGTAGGGATGTAGTCTCACAGGTCACACCCACCTAATACATTTTTTACTCCAAATGCTCTTCCTGGTTTGCTCCGATTGGTTCATTTCCTAAAGTCAAAGGTCCACGTGCTCTTCTGGATGTTTCACCGTTTCAGCCGCCTCCTCATTCTCCTCTGAAGGTAACAAAGACAAAACCCCAAGCACTTGAAAATAACTGACCAGCGCTGGAAGTCCCACACCCCTCAACTCATGTAAAACAATATCCTTTCCTTATGGTGTTTATTTTGTCTTTATGTATAGTGTATGCTGCAAAATGAATGACCTCATTGTGGACATAGAATTTGAGAAAATCTTCAAACACATACTTGCTTGATCATGCACTGATGTCAAATACAGTGTCAACCAAGAGAACCAAGAGTCATCTGATACAACTGCACCTGCAGTATTTCATAGAGAGTTTACTGTTACTGTAGTAGTAACTACAGTGTACTTAACCTGCCAAGTCAGAGTGATTTGATTTGGATTTAATTCGGATTTAATTTAATTCATGGTTGTGGTCAACATGACTTATTATGCAGAATGCAGTTACATAAAACAATAATTTAATAACACAAGATAACTGACTACACTCAATTAAAGTGTGTTGTCATGTATAAAATGCATTTTAAAATCATAAATCAACTAGTCAAAACTTATTATTGATTACCTGGCTCGGGTATTTTGACACAGACTCCCTCCTGTTTCTCGTAACTGCTGGCACAGATACAGATGTAGCTTCCTTTGTTGTTCACACACTCCTGGTTCTCCGCAGTACACACAGCGTCAGGCTGCTCACACTCGTTCACATCTAAACAGAGAACAGATCAACCATCAAATTGGATTTCAGCACTGTCTGATTACTCAATTTCTGCCAATTATTAAAAATGTTTACATTTATTGAAAGCATTAACTTCCCTCAGTGTACTAATTTCATGACTCTATAACCAAGAATGTATTCAAAATAGCTTCTGAAGTTTTATAATTGTATGTTCGGTAATGGGAAAATACGGTCATTTTTTTTCAATTTCCTGAAAAGTTTGTTTTGGAGATAAGGTTCAGACAGAGACGTTTTATAAAGCTCTTTTACATCAGCAGTTGGCAAAGTATTTGTATAGTAACAAACGGCACCATCCTCAGTGAATTTCATAAAAAAGTGAAACCTTAAAACAAGTTATCCTTTTTACATAAAAACTATACAAAATATATTCACGTCACCAAATAATTGATGAAAACGCACTCTTTGAAATTAAGGTCTACAGTAGCCCCAACAGCACTCTGTAGGGTAGCACGATGGTGTAGCCGGAGGTCAGCTAGTTTCCGTTCTCTGAGTACACGGGCTTCAATACAAAACTTAGAATGCTCATGGTTCTCAACCCATTCCAAAGACTTGCACAGTAATTATGGCAACTTCTGCAGGACGTCCTCCAACCTATCGGAGCTCTTGCAGCATGAACTGACATGTCCATCCAATCAAAGGATCAGAGAATGAATCTAGTACTGAAAGCATACGCTACAGCTAGCTAGCACTGCAGTGCATAAAAAGTGGTGAGTAGTTGACTCGAAGATAGAAAGACAATAGCTGAACAGTTAAGAACAAATTAATTTCTTGAAAAATGAAGGAGAAACAAGAGAGCTAGCTATATATAGTTGTATTTCTTTCATTTTCACTTTGCTGGCGAAAGCAGCTAGCTAGTTTAGCCTACACTGAAACAGAGAGGGCTGCTATGTTAATTAGCTAGCTATGGCTATCCAACACTGGAACTCTTCCAAGTCAAGGTAAGCTTTTAGTTGTATTAATTTAATGCCACCAGGACCTGCTGGTTCAACTGCTGAACTGCATAATTGTAGCAGATTTACTAATGTGTTGGCAATGACATTCGCTAATATGGTGACAACAATGTAGGCTGTGTGTAGCGGTTATGATATGAAGGTGTTGCTTGGAAAGTTTTTCTTCCGCCTGGTCACAGACAGCTGATGTGTTTTGCACTGAAATCCACAAGGGAAGTGAAAAAGTGAGGAGGAGAGTACTTAGATGCGAGAAGAAATTATACAAAGCGCAAAATTATCATGCTGTTCGTATGTGGCTGCTATGAAAGTGCTATGTGCTAAGTGCTATGAAAGTATTCATTCCGGCAATTCTGTTGAAAAACATTTAAAACGGAAGCGAACGGAATGGGGATAAATATACCTAAATTTGTCCAAAAGAAACTCTCGTTTGCTAAATTTGAGTATTATGCAGTAGCCTAAACTGATCGCTGTTAGGTGAATAAAATATGAATGACAGTCATCCAATATGCTGTAATAGAAATAAGGCCATGCTCATAAAACAAATAATCGTCCTCCCTCATCTTAAACGTCAGACCGCCAAGGAGTTAAGAGCATGTCAATAAGCATTCAACAACATCCATGTCATTCCCATTTCATTAAAAGATGCAATATGTTACTTTTTGGGGTGACCCGACCAAATTCACATAGAAATGTGAGTTACAGATCTGTCATTCTCATTGGAAGCAAGTCTATGAAGCGGTAGATCTGTTCCATATTTGTCATTTCTATGCTTCCTGTTTTTAAGTATTTTACTTTTGGTTTTGTACACCAGCTTCAAACAGCTGAAAATACAATATTTTTGGTTATGGAAAATAAATTTCACAGCAGTTTAGATGGTACAATGATTCGACACTATACTTGCTTGTCATGTCACAAACTGAAATTAGGCAAACAAATAGAATTTCAGCAACCAGGCAATGGCGGAGCGATTTCTGCATAGTGCATCTTTAGAGCATAAAAAGTATACTTAAGCAAAGTATCTGACTGCTAAAACATGGATCTAGATTTAGCATGTAGAGAAATGTAGGGATAGCATTGCGAGTGGTAATGCAATGTATCGCCCTGCCTTTAAGGTACTTCCATTGTGGACGAGTTACTCTATGTCCAAGACTATTGCCTCTCTGTTACTGGCCAACAGGGTACACAGGCTGGACAACTGACGGTGGCAACATCAGGGAGGGAAAGAAGGATAAAATAATATATCAATTGACAAAGAAGTGATGAAGGGAGGGAGAGAGGAAAGGAAGATACTTCCTTAGTATTCTACCAGGGCCACAGTGTAAGGTGAGATGTCCTAGCTCCAAGTGTGGGTAACTGCATATGTGGAAAGTGACTGAAAGTGGGCGTTGTTGGAAAAAAAGTGGGCAGATTGGTTGCCACTCAAGACTTTTGCGTGGCTGCTTCCTTGTAGCATTTTAGCAAAGCCGGTTAGGTATGTTAGGAAAAGTAACGTGGTACGTTAGGAGAATGAGGTTTAGGTTAGGAAAGGGGTTAGGCTTAGCTAAAATGCTACAAGGAAGCAGCAAGCAAGCGGTTACTTTTCGATACAACTCGTGTTGATCCTCCCACTTGTTTTTCAAAGCCCACTTTCAGACACACTCCACGTATGCAGTTACCCATGACTCCCTACCTGTGCAGGTGCCCTCTGTGTCCTGGTATCCAGGAGCACAGCTCTGGCACTTATCAGGCCCTGCCCCAGTACAGCCTGAACACACCTTGTCACAGCCTGCCAGAGAGGAGAACACAGAGGTCAAATGTTAATACTTGTTTAAAGTTTATTACAAATAGCTTAGTCAGTATACATGTTTATATTTTCAGACCCTAATACAATAGATTTATGCATCCAACAACATAGTAAATATGGTCCTCTCACTAAGTAGTAAACCAGCTTTACAGTACCATTACAGGAGAACGAGCCATCTGTGTTCAGACAGTACTGATCCTCTTTGCAGAGAGGAGGGTCGTTCAAGCACTCGTTCACATCTAGTGTCACACAATGAGAAGCAACAGGAAAAGTGAATTTGATCATGATGTCAAATTCATGACAGGGAAAGTACTTATTATGCCACGGAAAAGTATAAAAATGTCTCTCTCACCAAGACAGGCCCCCTCGTCATCTTCCACCCAGCCAGTCTTGCACTTCTCACAGTCCTCATTGGTTAGACCAGTGCAGGTCTTGCAGGAGGAGTGGCACTCTGTAGTGTAGGGGATTGAGTGGGAAAGGTGGTCTGAGATGCATGCCCTGCTTCAAATACACCCCTAGCCTGTCCCCTAGGCACAATGCTTAGATCTGAAAGGAATGGATGTGTAAATCATTGTTAAAAAATAACATGCAAACATAATAAACCAAGTACCTGTGCATAGTGAAAACGTGTCGTTCCTAATTTCATTGAAGTATCCGTCGATGCAATCCAGACAGAACTCCCCGTTGTAACCATGGTCACAGTTGCACCTGCCATTACCCCCTCGTGTTCCATCACCGTCACACACACCGTTGCCATGGCAAGGCCTCTCAGAACCCCCCACACAGGCTGTAAGAAGGAAACAGATGATTCTCATTCACCCATGGCTGGTTGGTATTAGTCAAATAAATGTGGTTTTGGAGGAGTATATCTTTACCATTGCAATCAGGGCCAAATGTTCCCTTCAAACAGCACACATTGATGGTATCAATGCAGAACCACTTATACAGATCAGGATGCTTATTTTGCCTGGATTGGAAGAGCGAGATGTCAAATCACAATACACAATAGACTTGTAGCCTGGAAGTTCAGATATTCCACAAGGACAAATATAGTGATATGGGGTCATGAAATCTCAATGGCCTATGCTCCAGGAGAAGTAAAAGGCCTAAGTAAGTTAGGGTTTTTGCGCTAATGGGACATGTGCTGCCCTCTTGTTCTAGCTGAGCACTCAGGTCAAGTACTCACCTCTTGAACCACCAGGTCTCAAAGTGGTCCTCATGCTCCTCTACCATGTGGTTACAGTCAAAGCTGCTGCTGTCACACAGATTCTCCAGAATCTCAACTAGGCGGATCTCACTGAGGAGAGGGGGTGGAGGGAAAGGGAAGAGGAGACAGCGAAATCAGCTTCTATTGTGCCACTGGGTCAACAGAGAATACGTGGTCTTGGTCAGCATGACAAATAGGTTTAGCAATCACTGATCAGAGCAAACAGATGTGATAAACACAGCAACAGTCCAGCATTAGGGGGAATCGTTTGTGTGATGAGTGGTGTACAGGAATCTTACCTCGTCTCATATTTGGAAAGTGCCCTCTCCTCCCAAGCGGTGTTTCCTCCACCAAAGTTCTGCTTTTTTGTTCGGTCCAATCCCTGTTGGTACAGTAGTGTGAGGATGAAGACTAGCTAACCAGACACAGATTATGGCAGTCATTTGATCAATGGTGAAAATGTACTACAGCACTGTCTGATAATCTGGGTGTAAAGAGAACACATATGTTAGCTAGTTATTTGGTCTGACTCCCACATTATAAACTGGTCTAACGTTAATTGACTAACGTTAGTTGACTCACTAGTATACCGGTGTTATGATGCTCAGTCATATTACATAGCCTACATCAAGGTCAGAAGAGGAGGACTTAGTTACATTAATGCATTTCAAGCACAATACACCATCATTGGTTGCCCACTGGTAAATAAAAGCACATCAATTGATTGTGGTTTGAATCAGACCAATTGATAGTACTGCCCAGCTAGCCAAGGCAAATGATGCACAGAAGAACATTTCAAACTTACCTTAATGAAGTTATCAGCTATCTGTTTGCAGGTATTACATGAGCTTTTTAAGTCTTTTGCATAGGTGCATTGTGATAGTAAAATACAAGCTAGGCTACAAAATAGCCACAATAATTGACTGAGCGATAGCATTCTGGATAGCTACAGTAGTTGGATAGCAGTTGAATGACTCGAAGTTTCACATCATAGCTAACGTTATACCTTAGCTACTTGCCAGCAAACTTCCTATCCCTGAAAACATGCAGCACAGAGTCTAGCCACATATAAAACAATTTATTGGAAGTCAGCTAGCGTTATCTATGCAAAACATTCGAAAATAATATGTACATGCAGGTAGAAAAAAAATAGCTACTTTTTTCGGGACAGGCTCTTGGTACGATTGTGGCTTGTCGTGATTTGCCATTTTGCCCATCAATCACTGTAAGTACCAATGATATTCTGCCACGCGCGGTACACCCGTCTTCATTCTACCCACGTGGAAAAATAAATTAACGTTTCCATATTTTTGCGCAGGCGTCAACTTCCTATATACTTTCACGTCATGGCAGAGAAGAGGTCTGCGTCTGGGAAATCACTGTTGTTTTTACTCATTTCGGTGGCTCTATTACATTTGTTTATTTGTCCTTTTACAAAAGTTGAAGAGAGTTTCAACTTACAAGCAGTGCATGATATTCTTTATCACAGACTTGATTTTGAAAAGGTAAGACAGAGTTACGCATACAACAGCCAACTAGCTTTAACGGTAGCTAGCTAAAAGTTAGCTAATCATCTTTACATATGCATGGTGCAAATGCTTGTTGACAGTTACACTATATTTTTCATCTCTTGATAACGCTTTCTACAACATTACCTGCACGTGAGTCATTTTGTGCCCACCTAAACAATGACAAATAGTTTAGGCTCCCGAGTGGCGCGGTGGTGTAAAACACTGCATCTCAGTACAAAAGACGTCACTGCAGTACCTAGTTCGAATCCAGACTTGCATCACATCCGGCTGTGATTGTGAGTCTCATAGAGCAGCGCGCAATTGGCACAGCGTCGTCCGGGTTTGGCCGGTTTAGGCCATCATTGTAAATAAGAACTTGTTCTTAACTGACTTGCCTGGTTAAAAAAAAAAAAAAATTAAATGACAGAACTCCATTGCTGATGTTGACATTGTCTTCCAACTGTCTCACCAGTATGACCACCATGAATTCCCTGGTGTGGTGCCACGGACTTTCCTTGGTGCTGTGTTCATATCAACGGCATGCTCCCCATTGTGCTACCTGCTGTCACTACTGGAGGCTTCCAAATTCTACACACAACTGATGGGTAAGTCTTGCTGCTATTATATGATATCCATAAACAATAGCAGTGCAATAGAGAAGACCTGGGTCCAATAGATTTTTCACTTTTGGGACTACTCAATTGTTTCCATAGTGCCAGACAAACTAAATCAAGTACAGCTTGACAGGTCTGTCATAAATCAGTCCACTTACTCAAATGTATTGATGTGTACCTTTTTGCTGTCCAGCGCGAGGTTGCCTGGGAGTGTGTGTGACATTAGCTCTATGGCGCATGCAGAGGGAGGTTCGGAGGCAGTTCGGGTCGACAGTTGCGGGACTGTTCTGTCTCACCTGCGCCTCACAGTTCCATCTCATGTTCTACAGCACGAGACCCCTCCCCAATGTATTTGCACTGCCAATAGGTAAGAGACACATATATATATATATATATGACATGACTATAGTATAAACATTTCTTGGATGAAAATCTTGATGTAAATACTATTGGAGACAAGCCTCATGTAGGATAAAATCTATAATAAAAATGTCCACCAATGTGTTAGGTGCTACAGAAAGGATTTTTTTGCATTGTAATTTCAGATAATGTCCATAATATATCAGCAGTAATAGGGGTATGGTAATGTTTCACAGTATTACTTACCCGCAGTGTTGTGATTGGCTGTGATATTCGCCTATTGATTTCTCCCGCCGAGTGGCACCTGTTGTCAAAATGGGAAAGCTGTTTTGACTTTGTGGTTATGTATTGGATCAAGTGGCCAATGTAAAAATCGCTCTGCCATTTCCTGGTTGCTATAATTCTACACTGTTCTCTCAATTTCAGTGAGAAAACAAGCACGGCATATTGTAGGGAGTCATTGTACCATCTAAATCAATGTGAAATATATTTTCGATAACAAAAAATATAATTTGTACAGCTGTTTTAAAGCTGGTGAACCAAAACTGAAAGTAAGGCTCAATTACAAGTCTCATGTTACATCAAAATGGAATGCGGTGAGATTTGTTTTGACTGGAGCCTAGTGCTGTTGCAATTAACCTAGCTTACACATACTGTTGGTGAACAATTCTAGGTGTAGCACCTTTTAAAATACACTACATGATGGTACCACGTTGAAAGTCAGTGAGCTCTTCAGTAAGATGATTCTACTGCCAATATTTGTCTATGGAAATTGCATGGCTGTGTGCTCAATTTATACACCTGTCAGCAACGGGTATGGCTGAATCCACAAATTTAAAGGGGTGTCCACGTAATTTTGTGTATATAGTCTATTTTAAGTCCTTTCTTCCAGCAGTTTCTCTGATAATCAAATGCAGTTAAATGGTCTGTTCTGTTTTCTTCCTAGTCCTGTTGGCGTTCACTGCATGGATGGGGCAGAGGTATGGGTCCTTCATCTGTCTCTCTGCTCTCGTCATCATCGTGTTTAGATCAGAACTGTGTCTCTACCTGGGTCTTATGCTGCTCATGTCACTACTGAGCAGGAGGCTGGGGATCCTTCAACTGTTCTACTATGCCATTCCTGCAGGTGCTCTGTCACTAGGTAAATCTGTTATCAGCAACACTAATTATGGTCCTAGATAACTACATGGTGTGCAGGCTTTTGCTCCAGCACTAACATAGCTGACTAGGCTATAGTAGTCAGGTGTGCTGTAGCTTGCCTGGAACAAATGCATACATACCCTGTAGTTTTTCAGGATTAGAAGTGTTATAAATATGTGCTCTTTAGATAAACGTCTAATTTTATCTTCTCTCTTTCAGCTTTGACTGTCTGCATTGACTCATTCTTCTGGAATAAGCTGCTTTGGCCCGAGGGCCAGGTACTCTTGTACAACACCATCCTGAACAAGAGCTCCAACTGGGGAATATCCTTCACTTCACTAAATGCTTGTTATTAACCCATAACAACAATGCCCACACAGTCAACTAATTAAATCATGCAACGCAGCTTGACACCTGCTTCTCCTTGATCAATTCTGAGTTAGTATCAACGTTTGTGATAATATTATAAAAGTAATGGGGTCATTTTCCACTCATCACGGAGAGCCCACTTTTGATCTGAAAACAACAACTTGCTATCTTTCCTTGACTTTCTTCTCCAGTAAACCTCCCCCTTTCTGTGGTACTTCTACTCTGCTCTACCCCGTGCCCTGGGCTGCACAGTGCTGTTCGTCCCCCTAGGCCTGCTGGACAGACGGACGCGCACCCTGCTGCTGCCTACTGTAGGATTTATCCTGCTCTACTCTTTCCTGCCCCATAAGGAGCTACGCTTTATCCTCTACACCTTCCCTGTGCTGAATATAGTGGCTGCACGGGGCTGCTCCTTCATGTAAGGAGAGAGGCTGTTATTGGCATGAGTGTTGTCTGTTCAGGGAGGTTTAGTATAATGTTGAAAAAAAACATGATTAGTGCTTGTTGACATTTTTGGCCTTCAGGATGTTGGAGTCACAGTTCAATTGTCTTTCGGGGGACATGCGGTGGGCTTTAAGTGTGGACAGAGAAACCACATTATTTAATAATGTTGAACCTTTTCAATTCTCGGTCCTACAGTCTGAACAACTACCACAAATCTTGGATGTATAAACTTGGCTCCTTAATCGTGGTTGGCCAGTTGGTGACAAATGCTGCATATTCCAGCATATCACTGTACGTGTCCCATCACAACTACCCTGGAGGCAGGGGGATGCAGGTACTACATAAACTAGTACCATCTACATCAGGTAAGAGCAGTGATGTAGTGGAGGGTAAACAATGTTTACACACCTTTCTTTTAGCAAGCATTTCACCACCTTTTGCGGAAACATGTATTATGTATAGTAGCGAGCGTTAATTTACTCGCTGCTATCAGTGTTTATCCACCTATTTATCTTTTCACTATATCCCTTGGTAAGAGGTTATAAAAAAATGTATATCAGACAGTAAGGGAAGTATCATGGTTGCAGAAACACTGATTAAAGGCTGTATGTAATCAATTGCTTCTCCTCAGATGTCTCTGTTCATATTGATGTATTTGCTGCCCAAACTGGAGTGTCACGTTTCTTAGAACTGAACAGAAACTGGAGGTTAGTTTGACTAGGTATTCTACTCTGGAATATAACTGTTTCCAAACTTCTAAAGGCATTCTAAGGATTCAGCTTTGTGTTCTATTGTCAGGTATGACAAGAGAGAAGACGTTGGCCCTGGACACCCTGATATGAAGACCTACTCCCATGTTCTGATGGAGGCCAATGCCACTCAGATAGCACTACTCAAAGACTCCCACATGCCTTTGGCCTTCATCCAAGGTTACAGCAACATGTTGTTGAATGCCTTTCAGTTTCCTTTCTTCAGTATAAACCTGGGAGACAAACTGGTGTTGCTAGAAAGAGTACCCAACCCTGAGTATCCCAGTTGAACTGACAGTGATGTCGTTTTTCAGGATTTAGTATTTTCTCATGACCAAATTGTAAATAACCAAAACTAAATTGCAGTGTATTGAAAACAGAACAGTCAATCACTCTTTTGGGCTATAAGTTGGTTGGAGCCAGGTATTGGTAGGGTAAACTGATAGATCACCTGCTTTATTTGTAATATGTAAAAGACTACAACGTGTCTGGCTATGCTAACTTAGATCTCCATTCACATGCAAAGAAAGTGTATATAGGCCTTTCATTACTTCAACTGAAAATGATCCATGACAATACTTATCCTCCAATTATACTCCACCAAACCAGGTAACTGGTTTACTGTCGAACACTTCCTTCAAACATGGTCAGATAACCCCAGTTCAATAACTGCCATCCTTCAAAACAGTGCATTTCTTTTTCTGAAATAAGTTCAAAGAACTCATTATGCTATTGATCCATTTTAATGTGTTTATAGTTTCCTATATGAACAAAACTGCTCGTCGTGAGCTTTGGAATAAAACTGAGGAAACGTGAAATACATTGTCCTGTGTGTTGACTTACAAGGAAGTACTTGAGGCACTATTAGATGTTTCAAGAGGTTACATTTAAACATTCCCTGGTGACTGTTCCATGACAGTGTGATGTTTTGTAGGGAGAATACTAAGTGAAACTGGCAGGTGGTGCCTGAACTTTTCTAGTAAGATTTTTTTTTTGCTACAATGTCCACTACCGAACAGGTCCAATTTTTGTATACAAAACAAACCAGGAACAAAGGATTACATAAGAAATCTTTATTTACAAATGACAACAAATTGCATGGCTCCAGTCTGGAAGCTTCCACGTTTATCAAATTAAGTTCAGAAATCATTATTTATACATATGTACATTACTTGACAACCCATAATTTAATCCCTTAAATAAGCTTAAAATTGTGCTAAAGACATTTTCCAACAAATTGCTTCTGAAACAGCAATATCTTGCATAATATTAAATATTTCAGCAAGTTAAAGCAATCTCTAAATCAACAGTACCATGAGCCACAAATTCACAATGAAATAATTAAATAACAAAACTTAACATCTTTCAGTCACAGCATTTATTTTTGGGCCATGTGTTCATTTAGAAAAAAAACCCAGCATTGTTTCTAAAATTAAGCCATTTAAATTGAGAGACTTGATTTGCACAAGTATTTACAGCATTTTGACCTGAATTAGTTTTAGATAAGGCACAAGGAGAGAGAAGACAACTTTGACATTGAAAAAAAGACAAGAACAAATATTCACAACCCCTACTGCTAAATACACCCCTCCCTCCCTGACACGTTGCTGACTGATGCAAGTTCTAAAGTGTTTCAACAGTAGTACACAAAAATGCAATTAACAATTCCAAATGCATTCATGTTTTGAAAATGAACCTCATATCTATTCTCCTTTAGTTACCCCTGAATCTAAAAGGGTCATTTCACAGTTCTATGAATTGGACCTTGATAAGGAGCTCCTCATAAGCAATGGTTTTAATCAGTGCTGATAATAAATTAACGGTAGGTTGACCTTTAGAAAGAGAAGCCCCTCCATGTTTTCTAGTAATGGCATGGGCTGATTCAGAGCACAGTTCACACTGGCTGTGCTGAACAGAATCTCTGCTGGGACAATGCTGGGAGGGCAGCCCACGTAGCGGACAGCGACTTTGGCAAGGTCAGGCCACAGTAACTTCTTCAGGTTCCAATAGTCCAGTGGATCACAGCTTTGATCAAGTATGTCCTCCTCCAAGTATTCCAGCACTGCCAGCTCTGATGATTTTGGCTTGTCCTCCTGTTTTATCTTGTGTCTGATGTCATCCATGAGTGCCCAGAGGTTGTCCTTGTTGTTTGAGGGAGAGCTATTTGATGACGTTGGGACCTCCCCACCACATCCGTTGGATAGTGAAGGCTGTGTCTCAATTGAGGTAGAAAGGGACACCTGAAGTTCACTGATGAGGTCTTGTTTGCATTGTTCCGCCTCTTCCTCCGTGAACAAGGAAGCCTTGTACCGCGGGTCCAACATAGTCGCCCACGTGTACCTGGGGTTGCGTAGGGTTGATGACATCTTACTCACCATCGCTTCCTTCAGAGACTTGAGCATGTTGTCGATGCCCATCGTCTCGTCGAAGAGCATGTCTATCTTCCGGTTGAGGATGTGTATCAGTGGTATGACTTGACCCAGAGTGGCAGTGCGATTGCTCATCTCCCTGCAGGCCACTTCGAAGGGCTTCAACGCATTGCACACCGACAGCATCACTTCCCATTGGTCGCAACTGATCATTTCCCTGAAGTTGCACTCTATCGACATCTCGTCGACCGCTTTCTTTTGTTCCACCAGACGTTCAAGCATGAAGAAGGATGTCCTCCATTTTGAGGGAACGTCCTGGATGAGGCAATTTTCAGGTAACTGGTAAACCTTCTGCAGTTCTGCCAACTTCTCCTTTGCTTTGTCTGAGCGATACACGCGCTCACAGATCTTCCGAGCGATGCTTAGAAGGTTCTGAACCATCCTCTGACTCTTTATGGCTTCACTCACAATTAGGTCTATGGTGTGTCCAAAGCACTGCACGATGACATGGTCGTTGTCCTCCAGGACGTTTGCAATGGCATTGTTGTCGGTTACAGTGAATCCTTTCTTCAGCCCTAAGGAGCTGATCCAGGTGTCCCAGAAGTATTCGAGCTGCTTCTGTATATTGAGCATGTCATGGTCACAGTCTATCTGTGACACACTGAGGAGAGCAGAGCAGTGAAAGTCCTCGCCCTGAGGTCTAACACATGATTCGTATGAAACCCAGTGGGCAGTAAGAGTCAGAAATTCCCGAGTCTGGCTAGTGACCCAGATGCTTGTTGTGAAATGGACGATACCACTCTCAGCCTCTTTCAGGTGTGTGACAACAACCTCCTTCACCCTCTCATACATGTCTGGTATGGCAATGCTGGTGAAATATGAAGAGGAGGGTAGAGAATATTGAGGTTGAAGGTACTCCAGTAATCGGTTCAAACCAGTGTTCTCTACTAGGGCTGATGGCTGAAGATCCAGTGCAAGCATTTCGGCAACGAGTTTGGTGATTCTTTTGGCAACCGGATGGTAGTCATCAAATCTTTCACAGTTTTCGTCATACACAGATGTGTCCATGAGTTCATGTTTAACGTGAATTTCAGCAGACGGCACATCACCTGAGATAGTACTGTTACTTTCAAGAACATGTCCATGAAATCTCTGCATGTGCCTGAATAAACAACTAGTTCCGAGGTTTGTCGTCTTTTTCCCCCGACTTATTGTGCGGCTACAGTGCAAACAAACCACCTTAGTGGGATCGGAAGGGGAAATAGAAAAATGATTCCACAACTTTGATGTCTTTTTACTGAACACAGAGTTATGTGGCTTTTTCTCTTTGGCAGGGCTGTTAGTCAGTTTGGCTGGAACAGCCTCAGCGGCAGAGAGAATAGCGTAGGGATGAGGTGAGGAGTCCTTATCGTTTGTACTTTTTTGGTTTTTGAGGACATCAGGGTGCCTTCTCATTAGATGCCTCATCAAACAGCTGGTTCCGAAGTCGCCCCGTTTCCCCCGGCTGATGACACAGGGGCAGTATCGACAGAGGGCTTTAAGCTGATCCCCTGGAGAGACGATGAAATGGTGCCACACTTCGGATTTCACCCGTTTCATGATTTTTTTGTTTTGTTGGAAGATTGAACTCACCGGATCCTCTTTCAGGCCTGAGCCCTCTAGGGACAGATCGCATGGTGAGGAAGGTAAAGGAACATCCTCATCTTGAAATCCAAAGCAGAGATTGAGGGAGGAATCCTGTTCCAATTGGTTTGTGTCAGACTCCTCCTTCACATCCATGCTTTCATCTTCGTTATGGGGCACTTCGTCAGATATTGTTTCTGGGGAGGATGGAGCGAAGAGTGATTCTTTTTTAACATCCACTACTGAGTCCTGATGAAGCTGAGCGCGAGACAATAGCGTTGGTGGGTTTGTATATGGTGGTGGGATGTTGGAGCCCTGTCCATTTTCTTCAATGACAATTTCTCTGTGGGCTCTCCACATATGGCGAATCAGACAGCTAGTGCCCAAATCCTTTCCATTTTTACCCCTGCTAAATTCATTCATGCAGTGTATGCATACTGCTTTGGAACTGTCAGCAGGTGACAGGTAGAAATGCTTCCACACAGCTGATCTTCTACGAGAACTTGAGTTTTTAGGAGTTGCAGCGAGGCGCTCAGACCCACCTCCATCCACCGCTTCTTCATGGTTGTTGTTGGAATGTGAGGATGAGACTGTGCCAGTGTCGTTTTTTGCACCCTTTTCTAATTTTGGTTCGAGTTTTGGTAACACTTCTTTGGATGATGATATGTCAGAGCCCTCTGCTGAAGAGGTGGACGGTGAGGAGTTCTTTCGTGCGGCGGGAGTAGTAATGCTAGCTGCCAGGCTTCCGTTATTTGAGGAATTTGAGGGGGATATTACCAATGAGGCAGCAGAAGCAGTTAGAGTGTTTGAGGAGAGGTCACCATCTTGTAAAAGCACAGTGGGGTGAGCCCTTCGTACGTGCCTCATTAAACAACTTGTACTGAGGTCCTTCTCGTTCTTACCTCGACTGAACTCTTTCATACAGTACATACAGATTGCTTTGGTACTATCGCGTGGAGATATGCAGAAATGGTTCCAGGCAGGGGATTTCTTCCTGGGATTAGCATTAGCGGGACTTCTCATGGATGACAATAGGCTTTGAGTGACAGCATCCATCGCAACATCATAAAGAGTGCTTGTGTACCCACTAAGCATACTACTGTAATCATCTGTATTGTCTCTTGTAACAAAGGGGCCTACAGAACTATCATATGATAACCTTTCATCCTCTTGGGTCCCCTCCTCCATACTGTTTGGATCCTCTTCCTCAATATGTTCAGATGTGTCATTTTCTATCTTGACCTCAGTGTTTAGATTTAGGCTTTTGTTTGAAATGGCTGGAGAAGTAGGCCTAAGATTGTTCTCTTTGTCACATGCCTCACCTGTTTCATTGACAGACCCATTCATTTTAAATTGTCCAACAACCTGAGAAATACATAAATTGTCTGGTTCCTCCTCGTGAATTGAAGCCACGGGGGAAGAGTCTTTAGCCAGTGTTTTAGATGGACAGGAGGTTTTTGCATCTGCAGTGTCATGGGGGGTAATGCTGTATGATTTAAACACGTAGCCATCTTGCCCCTCAATTTTAAGACATGTTCCTTTTGCCTCTCTTTTCTTGTTTTCTGTGCCATTAGTTTCTGAGTCTACTACATCTTCTTCACTCTTAAGAGAGAAGTCTTCCTCTCCATCCATGTTAGCTCACCAAAGTTCTGCGAGAAAATCAAATTATCTGATGCAGCTTGACAAAAGTTAATGAGTCATGGGTGTGAGAGCATTTCTCACATCAACGTTTCAGTCTGTTTGTCCAGATCAGAAGGAGCAAGCTTGTAGTCCATTTTCTCCATTTACGAATGTGTCGAAGTTTCCACCTTTTCTAGTAGGATCTGGAATGAGAGAAATTCAATAAACATTGATATTTCAGCAAATAGCAGATAAAACCAAATTGACAGACTAGAAACTGTTTACATGTCAGGCAGCAAACCCAACGGACCTCACATTACCCTTAAAACAGATGTGTTAGGTTATATTATATATTAGCCATGCTTAGCAGTACGACAGTGTAGAGCAGGGGTATTCAACTCTTACCCTACGAGGTCCGAAGCCTGCTGGTTCTGTTCTACCTGATAATTAATTGCACCCACCTGGTGTCCCAAGTCTAAATCAGTCCCTGATTAGAGAGGAAAATCAAAAATGCAGTGGAATGGGCTTTGAGGTCCAGAGTTGGGTTTGAGGAGTGTAGAGTGATACTAGCCTACCATTATGTAGGTGGTACCCCACCCAAAACATTTGAATTTAAATGGGTTTCAATGTTGGTGTGCATTGCTTCCAACAATTAATTTAACTTTGGGGTCCTTTAAGCCCCATCTATGACAAAATGTATAGTCTGACATTAATTTGTGACATTTTATTAATATTCAAAGTAGGTATGATGATAATTTAATGTGATATCATCAGTATAATTTCCCAATGTATGATTGAAAAATAACCAATAACAATGTATTGTGATTTAGGCTATCAAATTAATAATCGGTTTCATGGTTGCCAGTAAGTAAACCTTATTTTATTAGCAACAATGCCTTTAATTAGTCTACAAATAAAACTGCTTATTACAGGCACATTGAGTGTTCATTAAGATTAACTAACCCAGAACAAGAGACAAATGGAGAATTAATCGTTATTCATGCATGCAGCCACCCGCAAACCACAAATGTTTCGCCAAGATTGTAGCAACCACAAACATAATCCGATCTCACAGGTGATCGGACCATATTTATGTTTGGAATCTAGACAAAATAGCTACCGCAGTATCATACTCATTTTCTAGCTTGAACGTTATCCAACTGCTAACTTGCTAGTTAGCGTGAAAGCTAGGTAGCTACAGTAGCCTTATTTCCTGATCCAACGTTAGCTAGCTGGCTACTACTTTTCCGGGTAGTTAGCTAACGAGCAACATCCAGGATTAAGGTGACATTTATTTGCTATTAGCTATTTCAAACTCAACTCATAATTTAGAGCCCATTTAGGTAATGCTAATCCTAACCTAGCTAGCCAGCCAAGTTAATAACAATGTCAGTGTCAGAGGCTAACTAGGTATCACATTAAACCTAGCTACACAAAAACAAACATATACCACACACACGGGTTTCTAAAACAGAAATCTGAAACCATAATTTCCCAAACCGACTAGCCTTTCAACTACATATATGAAGCAGCCTATTTATTAATTGGGGACAGTGTCCGATACAGTACGGACCCTGGTCGTGCCAGCTAGCTAAACCACACAGGGCATAACCTGCCTGGTGAGACAGAACCAGATCGTGCCCTGGTAATGGAACAGAAGGACCAACGGAATCAGCCCAGAACATTACTCACGACGTTATTTGGAGAGAGAAAAGGAGACCCCTAGAAATCATATTAGATCAAGATAGTATACATACCTTGAAATCGTGGTTTATGTTTCAGTTACTAAACAGTTAAATACGACACATTTGATTGATCCGGGGGGGGGATTACTTCATTGCTTTGTCTCCTAGCAGTTCACATTCAGTTGAATCAGGTCTACACAGCATCGGACGGAAGGAACACGCTTTATGATGTCACTGGGTTGAAGGGTTTTCCAATATGGCGGCAGGGACAATAAAAGGCGAAATATTCGTCGATAAAGCAACACTTCTTAATAGATCAAAACGTATTACTTCTTGATAGACATCATAGACATCATGGTGCATTATTAACATTGTGTGCATATGCATCGCCAATACACAGACACTAATCAATTTGACCAACGGTGTTGTTTGTTTTCCTCCTGTTATCACTGCTCTTACATTTTAACCTTACCAACGGGGTTTCTTGACCTGAAGGGTCTCTCACAGGGGCACTGAAACCATCACGTTGGGCAAATGATTTACACACAAAACTCGACACTTGTGCATATGAACACATGTGACTTCTATAAGCACAGGCAAAACAAATTGTTATGAAAGGCTTGCTGTATAATAGTCTGAGAACAATGTGAAATCTAAATGTTACTATGTGTGGAGTGAGTCTAAATTTAGACACTGTCTCAGCCAGCATGAAACTCAAATGTGAATTTGAATTTTAACACAGACCGAACTTTGAACAAATTACTAGTCTACATGTATGTAAATCCTCATGCATGCTTTGAGGCTTCACAGGACAGGGGGCAGATGGGATAAAAGATGGTGGATAGTTTACTAAACGTGATCTGCATAACATTCCAATACCAATAGACATACCTTTGTATGCCTCCTCATCTGTATACCTACAGACACAAAAGTGAGCAGTTCAGTCATCTGCACTCAGTACAGCTAGCCTTCAACATATTCTTATAGCCTACATATTCTTACCTCTGTTGATTGATATCCATTGAATTGTGTCCATTTTCTGTTTTAGGAAGATTTGCACAAATATGAAAAGATAGAGGGTATCATCGTAAAACAATAGGAATTTAGATACCAGGGACAAACCATAACTTAAATTGAGGAGACCTTTACATTTTTCAGTGCCTGCACCTGCTGTCCTTTAAAATTAAAATCCAAATGTTTCAGTTGGGCAGTTAGGTTCCTGCAAGAACTAATGAGGTTCCTCAATGAACCGCACCTCCAATGGGTTCTTGGAAGAACCTTTTGGGGACAATTTTCAGTGCCAAGAAGGTTCTTTGAAGAAGGTTCTTTGAAGAACTTTGAGGATCTTAGAAGAACCCTTGTTGAACCCCTCATTCTTAGAGTGTGGCCGTTTGTTTACCATTGAACATTTTTGAAAGGTTCCTGTCTGTGTAAGTGGGCTTTCCCTCTCTCGCGTGAGCATGCTTTCCCACGTGAGCTCATGGTTCCTCCATAATATCTGTCATGCTCACGCAAGAGAGGCAACAGCTGGCTCAGAGGTATTTTTGTTTTTATTATGATCCCCATTAGCTGTTGCGAAGGCAGCAGCTACTTTTCCTGGGGTTCACACAAAACATTAAACATGACATATTACAGAACATTAATAGACAAAAACAGCTCAAGGACAGAACTACATACATTTAAAAACGGCAGCCTACATATTAATACGTACACACAAAATATCTAGGTAAAATAGGGAAGAGGCGTGGGCCGTGAGGTGTTTCTTCATCTTTTTTTAAACCAGGTTTGCTGTTCATTTGAGCAATATGAGCAATATGACTATTTTACACCCTTTTAAAGACAAGACTCTCGTTAATCTAACCCAGTGCTTCTCAATTATTTCCTGTTACGCCCCCCCTAGGAAGAAGTAAACATTTCGCGCCCCCCCAACTCTCCGCCGCGACTGTAAATTGTATCATTTGTCTATAAAATTGTTATAAGTACACCTCTGCATAACATTGTATGCTTATTAACATTAAATAAAAATAAAAAAGAAAGAAATATAGATCAACTTACAACAAAGAATAACTTTATTAACATTGTTTTTTTTAGTTTGTAACAGAAAAGACTTCAAGTGCATCAATTTGCCTGAAATTTAAAACAAAATTAAACCCTTATTTAAACTGTAAACATTTTTTGACCATTTGATACTGAAAAATAAAATTAAATATAATCAATAAATAATAATAAATTCAAATTGATCAGCAACATTAACTCAGGAGCACAATATATGAAACATTTTGACCTATAAAACAAAAATGAATAAAACAATTTGTGCTGATTTTTTTTTAATCAAAATGAGGAAGTCAGGATTAATGGCTACAATGAGCACGTTTTGCAGAGCACAGCTTTTCCAAGCGGGGTTTGAAGCATCATACTGCAACTCTCAGCTCCTGCTCAATGTTTAGCTGGGACCTGTACTTGGTCTTCAGTGCAGCAACAGCAGAGAAGCCAGTCTCACAAAGATAAGATGTTGCAAAAGGAAGAAGAATGCCCATGGCCCTCTGCCCTAAGAGTGGATACTGCCTCTCTACACTCAGAATTCAGAATTCACTCAGTGTCTGTGATGTGAACCTCAGTCTCAATGTGGAGTCAGACGTCATATCAATGAACTGGTCCTCCTCTGCAGAGCTGAAACCAGTTGGAGCTGGTGCATTGAAAGGATCTCTCACCCAGTCATATTGGGAACTGTTTTCAGGGAAGTACTTTTTAAAGAATCCCATCAGTGATGAAATATGCTCCTTAATATATGGAATCACTGAGGTGGCATCATAGTCAGTAGTGTCAACAAATTCATGCAGGTTCTGGAATGAATCAGTATTTCCTTCATCAAGTCGCCTGCCCCACATTGCAAGCTTTCGAGTGAAAGAGCTGATCTTGTCTGTGACCTGAGGGAGGTGTTTATCTTTCCCTTGAAGCTGTAGATTTAGTTAATTTAGCTTTCCAAATATGTCACTCAGGTAGGCCAGTTTTGCCAGGAAGTTCTCATCACTAAATTTTTCTGTGATGTCATACTTGTGCTCCTGCTCCAATAACATTCTTATCTGCTCTCTGAGCTCAAAAACTCGGGACAAGACTTTTCCTCGTGACAGCCACCTTGCTTCACTGTGAAACAGCACAGCTTGATGTTCAGCTCCCATCTCCTCACAGATAGCAGAGAAGACTCTTGTTTTTAGTGGTCTGGTCTTTATACAATTGACTACAACACCTACAATGTCAGTCATAACCTCACTTAATTCAGAGGAAAGGTGCCTTGATGCCAGTGCTTCTCTGTGTATAACACAGTGTGTCCACTCAGCATTAGGTGAGGCCTTCTTGATGAGTGCCCAAAGTCCTTTTCTCATCCCTGCCATGGTCTGTGCACCATCACTGCAAACACCAATGCAGTTCTCCCACTTTAGCCAATTCTCAGTCAGGAAGCAGTCATGTCAAAACGTACATAAGCGATAAACAAACAGTCTTTGTTGCTGTCAGTTGCTTCATCGAACTGTAAGGCAAAACGTTTGTCTTTGAGTTTATCTACCAGCTGTTCTTTAATATCGTTAGCAATGTCATTTATACGTCTGGCGACAGTGTCATTGGACAGAGGGATAGTTTTTATTTTTGCAGCACTTGCGTCATCCAGCTTGACAGAGACCATGTCTAATGCTGCAGGCAGTATCAGCTCCTCTGCTATGGAGTGGGGTTTTTTGCACTGAGCAATTTGGTACGCCACCTTATATGATGCTAACAGTGCTCGCTGGTTTACTGAAGTAGCATTCACAAAGCGGGACGATTGTTGACAATATTCGGCACGTTTTCGCTGAAAAAACTCAAGCGGCTTATCAGCGTGATTGGGGTGTAATGTCTTTAAGTGACGCCTTAATTTATTTGGCTTCACGCTGTCTGCTGCCAACATTTTTAGACACAGTAAACATACCGGTCTTTCCTCGTCTCCCACCGTAGTCACAGTGAAGCCAAGCGCTACATACGCTTCGTCATATTTCCTCGTCTTAGCTTTCGGGAGACTTACGTTTGTCTCATTATCTCCGTCTCTCTCCGCCTTTCTTTTCATCCCTGTTAAATATTTTTCCATGGTGTCTCTTAAGGGTTTGTTATCTGCACTTCATATCTCCTGCTCTGTGCTGTGTGCTCTTGTTCGGTTAAAAAAAAAACTACTACGCGGCAAAAAAAAGCGTGTTCCCCGGGGTCACGCGCCCCCCCTGGCATCGCTCCGAGCCCCCCCAGGGGGGCGCGCCCCACTATTTGAGAAGGACTGATCTAACCACACTGTCCGATTTCAAAAAGGCTTTACAACGAAAGCAAAACATTAGATTATGACAGCAGAGTACCCAGCCAGAAATAATCAGACACCCATTTTTCAAGCTAGCATATAATGTCACATAAACCCAAACCACAGCTAAATGCAGCACTAACCTTTGATGATCTTCATCAGATGACACTCCTAGGACATTATGTTATACAATACATGCATGTTTTGTTCAATCAAGTTCATATTTATATCAAAAAACAGCTTTTTACATTAGCATGTGACGTTCAGAACTAGCATACCCACCGCAAACTTCCGGTTAATTTACTAAATTACTCACGATAAACGTTCACAAAAAACATAACAATTATTTTAAGAATTATAGATACAGAACTCCTTTATGCAATCGCTATGTTCGATTTTAAAATAGCTTTTCGGCAAAAACACATTTTGCAATATTCTGAGTAGATAGCTCGCCATCACGGGCTAGCTATTTTGACACCCACCAAGTTTGGCACTCACCAAACTCAGATTTACTATAAGAAAAATTGGATTACCTTTGCTGTTCTTCGTCAGAATGCACTCCCAGGACTTCTACTTCAATAACAAATGTTGGTTTGGTTCAAAATAATCCATAGTTATGTTCAAATATCCTCTGTTTTGTTCTTGCGTTCAAGACACTATCCGAACAGTGACTCGCGGACGTGTATCGTGACAAAAAATGTCTAAATATTCCATTACCGTACTTCGAAGCATGTCAAACGCTGTTTAAAATCAATTTTTATGCAATTTTTCTCGTAAAAAAGCGATAATATTCCGACCGGGAAACCCTGTTTTCATTCAGACTCAAAATCTAAAATGGACTCTTCACGTGCACGCGCGCCCCCGTCTCATTGTTCTCAGATCGACCACTATCCAAATGCGCTACTGTTTTTCAGCCTGGGACACCAGTGTCATCATTCAACGTTCTGGCGCCTTCTGAGAGCCTATGGGAGCCTCAGGAAGTGTCATGTTACAGCAGAGATCCTCAGTTTTCAATAAAGAGAGTGTAGAAGGCCAAGAAATGGTCAGAGAGGGCACTTCCTGTACAGAATCTTCTCAGGTTTTTGCCTGCCATATGAGTTCTGTTATACTCACAGACACCATTCAAACAGTTTTAGAAACTTTAGAGTGTTTTCTATCCAAATCAAACAATTATATGCATATTCTAGTTTCTGGGCAGTAGTAATAACCCGATTAAATCGGGTACGTTTTTTATCCGGATGTGAAAATACTGCCCCCTACCCTAGAGAGGTTAAATACAAGTAAAACTAAATGCATGCTCTTCAACCGATTGCTGCCCGCACCTGCCCGCCCGTCCATCATCCCTACTCTGGACGGTTCTGACTTAGAATATGTGCACAACTACAAATACCTAGGTGTCTGGTTAGACTGTAAACTCTCCTTCCAGACTCACATCAAACATCTCCAATCCAAAGTTAAATCTAGAATTGGCTTCCTATTTCGCAACAAAGCATCTTTCACTCATGCTGCCAAACAAATCCTCGTAAAACTGACCATCCTACCGATTGTCACGATTCCTACCGACGGTGGCGCCCCCTCCTGCTCGGGTGGTGCTCGGCGGTCGTCGGCGGCGGCTGGGTGCAAGGGGTTTCTTCTCCAGTTAGAGTTGTACCTGGCCACCGTCAGGCCTGCTCCTACAGGAGAGGAGAGCGTGAGTGCCCTCGTTTCCTGCCTGACGGGCCGAGCTCTGGAGTGGGCTAATGCGGTCTGGAACGCTCCGGACTCGGCGAGGGACCACTACCCAGAGTTCACCCGCCGCTTTCGGGCTGTTTTTGACCACCCCCCCGAAGGTAGAGCGGCGGGTGAACGGCTGTTCCACCTCAGGCAGGAGACGAGGAGCGCTCAAGACTTCGCGCTGGAGTTTAGGACCTTGGCTGCTGGAGCGGGGTGGAATGACAGGGCCCTCATAGACCACTACCGGTGTAGTCTCCGGGCGGACGTCCGCAGGGAGCTGGCCTGTAGGGACACCAATCTATCCCTGGACGAACTCATTGATATGTCCATACGGTTGGACAATTTGCTGGCTGCCCGCGGGCGTTCGGAGAGGGTCCTGCCCGTTCCACCCCCAGGCACCCCCGCCCCTACCCCTATGGAGGTAAGGGGGGCCGTGTCAAGGGGCACCGGAGGAGGTGGCTCCTCCTGCACCAGCTGTGGTCGGAGAGGACACACGGCCGACCGGTGCTGGAGGAGTCAGTCTGGGAGTCGAGAAGGCAGGCAGAACACTTCTCGGTCACCTCAGGTGAGTCAGCACCAGACTCGCCCAGAACCCCCTGTTGGTCATGTGTTTTTGCCTGTTTCATTTTCTAACTTTTTTCCCTCTTCCCAGCATAGGGCGCTAGTCGATTCAGGCGCAGCTGGGAACTTTATGGACCGTGGACTTGCCATTAAGCTGGGCATTCCACGGGTGCCGATAGATTCCCCCTTCCCCGTGCACTCCTTAGATAGCCGACCATTAGGGTCAGGGCTAGTCAGGGAGTCTACGGTGCCGCTGGACATGGTAACGCTGGGGAATCATAAGGAAAGCATTAACTTTTTTCTTATTGATTCACCTGCGTTTCCGGTGGTGCTGGGGGTCCCCTGGCTGGCTGGTCACAATCCCCTCATTTCATGGAAACAGGGGGTTCTCCAGGGGTGGTCAGAGGAGTGTTCAGGGAGGTGTCTAGGAGTTTCCATAGGTGCCACGTCGGTGGAGAGTCCAGACCAGGTGTCCACCGTGCGCATTCCCCCTGAATACGCCGATTTGGCGATCGCTTTTTGTAAAAAGAGAGCGACTAAATTACCACCTCATCGACAAGGGGATTGTGCGATAGATCTCCAGGTTAACGCTGCGCTTCCCAGGAGTCACGTGTACCCCTTGTCACAAGAGGAGACGGCGGCTATGGAGACATACGTCACGGAATCCTTGGGACAGGGGTACATTCGGCCCTCCATCTCACCCGCTTCCTCGAGTTTCTTTTTTGTGAAGAAAAAGGAGGGAGGTCTGCGTCCGTGCATTGATTATAGAGGTCTAAACGCGATCACGGTGGGGTTTAGTTACCCACTACCTCTTATCGCTACGGCGGTGGAATCATTTCACGGAGCACAGCTCTTCACAAAATTGGATCTCAGGAGCGCGTATAACCTGGTGCGTATCAAGAAGGGAGATGAGTGGAAAACCGCCTTTAGTACCACATCAGGCCATTATGAGTACCTCGTCATGCCGTATGGGTTGAAAAATGCTCCAGCTGTCTTTCAATCCTTTGTTGACGAGATTCTCAGGGACCTGCACGGGCAGGGCGTGATTGTTTATATCGATGACATTCTGATATATTCCGCCACCCGCTCCGCGCATGTGTCCCTGGTGCGCAAGGTGCTTGGTAGACTGCTGGAGCATGACCTATACGTTAAGGCTGAGAAGTGTGAGTTTTTCAAACGAGCCGTCTCCTTTCTGGGTTATCGCATTTCCACCACGGGGGTGGTGATGGAGTGTGACCTCGTTAAGGCCGTGCGTAATTGGCCGACTCCAACCACGGTGAAGGAAGTGCAACGGTTCTTGGGCTTTGCCAACTACTACCGGAGGTTTATCCGGGGGTTTGGCCAGGTAGCGGCTCCCATTACCTCACTGCTGAAGGGGGGGCCGGCGCGTTTGAGATGGTCGACGGAGGCGGACGGAGCCTTCAAGAAGTTGAAGACACTGTTCACCGACGCGCCCGTGTTGGCGCACCCGGACCCGTCTTTAGCATTCGTAGTAGAGGTGGACGCATCCGAGGCTGGGGTGGGTGCCGTGCTATCACAGCGCTCGGGTGCGCCACCGAAACTCCGCCCCTGTGCTTTCTTCTCAGGGAAGCTCAGTTCGGCGGAGCGTAATTACGATGTGGGGGACAGGGAGTTGCTAGCGGTAGTCAAAGCCTTGAGGGTGTGGCGACACTGGCTTGAGGGGGCTAAGCACCCCTTTCTCATCTGGACCGACCACCGAAACCTGGAGTACATCCGGGCAGCGAGGAGACTGAATCCACGTCAGGCAAGGTGGGCCATGTTCTTCGCCCGGTTTAGGTTTACCATCTCATATAGACCGGGTTCCCTTAATACTAAAGCCGACGCGCTGTCCCGTCTGTATGACACGGATGACCGACCCATCGATCCAACTCCCATCATTCCAGCGTCAAGGCTGGTGGCACCAGTGGTGTGGGAGGTGGACGCGGACATCGAGCGGGCACTGGTGTTGGAACCTGCGCCTACGAAGGTGCCCGAGGGGCGCATGTATGTGCCGCTCGATGTTCGCGATCGGTTGATTCGATGGGCACACACGCTACCTGCGGCGGGTCATCCTGGTGTAGAGAGGACAGTGCGGAGTCTAAGGGGGAAGTATTGGTGGCCCACCTTGGCTAAGGACGTGAGGTCATATGTCTCTTCCTGTTCGGTGTGTGCCCAGAGTAAGGCTCCTAGGCATTTACCGAGAGGGAAGTTACAGCCCCTCCCCGTTCCGCAACGGCCATGGTCGCACCTGTCTATCGACTTCCTGACAGATCTTCCCCCCTCTCAGGGGAACACTGCGATTCTGGTGGTTGTGGATCGGTTTTCTAAGTCCTGCCGTCTCCTCCCCTTGCCCGGTCTCCCTACGGCCCTGCAGACTGCGGAGGCCCTATTTACCCACGTCTTCCGGCACTACGGGGTGCCGGAGGATATTGTCTCTGATCGGGGTTCCCAGTTCACATCCAGGGTCTGGAAGGCGTTTATGGAGCGGCTGGGGGTCTTGGTCAGTTTAACCTCCGGTTATCACCCCGAGAGCAATGGGCAGGCGGAGAGGGTGAACCAGGAGGTGGGCAGGTTCCTGAGGTCGTATTGCCGGGACCGGCCAGGGGAGTGGTCGAGGTATATTCCCTGGGCAGAGTTAGCCCAGAACTCACTTCGCCACTCCTCTACTAACATGTCACCCTTCCAGTGTGTGTTAGGGTACCAGCCGGTCCTGGCCCCATGGCACCAGAGCCAGACCGAGGCTCCTGCGGTGGAGGACTGGGTTCAGCACTCCAAGGAGACCTGGAAAGCAGTACAGGACTCACTGAAGGAGGCCAGTGCCAGGCAGAAAAGGAGTGCTGACCGCCACCGCAGTGAGGCGCCGGTGTTCGCACCGGGTGACAGGGTCTGGCTCTCGACCCAGAACCTGTCCCTCCGCGTGCCCTGCCGGAAGCTGGGGCCGCAGTGTGTGGGGCCCTTCAAAGTCCTGAGGAGGATAAACGAGGTGTGTTATCGGTTGCAACTCCCTTCCTATTACCGTATTAACCCCTCGTTTCATGTGTCTCTCCTCAGGCCGGTGGTGGCTGGTCCCCTACAAGAAGATGAGGTGCCGGAGGTCCCTCCACCCCCCCGGACATCGGGGGGTCCCCGGCGTACAGCGTAAGGGCCATTCTGGACTCGAGACGCCAGGCGGGGGGCCTGCAGTACCTCGTGGACTGGGAGGGGTACGGTCCGGAGGAGAGGTGCTGGGTGCCGGCGGAGGACGTCTTGGACCCATCCATGTTGAAGGAGTTCCACCGCCTCCGTCCGGATCGCCCTGCGCCTCGTCCTCCGGGTCGGCCTCGAGGCCGGTGTCGGCGCGCTGCAGGAGCCGCGCGTTACACCGATCCTCGACTTCGGCGATGTCATTTACAAAATAGCCTCCAATACCCTACTCAATAAATTGGATGCAGTCTATCACAGTGCCATCAGTTTTGTCACCAAAGCCCCATATACTACCCACCACTGCGACCTGTACGCTCTCGTTGGCTGGCCCTCGTTTCATACTCGTCGCCAATCCCACTGGCTCCAGGTCATCTACAAGACCCTGCTAGGTAAAGTTCCCCCTTATCTCAGCTCGCTGGTCACCATAGCAGCACCCACCTGTAGCACGCGCTCCAGCAGGTATATCTCTCTGGTCACCCCCAAAGCCAATTCCTCCTTCGGCCGCCTCTACTTCCAGTTCTCTGCTGCCAATGACTGGAACGAACTACAAAAATTTCTAAAGCTGGAAACACTTATCTCCCTAACTAGCTTTAAGCACCAGCTGTCAGAGCAGCTCACAGAGTACTGCACCTGTACATAGCCCATCTATAATTTAGCCCAAACAACTACCTCTTCTGTATTTATTTATTTAGCTCCTTTGCACCCCATTATTTCTATTTCTACTTTGCATTTTCTTCCACTGCAATTCTACCATTCCAGTGTTTTACTTGCTATATTGTATTTACTTTGCCACCATGGCCTTTTTTGCCTTTACCTCCCTTATCTCACCTTATTTGCTCACTTTGTATATAGACTTATTTTTCTACTATATTATTGACTGTAGGTTTGTTTTACTCCATGTGTAACTCTGTGTTGTTGTATGTGTCAAACTGCTTTGCTTTATCTTGGCCAGGTCGCAATTGTAAATGAGAACTTTTTCTCAACTTGCCTACTTGGTTAAGTAAAGGTGAAATAAATAAATGTAAAACATGATGGTGACAGGTGTGCGTAATGAAGGGCAGCCTGGCACCCTCAAACGCCAGATACCTCATAGTCATTGTTTGATTTCAAATCCAATCTTTTGGAGTATAGAGACAAACTAAAAAATAAAGGGCGCTGTATATGTTTTGACAATGACAGTTTAACATCTAAGGTAACACCAAGTCATTTAGTCTACTCAACATGTTTAACAGCCACACCATTCATTACCAGATTCAGCTGATGTCTAGAGCTTAGGGAATTATTGTTCCAAATACAATGCTCTTAGTTTTAGAGATGACCAGGACCAGTTTATTACTGGCCACCCATTCCAAAACTGACTGCAACTCATTGTTAAGGGTTTCAGTGACTTCATTAGCTGTGGTTGCTGACACGTATATGGTTGAATCATCAGCAAACATGGGCACACAGGCTTTGTTTAATAATGCCAGTGGCAGGTCATTGGTAAAAATAGAAAAGAGTAGAGGGTCGATGGAGTTGCCCTGCGGTACACCACACCCTATATTTTATACTTTCTTTTTTATGTATATATTTTTTCTAAAAACTCAACTCGCCTCACCAATAATAATTTAAAAAAAGTATTATTCACCTCAAATCTGAAATCCACAACAGAAGCTAGCCAGAAGCTAGCGTTAGTATTCAGCTAACCACGGTTGGCGGTCATCAGCTATCCCTTAGCTCGAATAGCTATCGCCAGTTTTGTACAACGCGAAGCAGACCAGAGCATACCGAACCTATTTTTCTCTCCATATCCCCGGATTTCTATCGCAAGCTCTGGACATTTACACCTGGATCTTGCAGCTAGCTAGCTGCTATCCGAGTGACTATTGGCTAACGTCAGTCCCAGAGCAAACATCAATTGTTCCGGAGCTAGCCAGCTGAAGAGTTCCATCAGCCACTCCTGGGCTACAATCACCTATCCGGACCCGTTTTTCTGCCGATGCGGAGCCCCACCGGGCCTTCTCAACTGGACTACCGACGTTATCTGCCCGAAGGAGTTATCCAACTGGTCCCTCCGTCGCGACGTAACCTGAACACCCATCTGCGGCCCGCTAATCGTTAGCTGTCTTATCGGCTGCTATCTGAATAGGTCTATCGGACAATTCTCTCGGGCCACTATAACTATTTTGCCAATTGGATTCCTACCACACGGAACCCCACTAATCTACAGACGGAAACGCATGAGGTGGCTAAAAACAGAGCTCCCTCCATCTTCTGCCAGCTTGCTACCTATGGCCCGGCAAGCTGTCTGAATCGCACTGGACCCTTATGATCACTCGGCTAAGCATGCCTCTCCTTAATGTCAATATGCCTTGTCCATTGCTGTTCTGGTTAGTGTTTATTGGCTTATTTCACTGTAGAGCCTCTAGCCCTGCTCATTATACCTTATCCAACCTTTCAGTTCCACCACCCACACATGCTATGACATCACCTGGTTTCAATGTTTCTAGAGACAATATCTCTCTCATCATCACTCAATGCCTAGGTTTACCTCCACTGTATTCACATCCTATCATACCTTTGTCTGTACATTATACCTTGAAGCTATTTTATCGCCCCCAGAAACCTGCTCCTTTTACTCTCTATTCCGGACGTCATAGACGACCAGTTCTCTTAGCTTTTAGCCGTACCCTTACCCTACTCCTCCTCTGTTCCTCTGGTGATGTAGAGGTGAATCCAGGCCCTGCAGTGCCTAGCTCCACTCCTATTCCCCAGGCGCTCTCTTTTGAAGACTTCTGTAACCGTAATAGCCTTGGTTTCATGCATGTTAACCTCTTACATCTAGACGTTCCGCTAGCGGAGCACCGCTCCAATATCCAATGATAGGGCGTGGGGCGAAATACAAACTCCTTGAAAATCCAAAAAAAATTCCATTTTTCAAACATATGACTATTTTACACCATTTTAAAGACAAGACTCTCGTTAATCTAACCGATTTCAAAAAGGCTTTACAACGAAAGCAAAACATTAGATTATGTCAGCAGAGTACCCAGCCAGAAATAATCAGACACCCATTTTTCAAGCTAGCATATAATGTCACAAAAAACAAAACCACAGCTAAATGCAGCACTAACCTTTGATGATCTTCATCAGATGACACTCCAAGGACATTATGTTATACAATACATGCATGTTTTGTTCAATCAAGTTCATATTTATATCAAAAAACAGCTTTTTACATTAGCATGTGACGTTCAGAACTAGCATTCCCACCGAACATTTCCGGTGAATTTACTAAATTACTCACGATAAACGTTCACAAAAAACATAACAATTATTTTAAGAATTATAGATACAGAACTCCTTTATGCAATCGCAGTGTCCGATTTTAAAATAGCTTTTCGGTGAAAGCACATTTTGCAATATTCTGAGTAGATAGCTCGCCATCACGGGCTAGCTAATTTGACACCCACCAAGTTTGGTACTCACCAAATTCAGATTTACTATAAGAAAAATTGGATTACCTTTGCTGTTCTTCGTCAGAATGCACTCCCAGGACTTCTACTTCAACAACAAATGTTGGTTTGGTTCCAAATAATCCATAGTTATATCCAAATAGCGCCGTTTTGTTCGTGTGTTCAAGACACTATCCGAAGGGTAACGAAGGGTGACGCGCGGACGCGTATCGTGACAAAAAATTTCAAAATATTCCATTACCGTACTTCGAAGCATGTCAAACGCTGTTGAAAATCAATTTTTATGCGATTTTTCTCGTAAAATAGCGATAACATTCCGACCGGGAGTCGTTGTTTTCGTTCAAAGACTGAAAAAGTAAAATGGACTCTTCACGTGCAAGCCTCCTCCCTAAGTTTGTTTTATTCACTGCTTTAGCACACTCTCCCAACCTGGATGTCCTAGCTGTGTCTGAATCCTGGCTTAGGAAGACCACCAAAAACTCTGAAATCTTCATCCCTAACTACAACATTTTCAGACAAGATAGAACGGCCAAAGGGGGTGGTGTTGCAATCTACTGCAGAGATAGCCTGCAGAGTTCTGTCCTACTATCCAGGTCTGTACCCAAACAATTTGAACTTCTACTTTTAAAAATCCACCTCTCTAAAAACAGATCTCTCACCGTGGCCACCTGCTATAGACCACCCTCTGCCCCCAGCTGTGCTCTGGACACCATATGTGAACTGATTGCCCCCCCATCTATCTTCAGAGCTCGTGCTGCTAGGTGACCTAAACTGGGACATGCTTAACACCCCAGCCATCCTACAACCTAAGCTTGATGCCCTCAATCTCACACAAATGATCAATAAACCTACCAGGTACCACCCCAAAGCCGTAAACACGGGCACCCTCATAGATATCATCCTAACCAATTTTCCCTCTAAATACACCTCTGCTGTTTTCAACCAAGATCGCAGCGATCACTGCTCATTGCCTGCATCCGTTATGGGTCAGCGGTCAAACGACCTCCACTCCACTCGCCTGAAACACTTCAGCGAGCAAGCGTTTCTAATCGACCTGGCCCGGGTATCCTGGAAGGATATTGACCTCATCCCGTCAGTAGAGGATGCCTGTTTTTTAAATAAGCATGCCACATTCAAGAAATTTAGAACCAGGAACAGACATAGCCCTTGGTTCTCTCCAGACCTGACTGCCCTTAACCAACACAAAAACATCCTGTGGCATTCTGCATTAGCATCGAACAGCCCCCCGTGATATGCAACTTTTCAGGGAAGTTAGAAACCAATATACACAGGCAGTTAGAAAAGCCAAGGCTAGCTTTTTCAAGCAGAAATTTGCTTCCTGCAACTCAAACTCAAAAAAGTTCTGGGACACCGTGAAGTCCTTGGAGAATAAGAGCACCTCCTCACTGCTGCCCACTGCACTGAGGATAGGAAACTCTGTCACCACCGATAAATCCACTATCATTGAGAATTTCAATAAGCATTTTTCTACGGCTGGCCATGGTTTCCACCTGGCTACCCCTACCCCGGTCAACAGTACTGCACCCCCCACAGCTACTCGCCCAAGCCTTCCCCATTTCTCCCTCTCCCAAATCCAGTCAGCTGATGTTCTGAAAGAGCTGCAAAATCTGGACCCCTGAACTTGTTCTCAACTTGCCTACCTGGTTAAATAAAGGTGAAATAAATAAATAAAATATGTTTGACATTAGAGAAGCTTGCATTAAACAAAACCCTCTGAGTTCTATTAGATAGATAGCTCTGAATCCACGATATGTCAAGGGTTGAAAAACCATAACACATACGTTTTCTCAACGACAGGATAAGATCAATAATATCGAATGCTCCACTAAAATCTAACAGTACAGCTCCCATAATCTTCTCATTATTAATTTCTTTCAACCAATCATCAGCCATTTGTGTCAGTGCAGTACATGTTGAGTGCCCTTCTCTATTAGCATGCTGAAAGTCTGTTGTCAATTTGTTTACTGAGAAATAGCATTGTATTTTGTCAAACACAATGGTTTCCAACAGTTTGCTTAGAGCTGGTAGCAAGCTGAAAGGTCTGCTGTTAGAACCAGTTAAGGCTGCTTTACCACTCTTGGTTAGTGGAATTACTTTGGCTTCCTTCCAGGCCTGAAGACAAACACCTTCCTCTAGACTCAGATTAAAGATATGACAGATAGGAGTGGCAATAGAGTCAGCTACCATCCTCAGTAGCTTTCCATCTACAGTAAATTGTCTATGTCAGGACGTTTGTCACTATTGATGGATTACAATATTTTTTCCACCTCTTCCACACTAACTTTACACAATTCAAACTTACAATGCTTTTCTTTCATTATTAGTTATTTTTATGCATGAACATGATGGCTCACTGTTCATTGTTGGCATTTCCTTCCTAAATTTGCCCACTTTGCCAGTGAAGTATTCATAAAAATAGTTGGCAACATCAAATGGTTTTGTGATGAATAAGCCATCTGATACGATGAAAGATGGAGTTGAATTTGTCTTTCTGCCCATAATTTCATTTAAAGTACTCAAGTTCTTTTCCATCATTCTTTATATCATTGATCATTTTGTTGAGTTTAGTCACATAATTTCTCAATTTGCAGTAAGTCAGCCAGTCAGATGTGCAGCCAGACATATTAGCCACTCCTTTTGCACCATCTATTTCAACCATTCAGTTTTTCAATTCTTCATCAATCCATGAAGCCTTAACAGTTCTAACAGTCCGTTTCCTAATAAAAGGTGCATGTTTATCAATAATTGGAAGTTCATCAAGTAAATTCAGAGTCTGGATGCTCCTTATTAATCACACCAGATCAACAGATATTTTGGGGTGTTGCTATAGGCCACCAAGTGCTAACAGTCAGTATCTAAATAATGCGTGTGAAATGCTTGATAGTGTATGTGATGTAAACAGAGGTCTACTTGCTTAGGGACCTGAATATTGACTGGTTTTCATCAAGCTGTCTGCTCAAAAGGAAGTTTCTCACTGTAACCAGTACCTGTAATCTGGTTCAGGTTATTAATCAACCTACCAGGGTGTTTACAAACACTATATTAACAAGATCATCCACATGTATTGATCACATTTTTAATAATACTGTAGAACTTTGTTTGAAAGCTGTATCCATACCGACTAGATTTAGTGATCACAATATAGTGGCTACATATATTGTGGCTACAAGCTGGGCCTAAAATAGTGTATAAGAGATCATACATTTACATTTAAATTTTAGTCATTTAGCAGAAGCTCTTATGTTTTTTTTGTACTGGCCACCCGTGGGAATCGAACCCACAACCCTGGCGTTGCACACACCATGCTGGCGTTGCAAACACCATGCTCTACCAACTGAGCCACAAAAGATATGTGGATGATGTATGTGGACATACAAACATATTGAACGCAGCCCTGAGGTGCGTTCAGTTTGCTTGAACGTTTGTTACGTTGTGGAACGGTTGTACTGAACGACATGTTTCCCCAAATGTTCTTGAACAGATTTTGAGGTATGTTTACTCCCGTTTGGTGGGTGTGGCGAGGTGTGGCTTAATGCCACGTTCAAAACTGCTGGGAATTCGTAAATCTCAGACTTCAGTGCGTTCATGACAACTGGGAACTCAGAAAAAAACAAGCTAGTTCGGAGGTGGAACGATCTTCCTCCTCCGAATTCCTAGTCAGGAACTTGAGCATCTGAACGCAACCCTGGTCTATTTAGTGTCCCCTCAGTACTGATAATGTATACTTGAGGACTTGAGTGGCTCCGTTACCATGGTAAGCTTAAAGGAGCAACTGAACATTTTTGTCTCATCTGTGATATTTTGGCTAAAAGTCACAGGTCACAAAATATTAAATTGAGCAATATACCACATTACTTCTTATTAGTCATACAATCCTTGTTTTCTAAGTATTACTAAGCATGCTCATCCATGAATTTTTTTTTTTGTGTGTAATTGTAATGTTCGGCTGGAAACCCAGGGCTATGGAGGCGCACAGCCGGTCTAGATCTTACCTCCTGCACAACCCGCCTTGGCTGGATGGAACTAGTAGCCCTGTACGAGCGGAGTGCTCGTACAGGGCAGACTGGGCTGTGCAGGGGCCTGATGGTAGCCGTGCGTAGAGCGGGAGTTGGGTAGCCTGGTCCTCGGAGGCGTACCGGCGACCAGATGCGCTGCGCAGGCATCCTCCTACCAGGCTGGATGCCCGCTCTAGCACGGCACCTGCGAGGGGCTGGAATATCTCGCACCGGACTGTGCGTGCGTATGGGTGAGATAGTGCGCTTCTCAGCGAAACATAGCGCTCTCCACCCCATACGCTCCTCCATATAACCACGGGTAGCTGGCTTCCGGCTCTTCCTTCGCCTAGCCAAACTACCTGTGTGCCCCCCCCCAAAAAATTCTTGTGCTTCACCCTCAGCGCGTCTCTGGCCTCGTACCACCGCCTCTCTGCCTTGGCTGCCTCAATTTCCCACTGCGGGCGGCAATACTCCCCAGCCTGGTGCCAAGGTCCGGCTCCGTCCAGAACTTCCTCCCAAGTCCACTTCTCCCGCCAGTCTAACTCGAACGCCGTCTGCTCCTTCCTCTGCTGCTTGGTCCTTGAGTGGTGGGTGATTCTAGGTTGGGTTCTGTCGATTCCCAATCAGAGACAGCTGTCGCTAATTGTCTCTGATTGGGATCACATTTAAGTGCTGTTTTCCCCACGATGTTTGTGGGGTGTTGTCTCGTTATTTGAGCACGTAACGTATTGGCAGTTTTTCCTTGATTTTTGTGTACATGTTTAATTCTAGTGTGTTGAATAAACATGTATTTGCTCCCAGCTGCGTTTTGGTCCGCTTCCTCGTCACCAGACGCCGAACGTTACAGAACACCCCACCAACAACGGACCAAGCAGCGGAGGAGGGCTGGCAAGGACAAGGAGCAGCACAAGGAGAGGCACCAGGAGAAAGGCTATCTGGAGTCATGGACTTGGGAGGAAATCCTGGATGGGAAAGGACCATGGGCTCAAGCTGGGGATTATCGCCGCCCGCAGTGGGAGATCGAGGCGGCGAGAGCTGAGAGGCGCTGGTATGAGGAGAGGGAGCGCAACGGACACGGGAGGCAGCCCCACAATTTTTTTTGGGGGGGGGGCACACGGGGAGATTGGCGGAGTCAGGTGGTAGACCTAAGCTAACTCCCCGTGCTTACCGGAAGCAGCGTGGCTCTGGTAAGACACCGTGTTATGCTTTGGAGCGCACGGTGTCCCCAGTGCGCGTTCAAAGCCCGCTGCGCTACATACCAGCCCCCCGCAAGTGCTATGCGAGTGCAGGCATCGAGCCAGGGCGGATGGTGCCAGCTCAGCGCGTCTGGTCTCCGGTGCGCCTCCTCGGTCCAGGTTATCCTGCGCCGGCGTTGCGCACTGTGTCTCCAGAGCGCTGGGAGGGTCCAGTTCGCCCAATGCCTGCTCTCCGCCCGTGCCGGGCCAAAGTGGGCATTCAGCCTGGAGTGTGGGTAAGGAGTGTCCGTACCAGAACTCCAGTGCTCCCCCACAGCCCGGTTTATCCTGTGCCTCCTCCTCGGACCAGGCCTCCAGTGGGTCTTCCCATCCTGGTCCGTCCTGTGCCACCTCCCAGGACTAGGCCTCCGGTGGGTCTCGCAAGTCAACAGTCGTCGGAGCTGCCCACCAGTCAACAGTCGTCGGAGCTGCCCGTCAGTCAACAGTCGTCGGAGCTGCCCGCCAGTCAACAGTCGTCGGAGTGGTCAGACTGCGCTGAACTGCCGGAGTGGTCAGACTGCGCTGAACTGCCGGAGTGGCCAGACTGCGCTGAACTGCCGGAGTGGCCAGACTGCGCTGAACTGCCGGAGTGGCCAGACTGCGCTGAACTGCCGGAGTGGCCAGACTGCCCTGAACTGCCGGAGTGGCCAGACTGCCCTGAACTGCCGGAGTGGCCAGACTGCGCTGAACTGCCGGAGTGGCCAGACTGCGCTGAACTGCCGGAGTGGCCAGACTGCCCTGAACTGCCGGAGTGGCCAGACTGCCCTGAACTGCCGGAGTGGTCAGACTGCGCTGAACTGCCGGAGTGGCCAGACTGCGCTGAACTGCCGGAGTGGCCAGACTGCCCTGAACTGCCGGAGTGGCCAGACTGCCCTGAACTGCCGGAGTGGCCAGACTGCCCTGAACTGCCGGAGTGGCCAGACTGCCCTGAACTGCCGGAGTGGCCAGACTGCCCTGAACTGCCGGAGTGGCCAGACTGCCCTGAACTGCCGGAGTGGCCAGACTGCCCAGACTGTCCCGAGTTGCCAGACTGTCCCGAGTTGCCAGACTGCCCAGACTGTCCCGAGTTGCCAGACTGCCCAGACTGTCCCGAGTTGCCAGACTGTCCCGAGTTGCCAGACTGCCCAGACTGCCCCGAGTTGCCAGACTGCCCCGAGTTGCCAGACTGCCCCGAGCTGCCAGACTGGCCAGACTGCCCCGAACTGCCAGAGTGGCCCGACTGCCGGGAAAGGCCTGAACCGGAGCCACCTCCTGATATAGGTGGGTTGGGGAGGGGGGGGGTGTAGCACAGTGCCGTTGTTGACGGCAGCCACCCTCCCTTCCCTCCCTTTAGTAGAGGGGAAATTTTGTTTTGTTGGTTGGGGTTGTTGTTTTTGTTTTGTTTTTTGTTTTAAAGGTGCTTCCGGGGTTAGCACCTTTAAGGGGGGGGGTACTGTCACGTCCTGGCCAGTATAAGGGTTAATTAGTATTGTAGTTTGGTCAGGACGTGACAGAGGGTATTTGTTTTATGTGGTTCAGGGTGGTGTGTTTGGTTAAAGGGTGTTTGATGTAGTATTTCCGGGGTTGTGGTTTATAGTCTATGTTTATGTATTTCTATGTGTAGTCTGGTGAGTGTGTTTCTATGTTGTGTTGATTGGGGTTGGGACTCTCAGTTGAAGGCAGGTGTTGTCTATCTGCCTTTGATTGAGCGTCCCATATATTGGGGTGTGTTTGTGTTTGTGATTCGTGGGTGATTGTTCTGTGTGTAAGCCGTATGCTTTACCAGACTGTTTGTAGTTGTTCGTTCGTTTCGTTTTGTTATTTTGTATGTTCATTTTTGTAGTTAATAAAAATCAAGATGAGCATACACGTACCTGCTGCGTATTGGTCTACCTTTTCAGATGACGATTTCGCATTATCGTCAGAAGACGAAGACGACAACCGTGACAGTAATTAATGCAACAAAAAATATTTATGTTGGCTGGTAAAAAATCTGAGTAACTGGTAGATTTTTGTATCTACCTGCAACCGTGGCTGGTAGACAAAAAGTTAGATGTAGACCCTGGTAGCAAGGACTGAGAAGTGAGAATGAGATAGTCAGGTGTCATAAATACGCTCACTGTCACTCACCAAGGCAGGATAGCAAGGGTATGTCATGAAAATTCTACACATGGGACACTCAAAGTCAATCTTAAATTAATCATTCTTTATTAACAGCAAGCTGGAGAGGTCACCGTCTAACTTAGATGCATAAAGTACCAGTCTGAAGTGAGCTCCACTTCAGACAAGTTATATTTGCATGATTTAGCTTATTCATTATTCATAATGAATTAATCATTAACATTTGGTTCATGCATGTGACCGACCAATACCTCACGAGGCTTCTTCTCTCCAAGCTGAGACCTTGAACCTGAAATATCTTTCGTTCTCAAAACAAGGTTCTGGGCGTACTGCCAAATTGCAGATACTGATAGTGACGATTCCTCCCAGGCATGATCAATCAGTCACTTGCATTAACCCAGTCGAATTGGTTATTAGAAAAGCACAAACATCCACATTTCCATCACCGTTATCCGTTACATTTTGCCCAAACTAGCTTTAGAGGTTCCAGAACAACTGTTGCATCACTAGGAGGCATCCAAATATTGCTGTTGCCAACTTCTATAGAAGCTGGAATAACAACAATCAAGTTAGGAGGGGTTCACTGTAAATAGAGAAAAACACTTCCAGAGCCATTCTAATAGTGACAGTATCAACACATCAACACCCAGGTTAAATACGTCACAACTCACTGAATTTGATATTACAAAAATAATACAATTTGGACTGTAAATCATGGACAGAATTGCTTGAATTAATGTTTATATAGCGTGCATCATAGTAAACCCCTCCGGAAAACTCTGGGCTCTGGTTACATCCTATAGCTAGGGCCAGGAGTTTTGAGGCACATTTTGAGGTACTGTGCTTTTACCGGTATTTCCAGCATTGTCAGGGCTCAAAGTAAGGTGGTACGGTCCAGTAAGTTGTCCCGCCCATATAAATAGTGGGGGTTCACTATACCGGTAAAACGTGAGCCTATCACAATTAATACAACATGCCAAAAAAACTATAGGCAATTACACAATTATTTAACATTACTGCATGTCAGCCGCATGAAGAATTTGAGAATTGACTGGAAACCAGGTGGTATATGTTCCAAATTGCATTGTGGTTTCGAGGAGAACAATTACATTTTGTCAGAGATGAGTGGCCGTGACGCTCGTTGACAAGGCAGAGATTATGTGTGGACCACAGTGGGTGCATCAATTCAGGCTATAAGTCTAGGCCTAACAGGGTGCCATGTTCGCGATTTTACCAAAAATTGGGCTACTTTGAAAACGATATTGAGGGTGAAAATGTATTGGTCACGGGTTGCAGGTTTTTGAGCTACTTTTGGCATTTCTCTTAAAAAAATTGTATTTCACAGTGACCTGCTGCTGATGACTATCAGGCAGTGAGGCAGGCTGTTGCTGAGTGAGTGGTTGGGAGGGCCGGAAGGGTGTGTTTGAGGGGTGATTCATGCCAGAATTAAGCCTTGTGAAGCTACTGATATCTCTCACCAAGTCACCTCTCACCAAGTCACCTAACATCTTCCAAGAGCCATCAAATATCACCATGAATTAACATGGGCTGTCAATGGAGACATTGAGACAAAGTTTTTTTCAAAGCCTTCAAACTGCTGAAACGTTAACTTCACGTGACACATACACATCATGTAGGTGTAGTGTTCACATCGTGTAACGTGGCACTGACATGTCACGTGTCAGTTTGCTTGTAAATTTATTATGAAAGATCTCACCATGAACGCCTTAAAAACGTCTACATGACATCTACGTGTACATCATGCTTTCACGTCGTGTACACGCGACATTTACCTGTCACGTGTTAGTTAAAGTTTCTGTTTAGTTTATTATTAAAGATCTCACCATGAACGCCTGACAAACGTCGACATGACATCTACATGTACATGATTTTGTTAAAAAAAAATCCTTGCCAGAGTAATCAAATTTCATTTGTCTATTTAGCTAAAATAGGCCTATCACCTCAATACAAAATGTATTAGACTAGTTGATTTGCAGCCAGCCACCATTACTGTGTAGATATGCCTATTTCTCAAATCAATACGGACACAAGGGCTTCTTTGTTGGAGGTTGCCATATTCAGAAATTAGAGGTAGCCTAGGTCTCTAGTGGCGCATTCAAAACCCCTCGGAACTCTGCAATCTCTGACTTCTGACGTCAGTGCATTCAAGACAACTGGGAACTCGGGGGAAAAAACTAGCTCAGACTGGGAAAATTGTTTTGAATGGTCATCCAACTCAGAATTCCAAATCAGAAACTCTGGCGTCTTTCTCTGACCTGAAAATCACTGATGTTATGATTTGACCTCGTTTTTTCCCCCGGAGTTCCCAGTTTACCACAAATGTACCGGTTTAACAGACACAATCTATCACATTTCAGGTATGACCCAGATGCAGACAGTGTCAAAGAAACAAAAGTTTATTTCTAATACGGGGGCAGGCAAACGACAGGTCAAAGGCAGGCAGTGGTCATTAATCCAGAGAAGGTGCAACGGGTCCAGAACGGCAGGCAGTCTCATGGTCAGGGTAGGCAGGGGTCAATAATCCAGTGAGGTGGGGCAAGGTATAGAACGGCAGGCAGGGTCAGGGCAGGCAGAAGGGTCAAAACCGGGAAGGACTAGGAAACAGGAGCAAGGAACAGACAGGCGCAGGGGAACAACCACTGGTAGGTTTCACTAACAAAACTAACTGGCAACCGACAAACATATAACACTGGTATAAATACACAGGGGATAATGGGGAAGATGGGCGACACCTGGAGGGGGGGAGGACAAGCACAAAGACAAATCAAATCAAATGTATTTATGTAGCACTTCTTACATCAGCTGATATCTCAAAGTGCTGTACAGAAACCCAGCCTAAAACCATAAACAGCAAGTAATGCAGGTGTAGAAGCTCGGTGGCTAGGAAAAACTCCCTAGAAAGGCCAAAACCTAGGAAGAAACCTAGAAAGGAACCAGGCTATGAGGGGTGGCCAGTCCTCTTCTGGCTGTGCCGGGTTGAGATTATAACAGAACATGGCCAAGATGTTCAAATGTTCATAAATGACCAGCATGGTCAAATAATAATAATCACAGTAGTTGTCGAGGGTGCAACAAGTCAGCACCTCAAGAGTAAATGTCAGTTGGCTTTTCATAGCCAATCATTGAGAGTATCTCTACCGCTCCTGCTGTCTCTAGAGAGTTGAAAACAGCAGGTCTGGGACAGGTAGCATGTCCGGTGAACAGGTCAGGGTTCCATAGCCGCCGGCAGAACAGTTGAAAGTGGAGCAGCAGCACGGCCAGGTGGACTGGGGACTGCAAGGAGTCATCATGTCAGGTAGCCTGAGGCATGGTCCCAGGGCTCAGGTCCTCCGAAAGAAAGAAAGAACTAGAGAGAGCATATTTAAATTCACACAGGACACCGGATAAGATAGGAGAAATACTCCAGATATAACAGACTGACGCTAGCCCCCTGACACATAAACTACTGCAGCATAAATACTGGAGGCTGAGACAGGAGGGGTCAGGAGACACTGTGGCCCCATCCGATTATACCCCTGGACAGGGCCAAACAGGCAGGATATAACCCCACCCACTTTGCCAAAGCACAGCCCCCACACCACTAGAGACAGGTGAAACAGATCAGGGTGTGACACAACCACTGTCACCATGCAATCCTTAGGCTACACATTTCTGTGGATATGTCTTATGGTTAAAAGCAGGCCTTGAATTGAGTGGGTATGTGAGGATATAGGCCTAACCCTTGTAATTTTGACAGGTAAAAAGCATATGCTACCCCTTGTTTGCTTAGCCTTAGAAAAAACAACGGTCCAGATTATATAAAGCGATATAGGCTATAACAATGATTAACTCCACGATTATTTCCACATCGTCTACTAGCCCATCAAAGGTCTTGCTCAGCCTCAACATCACAGGACAAATGTGGTTGTTTTAGTAAATGCTCCCTAATTTAGAATATTAGTGGTAGGCTATGCATACAGCAAAAGACCAAAAAGATGGAATTGGTATGGGTCTATCCATAGGTCAAACAGCTATACAGATACACTTTTTTATTTAGGAGAATCACATTGAATCAGGCTATTGATTTCAGTGCAGTTGCGTTCTTACACATAAGCTTAGCCTTAATGGAACCGAAAACATCCCAGCCTATTTTGATCACAGATCATGATGAAGCCTGAGCATTTCAGCTGTTTGTCATTGATTTAGCCCACAGACTTGATTCAAATGAAGACCTATGTTAAATCTGGATTTGACAAATAGCCTGACTAGGATTCTTTGACTTTTCCCCATGTTATATTTGTTCCCAATTAGGCTAAATGTAGTCCTATTATTAAGCTTTGAATGTTTTCCTATTAATTTGCATAAGCTAACCATTGCGATTAATGATATTTACTATCTTCTGTTTTTTATGAATAAACAGGCATCGGGAATAAATGTTTTTAATAATTTGTTTTGATGCCCCCCCACACACAGTAATGTTACCTACCTTACAGATCACAAAGTCAGCTAATTTCCACTCCATTCATATGCAAATACATTTGATTCATACACTGGCTTGTCTGGCTGGCATGTTTTCATTTTAAAATGGGCCTTCCCTTATCTACACTGAAATAATATATCAGTAGTCCTCTATTATGATTTAAAAAAAAATCATAGCTCATTAGTACACCCTTGTGGTTGAATATATATCTGTTTTAGGTCCTAGGGTACAGCCATGAATAATGTAGAACTAGCAAATACCATCAAGGGATAAGTTAAAATGTACAATAATGAACACCTTGTGAAACAGTTGTTGAAACCAATCTGGCAATGTTTAAGATTTAAATATAAACGTAGATTTTATTTATACGTGTGTCAATTTACTTTCACAGATTTGTTGTACACTCACATGGCAATCAAAAACTTAAATACTGAATTCTGGTGTGTGGAATAGAGAGGAGGTGGGTGCTGTGTTGGGTGGGAGGTTTTGCCTGTCACTTGTTCTCAACAGGCAGTCGGTCTCTGAAGGGGGACTCGAAGTCCAGGCACTGATGCGCTCTTTGTTCCGAGTGTTCGTAGTGCTAGTCTGTGCGTCTGTATATCTCACATTATGTGCCCAGTATGATAGTTTTCTTGCTCTTTCTTAGAAGATAATGACAACATGACAATAACAATAGCTGTAGATACCTGTCTGTAATTTGTGAGAGAAACTTCATGGTGGTGTCATGACCACTGGAGTCATACACCTTAACAGTACCTACCTGGAAGTGGAGGTTACTTAATGTGACCCAGTAGTTGGCCTTGAGATTTGGAGAAACGCCTGAGCCAGTGTTGCTACTGCTGACAGCATGGCGATGCCGCCCACCACGAGGAGACAAATGCAAATAGTTATCATCTGAGATTTTTATATTCACCTTAACGGATGGTGACCCCAGCTAGGAGCAAAAGAGCAGCAAGGTTTCCCAGGTCTCACCCTCCTTTTGTCCTTCTTCCAAGCCAAGTCATTCACCCGGATGTCAAAGCACTTGGTCCCCTTCTTGATTCTCCTCCGGTGGCTCTCCTTCTGTTTCTCCTGTGCCTTGTCCATGTTCAGTCTCACCTTGATTGATAATAGAAATAAATGCAATTATATTTCATATTCTTACTAATACATCTCTTACATATCTCTTGGAGGGACATAAAATAAATTAACAGTGGACAATCATTTTTATCGGGTTAATAACATCCACACGCTTCTCAGCCCATGCCTGAAGATAGTACTCGAAGGCGGTCTGATCTGGTTTGACAACTTCCACCACTTCAGGTGGGGTTTCAATGATCTCAGTGATTTCAGTTATAATAAATAGCAATAGACAAACAATTCTAAGTTAATCACAAATTCTAATACTACAATATATGCAAAAATTTTATACACAATTGCGTTGTTTACCTCAGTAAACAGCTGCGGCTCCGGTCCGTACACCAGGCGACAGGATGAGTACACTGGAGGCCTGGACACTGCTGTTGTGTGCAAAGAGAATTACCTTCAAGTTGTCCTCCCACCATTCCTGCCCTTCAAGGGACTTGCCCATGGCAGTCTTGAGGGACTGGTTGGTCCATTCATCCAAATCTGGAGTCACCATAGTTCTCCACATTCACATTATATATAACTCACTGTACTAGCAGTGTGAATTTCGAAAAAGCTATAAATTACTGGAGGCCTATGCGAAACAATGCTACAACCATTACATTATTAAGCAGTAACATGTAAGCTAAGATTGACAGAAAGATTGCCTAGAGCTAGCTAGCGCTTAGCCAAGATGCATTTGGTTAACATCGAGGTAGGGAACTGTTAAACGCTATTTTCATACAAATATTAACACTTTAACACATTTTATCATGACATCATATATTGACATATATTACCTGAACTAAACTGAGCCTTCGTTCATAGAAAATAAAACAAATAGGATCTAAAACGTTGAAAAAAAGTACAGAAATTTTGGATGTACAGAAACCTCCATTAAAATGTGGAAAATTCCAACCAGTTTTTCCACTCAGTTAAAACTCCCTTCAGTTGCCTTCAAACATCACCAAACTCATGGACTATGTAGTTAACCATGTCACCTCAATATTTTGAAAGTCAAATTGCACTTTTGCACATTACATACCTGAATGTAAAATGATGAGAAGGAGAAACGTTAGTTAGTAGTTTTCAGTAGTAGGCAAATGTCCAAGATTAAAGAAAAAACCTCTAAGACCTCACAATCTCACTAAAGCTCCCCATTGACGTTACAGCACCACCTAGCGGCAGTAATCATATACATTACTTTAAATGCAAATAGTTGGGAGGCCTACAAAATGGTACAAGGGATGGCTTGATAAATAACAAACAAAATAAAACAAAAAATATAGCCATACATATTTGTGTGTGTCATATATACACATGGCATATGCTTGGGTATCACCTTGACATCTCTAATCTGCTTGCCTCAATAAATAAATGCAAGAACATTGGAAGCCAGGATTAGCTATTTATGTAAAGTCGCAAAATAAATGCATAACGGTGCAAGTTAGACACATGTTGTCAGACGGTTGCTAGGAGTGGTGGTAGGAGTCAGGCGCAGAGAGCAGAGGTACGGAACTTTGTGTTTATTTAAACAAAAACACAACACGATAGACGCCAACACAAACGGCGTGGAAAAAATGCCCAAAGTGCCCAAAACGGGTGCACAGCATGCATACAATATTACAGTAGTAAATCGCCAGCACATCCAACTACAAAAACACAACCTGACGCTAAAATAATCCCGCACAACACTGGGCGGGCTAACCAGGCTTAAATAACCAAAATCAAAAGACCAAATGAGGAACAGGTGCAAACAATAAGACATACCAAACGAAAAGGAAAAAGGGATCAGCGGCGGCTAGTAGGTCGGTGACGACGACCGCCGAGCGCCGCCCGAGCAGGCAGGGGAGCCACCTTCGGTGGGATTCGTGACACATGTTATCTTTTGTTTACATATGAGCATGTCTTTTTCTGTCAGTCCTGTCAATGTTGAGGGATCACACATGCCTCAGTACGCATAGGTTACTTTCCCTGCTTGAAAATGTGTGCTAAAAGTGGTGATGTTTCATATTATTTCTGATTATCTTAATTCCCCACCACCAATTAACCATTTTAGAAAAATTTGAAAACCACGGAAACACCACTGCAATATAGGCCTACACTCAGAAAAAAAGGTGCTATCTACAACCTAAAAGGATTATTCCGCTGTCCTCATAGCAGAACCCTTTTTGATTCCAGGTAGAACCAATTCTGTACCAAGATAGAACCTCTGCTCAGACTATAATATGTAAACTGGAAACCACATATCCTTAGGCTGCATTTATTGTAGCTGGGGATTTTAACAAAGCTAATCTGAAAACAAGGCTCCCTAAATTGTATCAGCATATTGAATGCACGACCTGGGCTGGCAAAATTCTGGATCATTGCTACTCTAATCTGATTCCATGCTTTAAGATTGCTTCGATCACGTGGACTGGGATATGTTCCGGATAGCCTCAGACAACAACATTGATGTATACGCTGATTCAGTGAGCGAGTTTATTAGCAAGTGCATCGGTGATGTTGTACCCATGGTGACTATTAAAACCTTCCCCAACCAGAAACAGTGGATTGATGGCAGCAATCGCGCAAAACTGAAAGCGCGAACCCCTGCTTTAATCATGGCAAGGCGACCGGAAACATGACCGAATACAAACAGTGTAGCTATTCCCTCCGCAAGGCAATCAAACAAGCTAAGCGTCAGTATAAATACAAAGTAGAGTCACAATTCAACGGCTCAGACACGAGACGTATGTGGCAGGGTCTACACTCAATCACAGATTACAAAAAGAAAACCAGCCCCGTCGCAGACACCGATGTCTTGCTCCCAGACAAACTAAACAACTTCTTTGCTCACTTTGAGGACAATACAGTGCCACTGACATGGTCCACTACCAAAACCTGCGGGCTCTCCTTCACCGCAGCCAACGTGAGTAAAACATTTACACGTGTTAACCTTCGCAAGGCTGCCAGCCCAGACAGCATCCCTAGCCACGTCCTCAGAGCATGCACGGGTTTACGGACATATTCAATCAATCCCTATCCCAGTCTGCTGTTCCCACATGCTTCAAGAGGACCACCATTGTTCCTGTTCCCAAGAAAGCTAAGGTAACTGAGCTAAATGACTATCATCCCGTAGCACTCACTTCCGTCATCATGAAGTGCTTTGAGAGACTAGTCAAGGACCATATCATCTCCACCCTACCTGACACCGTAGACCAGCTCCAATTTGCTTACCGCCCCAATATGTCCACAGACGATGCAATCGCAATCACACTGCCCTAGCCCATCTGGACAAGAGGAATACCTATGTAAGAATGCTGTTCATCGATTACAGCTCAACATTTAACACCATAGTACCCTCCAAACTTGTCATTAAGCTCGAGACTCTGGCTCTCGACCCCGCCCTGTGCAACTGGGTCCTGGATGTCCTGACGGGCCGCCCCCAGGTGGTGAGGGGAGGAAACAACATCTCCACCCCGCTGATCCTCAACACTGGGGCCCCACAAAGATGCATTCTCAGCCCTCTCCTGTACTCCCTGTTCACCCATGACTGCGTGGCCATGCACGCCTCCAACTCAATCATCAAGTTTGCAGACGACACTACAGTGGTAGGCTTGATTACCAACAACGACGAGACGGCCTACAGGGAGGAGGTGAGTGCCCTCAGAGTGTAGTGTCAAGAAAATAACCTCACACTAAAATGTCAACAAAACAAAGGTGATGATTGTGGACTTCAGGAAACAGCAGAGAGAGCACCCCCCTATCCACATTGACGGGACAGTAGTAGAGAAGGTGGAAAGTTTTAAGTTCCTCTGCGTACTCATCACGGACAAACTGAAATGGTCCACCCACACAGACAGCGTGGTGAAGAAGGTGCAACAGCGCCTCTTCAACCTCAGGAGGCTGAAGAAATTTGGCTTGTCACCAAAAACAGTCACAAATATTTACAGATGCACAATCGAGAGCATCATGTCGGGCTGTATCACCCCCTGGTACGGCAACTGCTCTGCCCACAACCGCAAGGCTCTCCAGAGGGTAGTGAAGTCTGCACAACGCATCACCGGGTGCAACCTACCTGCCCTCCAGGACACCTACACCACCCGATGTCACAGGAAGGCCAAAAAGATCATCATGGACAACAACCACCTGAGCCACTGCCTGTTCACCCCACTATCATCCAGAAGGCGAGGTCAGTACAGTTACATCAAAGCTGGGAACGAGGGGCTGAAAAACAGCTTCTATCTCAAGGCCATCAGACTGTTAAACAGCCATCACTAACATTGAGTGGCTGCTGTCAACATAGTGACTGAAATCTCTAGCCACTTTAATAATTAAAAATTAGATGTAATAAATGTATCACTAGTCACTTTAGTCACTTTAAACAATGCCACTTTATATAATGTTTACATACCCTACATTACTCATCTTATATGTACATACTGTACTCTATACCATCTACTGCATCTTGCCTATGCCATTCGGTCATCGCTCATACATATATTTATATGTACATATTCTTATTCATACCTTTATACCTGTGTGTATAAGGTAGTTGTTGTGAAATTGTTAGATTACTTGTTAGATATTACTGCACGGTCGGAACTAGAAGCACAAGCATTTCGCTACACTCGCATTAACATCTGCTAACCATGTGTATGTGACCAATACAATTTGATTTGATTTGATTTAATAGCAGTGTTCCAAGAACCTCCACCAGGGGTGACTGTAGTGGCCTCAAACTGACAAAAAGAAGACACAATCATTTTAGATACCAAGGTATCTTTATTTTCATACTGTATGCTCTTACTCTCATCACTATCTCCTTTGCCATCTTCCATTTTTGGCATTTCGACATTGACACAGAGGGGCACATCACACTCATATCTTTTCTTGGAACTCCACACACACACACACACACACACACACACACACACACACACACACACACACACACACACACACACACACACACTCTTGTAGCATCTTGTTTACATTTCTCACATTTTAGGCGTCCAACTGAGGCCTTGGAAGGATCATGTTGCAATGAGATGGGCACAGGGGTATGTATGTACAGTCCTTTTCAGTTTGGCGACAAATTAGTTGAACAGGAGAAGAGGATGTGGTTGCTTGTGGAAGGACAGCAGTGGGGGTGGTTGGTAGAATAGCTGTAGTAACGCTGATAGGTTGCTCTGGATCATTACTTCTTGACTAAAAGAAAGATAGATTTAGAAATTAGAGAATCAGAGAATCTTGTTTCTCATGGTCTGAGAGTCTTTAGGTGCCTTTTGGCAAACTCCAAGCGTGCTGTCATGTGCCTTTTACTGTCACGTCCTGATCTGTTTCTTCTGTCCTTGTGCTTGTCTCCACCCTCTCCAGGTGTCGCTCATCATCCCAAGTGTATAAATCCCTGTGTTTTCTGTCTCTCTGTGCCAGTTCGTCTTGTTGACTTGCGAAGTCCTAGCTCCTATTTTTCCCAGTCTCTGTTTGTCCTAGTTCTCCTGGTTTTGACCCTTGCCTGTCCTGACACCGAACCTGCCTGCCTGACCATTCTTCCTGCCCTGACCTCGAGCCTGCCTAACGCCTTGTACTGTTTGGGCTAGGACCTGGTTACTGAACCCCTGCCTGTCCTGACCTCAAGCCTGTCTTGCGCCTTGTACTATTTGGACTCTGACCTGGTTTATGAACGCTCACCTGTACCCTACCTGCCTTTTGCCTACCCCTTGTGTTATAATAAATATTGGAGCTCAACCATCTGCCTCCTGTGTCTGCATATGGGCCTTATGCCCTTATATTTACTGAGGAGTGGCTTCCGTCTGGCCACTCTTCCATAAAGGTCTGATTGGTGGAGTACTGCTGAGATGGTTGTCCTTCTGGAAGGTTCTTCAATCTCCACATTAGGAAATATGTATGTATCTTACAGTACAATGGCATGTAGCGGTAGTGTATTACAATGTAAAGTATGTATATATCTTATAGCACCACGTGTGTATATTTTAATTTACAAATTATTTAATCCATTAAATAAATAATAGTGGCACATAAAATAATGTTATTATTGTACACTAGCCTACTCCTCTATCGACACAGGAAATAATATTGCCAACGTGTTTTCGACAATACTTTATCAACTCGTTATCAAAAAAAGTAATTATTTTCAATTAAACCAAATTTGCCTTAATGCTAATGTCTTGCCTCACGCAGACGTTAGTAAGGTGTTGTTATGATGACATGTTAGTTACACGTTCAATGGTAGGCGACAGCCACACGATGGTATTGTTGCCTAACGCTGAATTTAGGCCTTTATCACCCCCATAGGTGTGTGTGTTGACAAAGCACTGTAGCGTGCATCCACTATTGGTTGAGTCACGTGAGCGAGAGGCGACAGAGCAGCACATGCGCACATCGTGATAACTTTTTACCAGTCATTATAAGCAAGTGGAAATTTGAATTGGAATTTATGGCACTCCCTCGTGTGCTTTTGTTATGGGAAAAAGTACTCAATGAAACTGACATTAAATGTGGAGAATGATACATTTGCATCTTTTGGCCATCAAGTAGCCTATTTATTTATATGCCATTGTAGGCTACTTTAGGCTACAATTGGATACAATAAATATGTTGATGTTGAAATGACTATATATATATATATATATATATATATATATATATATATAATATACAGATAAAAAATGTTTTACCTTTATTTAACTAGGCAAGTGTCATAAGGGACAGACCAAGGCGCAGCGGGTATAGTGCTCATCTTCTTTCTTTATTTAGAGTGAACACTCAAACAAAATAAATAAACGACCAAACAGTTCCATAAGGCACACGGCTATACAGAAAACAACCACCCACAAACCCAAAGGAAAAAACAGGCTGCCTAAGTATGGCTTCCAATCAGAGACAACGAAAGACACCTGACTCTGATTGGAAACCATACTCGGCCACACATAGAAAACGAACATAGAAAAAGAAAACTAGACCAAATCACCTCTAAATAAACCAACCCCAAAACACACAAAAACAACACCCCCTGCCACGCCCTGACCATACTACAATGACAAAGACCCCTTTACTGGTCAGGACGTGACAGCAAGTCAGTTAAGAACAAATTCTATTTTTAATGACGGCCTAAGAACAGGCCATATTTATCACTGGAGTCATTGCAATTTGTGTTACTTGTGTAGCCTACCTGGAGCTGGCAAACAGATTTAATAAATAGCCCATAACATCAGTGTATTGTTGTTGTAGCCTTGTGTTATTATGCAATTATTAATAGTCATGTTAGTAAAATTGGAAGTTATCAAAGCTCTATGGCAATTGCCGATCAGTTGTTTGAACTCATTAGATTGATGGTAACAGTCAGTAAGATTAGGCTACAGATAAAACAAAATAAACACTGACTGTTCTTGACAAGCATATTCAGTTCATATACATACATTTACATTTGAGTCATTTAGCAGATGCTCTTATCCAGAGCGACTTACAGTAGTGAATGCATACATTTCATTTCATGCATTTTTTTGTACTGGCCCCCCATGGGAATCAAACCCACAACCCTGGCGTTGCACACACCATGCTGGCATTGCAAACACCATGCTCTACTAACTGAGCCACAGGGAAGGCTATGTTAGTCACATTTAATTCAGTGATTGAAATTACGACCCCATCCTCAGTAGCCTATTCCAGCAGGATATTGGAAAACACAACCATTTCTTACCTAACTATTCATGTTGAATAAATGAGTCTGTTAAATTGAACTAAGAAAGCTGCGAAATCGTTCACTTTATATCTTGCCTACATTTTGCCTAGGCTACTGTAGACTTACCTAAAATAAAATGTCAGCCGATCAGGGGCTATAGGCTGCCTGCATCAACACACTATACAGTACATTCAGAAAGTATTCAGACCCCTTCCCTTTTTCCATGTTTTGTTTCGTTACAGCCTTATTCTAAAATGTATTAAATTGTTTTTTCCCCTCATCAATCTACACACAATACCCTATAATGACAAAGCGAAAACAGATTTTTAGAAATGTTTGCAAATGTATTAAAAATGAAAAACAGAAATACCTTGTTTACATAATTATTTAGACCCTATGCTATGAGACTTGAAATTGAGCTCAGGTGCATCCTGTTTCCATTGATCATCCTTGAGATGTTTCTACAACTTGATTGGAGTCCGTATATGGTATATTAAATTGATTGGACATGATTTGGGAAGGCACACACCTGTCAATATAAGGTCCCACAGTTGACAGTGCATGTCAGAGCAAAAACCAGGCCATGAGGTCGAAGGAATTGTCCGTAGAGCTCCGAGACAGGATTGTGTCGAGGCACAGATCTGGGGAAGGGTACAAAAACATTTCTGCAGCATTGAAGGTCCCCAAGAAAACAGTGGCCTCCATAATTCTTAAATGGAAGAAGGTTGGAACCACCAAGACTCTTCCTAGAGCTGTCTGCCCAGCCAAACTGAGCAATTGGTGGAGAAGGGCCTTGGTCAGGGAGGGGACTAAGAACCCGATGGTCACTCTGACAGCTCTAGAGTTCCTCTATGGAGATGGGATAACCTTCCAGAAGGACAACCATCTCTGCAGCACTCCACCAATCAGGCCTTTATGGTAGAGTAGCCAGACAGAAGTCACTCCTCAGCAAAAGGCATATGACAGCCTGCTTTGAGTTTGCCAAAAGGCACCTAAAGGACTCTCAGTCCATGAGAAACAAGATTCTCTGGTCTGATGAAACCAAGATTCAACACTTTGGCCTGAATGCCAAGCATCACGTCTTGTTTAAACCTGGCACCATCCCTTACAGTGTCACGTTGGTATAAATGGGTCGGGAGACAGGGGATGAAGACCAAACAAACACTATACAAAACACAGGGAAACCAAAAACAAAAGTGCACAATGATTAACACACGGGACAAGACCCGTAATCATCTGCGCAATCTACAATGGCACGAAAACAAAAACACACAGCACATGTACTCACACACACCAACGGACATTGTAACAATAATCGACAGTACACTGGTAAACCAAGGGCACACTTATACAATTACTAATCAGTGGTAATAGGGGCCAAGTGTGCGTAATGAAAGTTCCAGAGGGATCCGTGACATACGGTGAAGCAGGCTGGGGGCAGCATCCTGCTGTGAGGAGGTTTTTCAGTGGCAGGGACTAGGAGACTAGTCAGAATCAAGGGAAAGATGAACGGAGCAAAGTAAAGACAGATCCTTGATGAAAACCTGCTGCAGAGTGCTCAGGACCTCAGACTGGGGCGAAGGTTCACCTTTCAAAAGGACAATTACCCGAAGCACACAGCCAAGACAATGCAGGAGTGGCTTCGGGACAAGTCTCTGAATGTCCTTGAGTGTCCCAGCCAGAGCCCGAAACTTGAACCCGATCGAACATCTCTGGAGAGACCTGAAATGCTGTGCAGCGGCGCTCCCATCCAACCTGACAGAGATTGAGAGGATCTGCAGAGAAGAATGGGAGAAACTCCCCAAATACATGTGTACCAAGCTTGTAGCATCATACCCAAGGAGACTCAAAGGCTGCAATCACCACCAAATGTTGTAGAAAGAGGAGGAAGGGAAACGCTACTAAGGTACACAATAGTAAATGTTGGTAGACAGAAGGTGCTCTTTGGTAAAAGGGTTGAGTTGGTCTTCAAAAAGAAAGGAGGACCAAGGCACTCTTCATATAATTGATTAAAATGCCTTTATTAGTATGGCATGTTCAATAGAAACAATGTTTTTAAAAAACCGACGCGTTTCGGCTGCATGGCCTTCATCAGGGTGTACAAAGAAATAATACAATGTTCTCTGTTTAACAGCTTTTCCAATTAACCCTAATTAGAAGGGGGAGTGGTTAAAATTGATTGGACACACCTAGTAAGCAATAGTATACACACTTTAAAGTGAAATACTGTAGCTATGTTATCATAAAAATGTAACTCCAAACTAGAAGTATCAGAACACTTAGAAAGGTAGTTCTAACCTTAAATATGTCTGGGCGAAGTGTCAAGAATAAGAAAGCAATACATTCCATAGTACACTAGAACACAGCAAAACATGAACAACAAGAGTCTAAACATAGCTGAGGGCAATTGAGCAAAGATATCCACTAGATGACAGCAAATGTACCCATCACAACCCTACAGGAAGGGTGAGAAATCCATATCTTCATTCAAACCCGGGTATTTAGTGGCCTGTAGTTTGTAAATCCAAAAACTTTCCATTTGGTTTAACTGTTTAAGGCGGTCCCCTTTTCTAATAGAGGCCGGGATATGATCAATACCCATAGCTTGTAGGGAGGCAGGGTTGCCATGGTGTAAGGACTTGTAGTGCCTTGCCATGGGGTAGTCTTCATTGCCTACCCGTATGGCGTACTTGTGTTCCGCTAGGCGATCTTGAAGGCGTCTCTTTGTCCGTCCAATATAGAACACCTTGCACTGTGGACATTCCAATCTACAGATGACATGAGTGGTTTTGCAGTTAATGAAATGCTTGACGTAATATTCCATTTTGGAAGCTGTATCAACGAAATACTTTTTCTGTGCAATATTTCTGCAATGGTTGCACTGGTTACATTTAAAAGAGCCCTTGGGTTTGTGGCCAAGCCAAGTTTTTTGAGAGTCACCCGGAAGATAACTGTGGACTAATTTGTCCTTTAGGGTAGGACATCTTTTAGAGCTTATGACTGGTGGCTCAGGAAAGACTTGGCGTAGTAGCGTATCACTTTGGATGATTCCCCAATTATTTTTAATGATCCTTTTAATGTTCTCTGCTTCAGTGCTGTATTTTGTAACAAAATACACTCTCTCTGATGCATCACGAGGCACTCCCCTTCGCAACAAGTTCTCTCTGTCAAGTAATCCAGCCCTTATACCTGCATCTTTCAGGACCTGGACGCTGTAGCCCCGATTCAAGAAACGATTCTCCAATTCAGCAGATTTGACAACATAGTCTGTTTCCTGATCGCAAATTCTGCGGACTCTTTGGAATTGGCCATATGGAATATTCTCTTTTAGCCTTTTGGGGTGAAAGCTGTCTGCTCTCAGAATGGTATTCCCATCTGTAGGCTTCCTAAAGATTGATGTGTGCAAACAACCTTTGTCATTTTTACTGATGTCGAGGTCCAAAAAATGAATGTTATCCTTGCTATACTCCATAGTTAGTTTGATGTTAGGGTTAATGCTGTTAAGGTATTGGTGGAAGGAAATAAGTTCATCTTCTGAGCCGGACCAAAAGAGGCAAACATCATCAATATAGCGCCCCCACCATATAATCCGGTCAAAGAACTGGTTATTAGAAGGATCCAAAATGAAGTCATTTTCCCATTTACCCAAGTACAAACCAGCGTAGGAAGGGCTATAGCAAGCTCCCATGGCACATCCTTTGACCTGTTTAAAAATACGGTCCTGAAAGATAAAGATGTTATGATTAAGAGTCCATTCAGTCAGTGAGACAATGAATTCTGTAGGAGGCATCTCAGTTTCAGGTCGGGTACTCAAGAAATGGTGCATAGCTGCCAAACCTTGTTCATGTTCAATGGTGGTGTAAAGAGACTCCACATCCATGGTGACTAAAAAGGAAGCTGTACCTATATTATTCAATTCCTTAATTTTGTTCAACACATCTGTGGTATCTTGAAGATAGGCTGGGAGTGACGTCAGAAAAGGCTTAATAAAGTAGTCAATGTACTTAGAGATGGGTTCTGTCAGACTTTCATTACCACTAATGACTGGCCTGCCTGGGGGATTTTCAAGATTTTTGTGGACTTTTGGAAGAAGGTAAAAAGAAGCCATACGTGGACTGCCATTGAAAAGAAATTTGAACTCATTGTCTGAAATGTAGCCATTCTCCTTAGCTTCTGTGAGGATCCCTTTCAACTCAATTTTTAGGTTCTCTGTAGGGTTGAAGCTAAGAGATTGGTAGAATTCATCATTGTCTAATTGACGGTAGGCTTCTGTCACATATTTGTCTTTACTCCACACTACTGTAGCGCCACCTTTGTCTGCTTTTTTAACCACAACCCGTTCATTTTTGGACAATGATTCAACTGCATCCCTCTCTATCTTAGAAAGGTTACGTCGTGATTGGTTGGAGTCAATTTTACCCTTAAACAGATTTTCCACATCAAAATTCACCTTCTTGGCAAATGTATTTAGTGTGGCATTCTGGACAATGGGACAAAAGGTGGACTTGGGCTTAAAAGGTGTTTTTGAGGGAACAGAAACTGCCTGACCTGAGACACTGGCGTCTGTAGTTGGAGAGATGTTTTGCTTATACCAGGCCTTCAGATGTAGATTCCTGTAGAAACGAAAAATTTTATTCAACAAAGTACTGGGTAAAGGGTCTAAATACTTTTGTAAAAAGGATATTTCAAAAAACAATTTTTGCTTTGTCATTGTGGAGTATTGTGTGTAGATTGATGAGGGGGAAAAACTATTTAATACATTTTAGAATAAAGCTATAACGTAACAAAATGTGGAAAAAGTCAAGGGGTCTGAACACTTTCCCAATGCACTGTATACAAAAGTATGTGGACACCCCATCAAATGAGTTGATCCGGCTATTTCAGCCACACCCGTTGCTGAGAGGTGTATAAAGTCAACCACACAGCCATGCAATCTTGATAGACAAAGATTGGCAGTAGAATAGCCTTTCAGTAGAGCTCAGTGACATTCAAAGTGGCATAAGTCATAGGATGCCACCTTTCCAACAAGTCAGTGCGTCAAATTTCTACCCTGCTAAAGCTGCCCCGGTCAACAGTAAGTACTATTATTGTGAAGTGGAAACCTACCCTGGTCAACTGTAAGTGCAAATAGTCTGGGTAGCCATTTGATTAGCTGTTAATGAGTCTTATGGCTTGGGGGTAGAAGCTATTAAATACCGATACCGCTTGCCGTGCGGTAGCAGAGAGAACAGTCTATGACAAGGGTGGCTGGAGTCTTTGACAATTTTTAGGGCCTTCCTCTGACACCGCCTAGTATAGAGGTCCTGGATGGTAGGAAGTTTGGCCAAAGTGATGTACTGGGCCGTATGCAATACCCTCTGCTCTCGATGGTGCAGCTGCAGAACATTTTGAGGATCTGAGGACTCATGCCAAATATTTTCAGTCTCCTGAGGGGGAATAGACTGTGTCATCTTGACGACTGTCTTGGTGTGTTTGGACCATGTTAGTTTGTTGTTGATATGGAAACCAATGAACTTGAAGCTCTCAACCTGCTCCACTACAGCCCTGTCGATGAGAATGGGGGCGTGCTCTGTGTTGTTACCTACCCTTACCACCTGGGGGTGGCACTTCCGGAAGTCCAGGATCCATTAGCAGAGGGAGGTGTTTAGTCCGTGGATCCTTAGCTTACTGATGAACTTTGAGGGCACTATGGTGTTGAATGCTGAGCTGTAGTCAATGAATAGCATACTCACGTAGGTGTTCCTTTTGTCCAGGTGGGAAAGGCAGTGTTGAGTGCAATAGAGATTGCATCATCTATGGATCTGTTGGGGCGGTATGAAAATTGGAGGGGATCTAGGGTTTCTGGGATAATGGTGTTGATGTGAGCCATGACCAGCCTTTCAAAGCACTTTATGGCTACAGACGTGAGTGCTACGGGGCAGTAGTCATTTAGGCAGGTTACCTTAGTGTTCTTGGGCACAGGGACTATGGTGGTTTGCTTGAAACTTGTTGGTATTATAGACTCAGTCAGGGATAGGTTGAAAATGTCAGTGAAAACATTTGCCAGTTGGTCAGTGCATGCTCGGAGTACACGTCCTGGTAATCCATCTGGCCCTGCAGCCTTCTGAATATTGACCTGTTTAAAGGTCTTACTCACATTGGCTACGGAGAGCGTGATCACACAGTCGTCTGGAACAGCTGATGCTCTCATGCATGTTTCAGTGTTGCTTGTCTCGAAGCGAGCATAGAAGTAATTTAGCTCGTCTGGTAGGCTCGTGTCACTGTGCTTCCCTTTGTAGTCTGTAATCGTTTACAAGCCCTGCCACATCCGACGAGCGCCGGAGCCGGTGTAGCATGATTCAATCTTAGTCCTATTCCTTGAAAGCGGCAGCTCTACCCTTTAGCTCATGTTGCATGCAATCCATGGCTTCAGGTTGGGGTATGTACAGTTGAAGTCGGAAGTTTACATACACCTTAGCCAAATACATTTAAACAAAATGTTTCACAATTCCTGACATTTAACACTAGTAAAAATTGCCTGTCTTAAGTCAATTAGGATCACCACTTTATTTTCAGAACGTGAAATGTCAGAATAATAGTAGAGCGAATGATTTATTTCAGCTTTTCTTTCTTTCATCACATTCCCAGTGGGTCAGAAGTTTACATACACTCAATTAGTATTTGGTAGCATTGCCTTCAAATTATTTAATTTGGGTCAAACGTTTCGGGTAGCCTTCCACATGCTTCCCACAATAAATTGGGTGAATTTTGGCCCATTCCCCCTGACAGAGATGGTGTAACTGAGTCAGGTTTGTAGGCCTCCTTGCTCGCACACACTTTTTCAGGTCTGCCCACAAATTTTCTATAGGATTGAGGTCAGGGCTTTGTGGTGGCCATTCCAAAACCTTGACTTTGTTGTCCTTAAGCCATTTTGCTACAACTTTGGAAGTGTGCTTGGGGTCATTGTCCATTTGGAAGACCCATTTGCGACCAAGCTTTAACTTCCTGACTGATGTCTTGAGATGTTGCTTCAATATATCTGCATAATTTTCCTTTCCCCATGATGCCATCTATTTTGTGAAGTGCAGTGGCTTCTTCCTGGCTGAGTGGCCTTTCATGTTATGTCGATATAAGACTTGTTTTACTGTGGTTATAGATACTTTTGTGCCTGTTTCCTCCAGCATCTTCACAAGGTCCTTTGCTGTTGTTCTGGGATTGATTTGCACGTTTCGCACCAAAGTACATTCATCTGTAGGAGACAGAACGCGTCTCCTTCCTGAGCGGTTTGACAGCTGCTTGGTCCCATGGTGTTTATACTTGGGTACTATTGTTTGTACAGATGAATGTGGTACCCTCAGGCATTTGGAAATTGCTCCTAAGGATGAACCAGACTTGTGCAGGTCTACAATTTTATTTCTGAGGTCTTGGCTGATTTTATTTTATTTTCCCATGATGTCAAGCAAAGAGGCACTGAGTTTGAAGGTAGGCCTTGAAATACATCCACAGGTACACCCCCAATTGACTCAAATAATATCAATTAGCCCAACAGAAGCTTCTAAAGCCATGACATCATTTTCTGGAATTTTCCTGTTTAAAGGCACAGTCAACTTCGTGTATGTAAACTTCTGACCCACTCGAATTGTGATACAGTGAATTATAAGTGTAATAATCTGTTTGTAAACAATTGTTGGAAAAATTACTTGTGTCATGCACAACTTGCCAAAACTATAGTTGGTTAACGAGACATTTTTGGAGTGGTTGAAAAAAAGTGTTTTAATGACTCCAACCTAAGTGTATGTAAACTTCCGACTTCAACTGTACATATGGTCACTGTGGGGACGACGTAATCAATGCACTTATTGATGAAGCCATGAAGTGATGTGGTGTACTCCTCAATGCCATCGGAAGAATCCTGGAACATATTCCAGTCTGTGCTAGCAAAACAGTCCTGTAGCTTAGCATATGCGTAATCTGACCACTTCTTTTTTACCGAGTCACTGGTGCTTCCTGCTTTAGTTTTTGCTTGTAAGCAGGAGGATAGAATTATGGTCAGATTTGCCAAATAGAGTGCGAGGGAGAGCTTTGTATGCTTTTCTTTGTGTGGAGTAAAGGTGGTCTAGAGTTTTTTTCCCCTCTGTTTGCACATTTGACATGCTGGTAGAAATGAGGTAAAACCGATTGAAGTATCCCTGTATTAAAGTCCCCGGCCACTTGGAGTGCCGCCTCTGCATGAGCGTTTTCCTGTTTCCTTATGGCCTTGTACAGCTCATTCAGTGCAGTCTTAGTGCCAACAACGGTTTGTGGTGTTAAATAGACAGTATTGAAAAATATAGATGAAAACTCTCTTGGTAAATAGTGTGGACTACAGCTTATCATGAGATACTCTACCTCAGGTGAGCAAAACCTCGAGTCTTCCTTAATATTAGATTTTGTGCGCCAGCTGTTGTTTACAAATATACACAGACCACCACCCTTTGTCTTACCGGAGGCAGCTATTCTATCTTACCGATGCAGCGTGAACCCCGCCAGCTGTATTTTATCCATGCTGTCGTTCAGCCACGACGCGATGAAACATAAGATATTACAGTTTTTTTATGTCCCGTTGGTAGGATATTCATGATCGTAGCTCGTCTACTTTGTAATCAAATGATTTTACATTGGCAAATAGGACTGAGGGTAGAGGCAGATTACCCACTCGCCTTCGGATCCTTACAAGGAACCCTGACCTACGTCCCCGATATCTCCGTCTCTTTATCATGTGAATGACGGGATGTGGGCCTTGTCGGGTGTCTGAAGTAAATCCTTCACGTCCGACTTATTTAATAAAAAACTTTGTCCAGTACGAGGTGAGTAATCGCAGTCCTGATATCCAGAACCTCTTTTCGGTCATAAAACGGTGGCAGAAACATTATGTACAAAATAAGTTACAAGTAAAGCGAAAAAACAAAAATATATTTTATAGCCAAGATACACCCCTCTCAACCTACATGACGAACCACAGATCTTAGCAACAGTTCACAAAGAAATACTTTTACTTGAAAGAGGAGTATCCCATAGCCAGATAGCATTCGCTATAAATTATCGTTCAATTTGGTCCCTAAGACAAGGTTCTAATCTCATTCCTGGTACTTCATAGCACAAAAACATTACCTCATGTTATTCTGGAATGCTCTTTAGGTTTTATCACCCAAAGACATCGTAAATCTCCTCTGTCAGTGCTATCTCATAGAAGCCCATCCTCAGTAAAACACACACACAATAGTTAACAGAATACTCTATTCTGTTGAATAAAACAACCAATATAATACAATACAAGCATTATAACATAATCTTGCATTTTTCCACAACAGACCGTAAAACGGCAGCCACTAGAATCCACAGGAAGAAAGGACTAAAATAGACTATATACAAAAGTATGTGGACATCCCTTCAAATTAGTGGATTCAGCTATTTTAGCTGCACCCATTGCTAACAGTCCTCACTACTGAGTTTCAAACTGTCTCTGGAGGCAACGTCTGCACAATAACTATTTGTCAGGAGCTTCATGAATAGATTTGTGAGGCAGGACTGGTGAGGTAGTTTCCCCATGAGTGACAGAACCAGTGGCGAACTGTTATTCAGGGCAGGTGGGGCTCTTTTGAGACCCACATTTTTAGCAAAATTTTTTTTTTTAAAGAATAATAATATATATATTATTTTGGGGGGGGGGGCTTGCCTGTTTTGCATGTTATTTTGGCATTAATACAAGTCACATATCACTTTGCAAAAAATGTAAAAATATATATACATCATTGAGTTAATAAAGCCGCATACAAACATGGTGTCTTTTTTGTTTTCTTTAGTAAGGCAGCTCCAAAATGTAGGTGTTTCAGCCTAGCTCAGTGCTTTCTGTGGTAGTGTGGCAAGCCAGCAGAAAATAGGAGCGTTGTGCCGTGATTGGCTCAGGGTTCTGTCACTCATGGGAAAACTACGTCAACAGTCCTTAGTAAGGGTAGACATCAAAAATTCTATCCCTCTGCATCCTGCCATATAGTTACTGTAACGGTCGTCATATAGAGTAGACCAAGGTGCAGCGGGTTGAGTGCTCATCTTAACTTTTATTGAACACTTAACAAAACAAGAAAACGAATGAACGCACAGTATTGCAGGCTAAACACAGCTATGCAAAAACAACTTCCCACAAACGACAGGTGAAAAAGGGCTACCTAAGTATGACTCCTAATCAGCAACAACGATGTACAGCTGTTCCTGATTGAGAGCCATACCCGGCCAACACAAAGAAATATACAACATAGAAAAACCATAGAAATACAAAACATAGAACAATACCCAAAAACCCTGACAACACAAAACAAACACACCCCTGCCACGCCCTGACCAAACTACAATGACAAATAACCCCTTATACTGGTCAGGACGTGACAGTTACATTAGTAGTGCCCTTCCAAGAATGCTCAAGGTCATTGGCCACAGATGAAATTACTTCAAATCACGTTATATGTACAGTAACTTTGATTGGACTGATCACGTCAACATCTTATAATCAAAATCTTAGCTAGCAGTCATCATCATGAATCAAGTCGACAATCTACTGGCAAATCCTTTAAATCCTTGTCATATGAAGAGAAATAATTAAGATAAATTATAGATAAAACGTATCAGTGCTCATTGGCCATTGGACATAAACATTACACAAGTTGGAAATCACAAATTCAACAATGATTGGTTTGGAAGGAATTGTTGACAGTGGCTTAACCACAAGCATTGCAACTGGGAAGTTGGGAATAAACGATATCAGGCTGAGAAAATACGTTTGGAGTGGTCATCCAACTTGGAATTGTAAATCTTTTTCTTTCTTTGATGACAAAATTGCCCACGAAAGACCGCCACGCCACCTTCCTGTTCAAGTGAGCACATCACAACAAGATGAGTCCATGATGTAATATGCCAGGGAGATATGTATACTGTACCTAAGAAAGTAATATTAGGTGTATGATGTCTTATGTAGTAAGCTGTTACTAGCCCATGTACCTCACCGTAATAATGTGGTTTATTTTCACCTCTAAATTTCCAGCTAATATTACTGTTCTGACTCGGTGGTGCACATGTAGCCTATAACTTGTTTTTGAGAAATGTCATCATTGTCACACCCTGATCTGTTTCACCTGTCTTTGTGATTGTCTCCACCCTCCTCCAGGTGTCACCTATCTTGCCCATTATCTCCTGTGTATTTATACCTGTGTTCTCTATTTGTCTGTTGCCAGTTCGTTTTGTTTCGGCAAGCCTATCAGCGGTTTTCCCCTCTGCGCCTGTCTCGCGATTTGTTCCTGTTTCCTAGTTTTCCCGGTGTTGAAAAAGTGTGAACACATACTTATATTGACTACGTCCGTCTTAGCTTGCTCAGTAATGTCTTAATCAAAATTACGGAATGCCTCTTATCCGCTAATCATTCCCTTATACCATAGTTTGTACATCTCAATTGTCAGTAGGAACCACATTTGTTTAAGCAAGTCAGCCATTTCAGCTATGTTTTTTAAAAAGGTATTAATGAATTGTTTCGCTGCCAAACAAGGCTCTGCTGATAGCCAGGTGTAGCAGTGGTAAGGATTCACTCCATTGTGCTGGAAAGAAAGCTCTGCTGTTGGAACATCTTTATGTAGGCCCTAACAGTTTGTTGGCACCGCTTGTCGCCGTTATAGTGCAATTAATGTATTGTTTAGTGTTGTGTTATGTAGTGGCTTTGCTGGCATGCATCCTGCCAAAAATTGGGGAGTTTGCCCAACCAAGAGTTTTTTTTTTTACATTGTTTGCAAACTGATATGTGACTCGTATTAATGCCAAAATAACATGCAAAACAGTTAAGCCCCCCAAAAATATACACTACCGTTCAGAAGTTTGGGGTCACATAGAAATATCTTTGTTTTCCATGGAAACATACATGAAATACAGTGAGGTAAAAAAGTATTTGATCCCCTGCTGATTTTGTACATTTGCCCCCTGACAAATAAATGATTAGTCTATAATTTTAATGGTAGCTTTATTTGAACAGTGAGACAGAATAACAAAAAAATCCAGAAAAACGCATGTCAAAAATGTTATAAATTGATTTGCGTTTTAAGAATAGAATAAGAATCCTCCATTTGCAGCAATTACAGCCTTGCAGACCTTTGGCATTCTAGTTGTCAATTTGTTGAGGTAATCTGAAGAGATTTCACCCCATGCTTCCTGAAGTACCTCCCACAAATTGGATTGACTTGATAGGCACTTCTTACGTACCATACAGTAAAGCTGCTCCAACAACAGCTCAATAGGTTTGAGATCCGGTGACTGTGCTGGCCACTCCATTATCCTCTATGGGACCCCTTCCCGTTCTCATCCCGGTAACAGGATTGCTTGACAAGATAGAAAAAAGCTAATCATTTCAATTTCTCAAACAATCAACTATTTTACACCATTTGAAAGATAAACATCTCCTTAATCCAACAACGTTGTCCGATTTCAAAGAGGCTTTACGGCAAAAGCATAAAGTTAGATTATGTTAGGACAGTACATTGACAAAACATTACACACAGCTATTTTCAATGCAAAGACAGGCGTCACCAAAAGCAGAAAACCAGCTAAAATTATGCAATAACCTTTGACAATCTTCATCAGATGACACTCCTAGGACATTATGTTAGACAATACATACATTTTCTGTTCTATCAAGTTCATATTTATATCCAAAAACAGCATTTTACAATGGCGGTGATGTTCAGAAAATATTTTGCCTCCAAAACTGCCGGTGAATCTGTGCTACAATTTACAAAATTACTATTCGAAAACATTGGTAAAATATAATATTGTCATTCAAAGAATTATAGATTAACATCTCGTGAATGCAACCGCATTGCCAGATTTCAAAATAACTTCACTGGGAAATCACACTTTGCAATAAACGAGGTACTATGCTCAGAAAAATAGGCTAGGGGATACAGGTTAGCGCCATCTTGGAACCATCTAAAATCAAATATACTATTGTAAATATTCCCTTACCTTTGATTACTACAACGTTTTTAGACAAGATAGAATGACCAAAGGGGGCGGTGTTGCAATCTACTGCAGAGATAGCCTGCAGAGTTCTGTCCTGCTATCCAGGTCTGTAACCAAACAATTTGAACTTCTACTTTTAAAAATCCACCTCTCCAAAAACAAGTCTCTCACCATTGCCGCCTGCTATAGACCCCCCTCGGCCCCTAGCTGTGCTCTGGACATCATATGTGAACTGATTGCCCCCATCTATCTTCAGAGCTCGTGCTACTAGGTGACCTAAACTGGGACATGCTTAACACCCCAGCCATCCTACAATCCAAGCTTGATGCCCTCAATCTCACACAAATTATTATTGAACCCACCAGGTACAAACCCAAAGCCGCAAACACTGGCACCCTCATAGATATCATCCTAACCAACGTGCCCTCTAAATACACCTCTGCTGTTTTCAACCAAGATCTCAGCGATCACTGCCTCATTGCCTGCACCCGTAATGGGTCAGCGGTCAAACAACCTCCACTCATCACTGTCAAACACTCCCTGAAACATTTCAACGAGCAAGCCTTTCTAATCGACCTGGCCCTGGTATCCTGGAAGGATATTGACCTCATCCCGTCAGTAGAGGATGCCTGGTTATTTTTTTTAAATGCCTTCCTCACCATCTTAAATAAGCATGCCCCTTTCAAGAAATTTAGAACCAGGAACAGATATAGCCCTTGGTTCTCCCCAGACCTGACTGCCCTTAACCAACACAAAAATATCCTGTGGCGTTCTGCATTAGCATCGAACTGCCCCCGCAATATGCAACTTTTCAGGGAAGTTAGAAACCAATACACACAGGCAGTTAGGAACGCCAAGGCTAGCTTTTTCAAACAGAAATTTGCTTCCTGCAACTCAAACTCTAAAAAGTTCCGGGACATTGTAAAGTCCATGGAGAATAAGAACACCTCCTCCCAACTGCCCACTGCACTGAGGATAGGAAACTCTGTCACCACCGATAAGCCCATTATAATTGAGAATTTCAATTAGCATTTTTCTACGGCTGGCCATGCTTTCCACCTAACTAACCCTACTGCATTCAACAGCACTGCACCCCCCACAGCTACTCGCCCAAGCCTCCCCCATTTCTCCTTCTCCCAAATCCATTCAGCTGATGTTCTGAAAGAGCTGCAAAATCTGGACCCCTACAAATCAGCTGGGCTTGACAATCTGGATCCTTTCTTTCTAAAATTATCTGCCGAAATTATTGCAACCCCGATTACTAGCCTGTTCAACCTCTCTTTCGTGTCGTCTGAGATTCCCATAGATTGGAAAGCAGCTGCTGTCATCCCCCCTTCAAAGGAGGTGACACTCTTGACCCAAATTGCTACAGACCTATATCCTACCCTGCCTTTCTAAGGTCTTCAAAAGCCAAGTCAACAAACAGATTACCGACCATTTCGAATCCCACCGCACCCTCTCCGCTATGCAATCTGGTTTCAGAGCTGGTCATGGATGCACCTCAGCCACGCTCAAGGTCCTAAACGACATCGTAACCGCCATCGATAAGAAACAATACTGTGCTGCCGTATTCATTGACCTGGCCAAAGCTTTTGACTCTGTTAATCACCACATCCTCATCGGCAGACTCAGTAGCCTTGGTTTCTCAAACGATTGCGTCGCCTGGTTCACCAACTACTTCTCTGATAGAGTTCAGTGTGTCAAATCGGAGGGCCTGCTGTCCGGATCTCTGGCAGTCTCTATGGGGGTACCACAGGGTTCAATTCTTGGGCCAACTCTTTTCTCTGTACACATCAATGATGTCGCTCTTGCTGCTGGTGAATCTCTGATCCACCTCTACGCAGACGACACCATTCTGTATACTTCTGGCTCTTCTTTGGACACTGTGTTAACAACCCTCCAGACGAGCTTCAATGCCATACAACTCTCCTTATGTGGTCTCCAACTGCTCCTAAATACAAGTAAAACTAAATGCATGCTCTTCAACCGATCGCTGCCTGCACCTGCCCCCCTGTCCAGCATCACTTCTCTGGACGGTTCTGACTTAGAATTTGTGGACAACTACAAATACCTAGGTGTCTGGTTAGCCTGTTAGGGCTAGGGGGCAGTATTTACATGGCAGGATAAAAAACGTACCCAATTTAATCTGGTTATTACTACTGCCCAGAAACTAGAATATGCATATAATTATTGGCTTTGGATAGAAAACACCCTAAAGTTTCTAAAACTGTTTGAATGGTGTCTGTGAGTATAACAGAACTCATATGGCAGGCAAAAACCTGAGAAGATTCTGTACAGGAAGTGCCCTCTCTGACCATTCCTTGGGCTTCTTGACTCTGTTTATTGAAAACGTAGGATCTTTGCTGTAACGTGACACTTCCTACGGCTCCCATAGGCTCTCAGAACCCGGGAAAAAGCTGAATGATGTAATTCCAGCCCCTGGCTGAAAAACATTAGCGCCTTTGATAAGTGGTCTATCAGAGGACAATGAGACTGAGGCGCGTGCACGAGGCGACCCCATGTTTTTATTTTCTCTCTCTTTGTACTAAAACACAGATTCCCGGTCGGAATATTATCGCTTTTTTACGAGAAAAATTGCATAAAAATTGATTTTAAACAGCGGTTGACATGCTTCGAAGTACGGTAATGGAATATTTAAAAAGAAATTGTCACGAAACGCGTCGGGCGCGTCACCCTTCTTTAGACTTCGGATAGTGTCTTGAACGCACGAACAAAACAGAGGATATTTGAACATAACTATGGATTATTTTGAACCAAACCAACATTTGTTATTGAAGTAGAAGTCCTGGGAGTGCATTCTGACGAAGAACACCAAAGGTAATAACATTTTTCTTATAGTAAATCTGACTTTGGTGAGGGCTAAACTTGGTGGGTGTCTAAATAGCTAGCCCTGTGATGCCGGGCTATCTACTTAGAATATTGCAAAATGTGCTTTCACCGAAAAGCTATTTTAAAATCGGACATAGCAAGTGCATAGAGGAGTTCTGTATCTATAATTCTTAAAATAATTATGTTTTTTGTGAACGTTTATCGTGAGTAATTTAGTAAATTCACCGGAACTTTGCGGGGGGTATGCTAGTTCTGAACGTCACATGCTAATGTAAAAAGCTGGTTTTTGATATAAATATGAACTTGATTGAACAAAACATGCATGTATTGTATAACATAATGTCCTAGGTGTGTCATCTGATGAAGATCATCAAAGGTTAGTGCTGCATTTAGCTGTGGTTTGGGTTTATGTGACATTATATGCTAGCTTGAAAAATGGGTGTCTGATTATTTCTGGCTTGGTACTCTGCTGACATAATCTAATGTTTTGCTTTCGTTGTAAAGCCTTTTTTGAAATCGGACAGTGTGGTTAGATTAACGAGAGTCTTGTCTTTAAAATGGTGTAAAATAGTCATATGTTTGAGAAATTGAAGTAATAGCATTTCTAAGGTATTTGAATAACGCGCCACAGGATACCACTGGCTGTTACGTAGGTGGGATGATTTCGTCCCACCTACCCTAGAGAGGTTAGACTGTAAACTCTCCTTCCAGACTCACATCAATCATCTCCAATCCAAAGTTAAATCTAGAATTGGCTTCCTGTTTCGCAACAAAGCATCCTTCACTCATGCTGCCAACCATACCCTCGTAAAACTGACCATCCTACCAATCCTCGACTTCGGCAATGTCATTTACAAAATAGCCTCCAATATCCTACTCAACAAGCTGGATGCAGTCTATCACAGTGCCATCCGTTTTGTCACCAAAGCCCCATATACTACCCACCACTGCGACCTGTACGCTCTCGTTGGCTGGCCATCGCTTCATAATCGTCGCCAAACACATTGGCTCCAGGTCATCTACAAGACCCTGCTAGGTAAAGTCCCCCCTTATCTCCGCTCACTGGTCACCATAGCAGCACCTACCTGTAGCACGTGCTCCTGCAGGTATATCTCTCTGGTCACCCCTAAAGCCAACTCCTCCTTTGGTCGTCTCTCCTTCCAGTTCTCTGCTGCCAATGACTGGAACGAACTACAAAAATCTCTGAAACTGGAAACACTTATCTCCCTCACTAGCTTTAAGCCCTGTTTACAGGGTATGGCATGGCATTGCAAAATGGAGTGATAGCCTTCCTTCTTCAAGATCCCTTTTACCCTGTACAACTTTCCCACTTTACCTCCACCAAAGCACCCCCAGACCATCACATTGTCTCCACCATGCTTGACAGATGGCGTCAAGCACTCCTCCGGCATCTTTTCATTTTTTCTGCATCTAACGAATGTTCTTTTTTTGTGATTCGAACACCTCAAACTTAGATTTGTCTGTCCATTTAACTTTTTTCCAATCTTCCTCTGTCCAGTTTCAGAAGATAGTGCTTTGTTTCTGGCCATTTTGAGCCTGTAATCGAACCCAAAAATGCTGATGCTCCAGATACTCAACTAGTCTACCGAAGGCCAGTTTTATTGCTTCTTTAATGAGCACAACGGTTTTCAGCTGTGCTAATGTAACAGGGTTATATTGATGATTCCCCTTGCCACTTTATTGTTAAGCCAATGGGTTTTTGGTTTTTAGTTTTGTCTTGCCTTCACCTACTCAACGTGTCATCTTATTGGCTGGTTTGCATAGCTTGCTTAAGAGGGAGGATGTTTCAGTTAGAATCGTTCCAGTGAACAAGCACCAAAACAGCGGTAAGTTGTTGGTTGAAAAGCACTCTAAGTCGAAAGTGATTTTTATACTCCCAAGTGATGATTTGAATGTACAATTTATATAAATTTGTTTGTAAATGTTATTAAAACACCACACATAAGATGCAGCGTTTTTTGGTGGATATTTGTTGTGCATTTAGTTTAGAGAATTTGTTGTGCATTTCATTTAGAGAATTTCAGCTAATACTAGCTAGCAACTTACTGTGTCTGGTGGGGGGGGGGTTGTATATTTTGTACAGTGCGTGAGTGCAGAGTTGGGGGTGAGCCGTGCATTGCATGACGTGCAATTTTTTGCTGTTTCTATCAGGTACATGTTCAAAATATTATATGTAATTGCTGTATTATTTTGGTAACTATGTTGCCCAGTGAACAAGCACCAAACCAGCGTGCGTGAGTGCAGAGTTGGATGGTGAGACGTGCATTGCATGACGTGGAATTTTGTGCTGTTTCTAGCAGAATAAATCTCCATGATTGGTGCTACAAGTTGGAGTTCGTGTTGATGATTAATTGAACACAACGCAAGAAGAGTACTGTTACACTAACATAATTACAAAAGGGTTTTCTCATGATCAATTAGCCTTTTAAAAGGATAAACTTGGATTAACTAACACAATGTGCCGTTGGAACACAGGAGTGATGGTTGCTGATAATGGGCCTCTGTACACATATGTAGATATTCCATTAATAATCAGGCGTTTCCAGCTACAATAGTCATTTACAACATTAACAATGTCTACACTGTATCTCTGATCAATTTGATGTTATTTTAATGGTCAAAAAATTTGCTTTTCTTTCAAAAACAGGAAGATTTCTAAGTGACCCCAAACTTTTGAACGGTATTGTGTATATATTTTATTTTTATTTGTAATAATTTTTTTAAATGTGGGGCTCAAAACAGGTGGGGCTGTACACAGTGACCAAATGTTCGCAAACACCTTAGTTAAGTGATTGTTTGACAATTAGATGAAAACATCATGACTGGTTGTTTCTGCCACATTACAATGCACAAGCCTTCCCTGAAGTAAATGATATTAAATTGCCAAAATTATACAGGCCTAGTCTTATTAGCTTCCTTCTGTCTATAGAGAAATAAATAAAATCATAAAAAATAGGCTATTACACCATAAAGCATGATTTAGCCACAGAGGATCATTAGCTTTTTTTTTTAAATCAGAAGGGCAAGCACTTTAGGCAGCACACACTGCAAATATTGAATAGATTTTTGAGTTGCGATTTTGAGTGTAAAGTAGAGAGACCCAGTCAGGCATATCTCAATATTTTTTTAAATACAATCTCGATTAGGGTCACCCCCTCCGCGGTGCGGGGGCAATAAATAGACCAGAGTGGCCCCGATCAGAAATAAATTAGGGGGCCAAGTGTCTCGCTGAGCTTTCTGGTCGTCACTAATTACCAGAGCCACAAAGTCCACCTTATCGACCAATCACACTCCATTTGATTGGTTGACTAGGCGGGCCTTCTGACATTTTACATTTTAGTCATTTAGCAGACGCTCTTATCCAGAGCGATTTACAATAGTGAATGCATATATTATTTTTATTTTTTTCGTACTGGTCCCCCGTGGGAATCGAACCCACAACCCTGGTGTTGCAAACACCATGCTCTACCAACTGAGCCACACGGGACCAATGCGTGACTTTGAGAACGTGGTAGCTGATGACGACCTTCTTTTCTGGTTTGGATAACAAAGATTTTTTATAACTAACCAAAAACAGACCAGAGCCTGTCGTTGCCAATGGGAGCAAATTACTCATAGTGGGCAGAACAAGCAAGGAGTTGGGCAGAGCCAAGCACAAATTAGTGAAATCCTATTGGCTCGTTCTAGCATTTATTTGCATATTTCCATTAGGGAACGCCTAGTCTGTGAAGTGCGCGTGTGCAATTACTCAATTCGCCCTTGCACGCATAAACAATGTAATTCTTTGTACATTTGGCAAAGGCTAAAGTCTACTCTGTTTGTTACAGATTCTTGGAAACATACAACTGTATGGAGTTCAAATGTTTCATCGATGAGCAAATTTGCAGAATGTCGGCCAAAATCCATCTCGCTCCATCTACTCCCACTGCCGGCCACTGGGCTTCCTCTCATCACCATATTTGGTAGTGAGTGTTAAACTCCAACCGGATGCGTCAGAGTTACACATCCGATGAATATCGAGCTCATTGTTCTATCTGTGTGTATAATCTGTGTACCTACACTACAACATGACCTATAGTGTACGTAGTTGCGTCGTGCGTAGCGGGTGGGACAACGCTCGTGCACTGCATTGTTGTGGGGGGAGAGCTCGAGCTTGCAGTTGCAGCCTCAAAACGGTTCCAGGCTATAGGGAAGAAGCCAATTCAGATCCTTGAACAAATGCTTTTATGCGCATGATAGAACCCAATCTAGTATTTAACAAGACGCAGAGGGCTCCCAACTGCATTCGTCTCCTTTATTACTGAAAAAGCCTAAGCATCTTCCGCTGGATAAGAACATTGTGTACGGAATTACAGCCACTGAGCAGGCCACATCGCCATTGCTTTCAAAGGCTGTTGACAAGCTACTATCTTCAACCAGCAAAGCTGTTTCTAGTTCTAAGGTATGTGCTTTTTTTGGGTTATTTTTTCCGATGCATTTTATCATGGATTATGAAGAGCATAGTCGGTCAGTAACTGATGAATTATGCATGTGTTGTAGGAAGCGCAATACACGTTTAAAGGGCTCCGTTGCCCTGTTTTGTTTGACGCCATTTGCTAACGTTAGGTTGTTAGCTAACCGTAACTAGCATTAGTAGCTACAGTAATGTTATTGTTAGCTACTAGCCCACACTGGCTTCATCTTTTTTGCGCTATTCGTTGTTATCGCTGTTCTGTTTCTTCAGCCAGCTGCTCGTTTTCTAGAAAGAACCATGACATCCTCGGAACGCGGTAAATTAAATGGTGCAATTTATCATGGTGCAGTTTTATAGTTTGGTGGGTGGGGGGGGCTTGGCTCAGTTGCCTGCCACTCCTAGGCGCAACAAAGTTAGCACAATTTTAAAGGGCACAAATTAACACTCCCCTTGCTTTACGCAGGCTGTGTGAACAATTTGTCCTCTCTGGCACAGCAAACGTTTTTGATTAGACATTTTAGATTGTCTCTGCAACCCAAAACATTTCCTGTGTCTATCTTGTGTTGTAATGTTTAGGCCCTGTGTGATTTACTGCGGACTCTTGCAGTCTCATCTTGAATGATTCTTAAGAATAACCAGACAGTATTTATACATCCATCATCCACTCCAAAACGGACCACATTCTCCATACAAACCCATGCATTTCTTGTTTGTTGTTCAAACTTTTAATTTAACTCTTATCTTGTCATCAGCTGCCTGCACTGCAGCGGTGGTGATAACATTAGCAGTTATCTCATACTTTTTCTGTCATGGGAAACCTGAGTTTCTTTTGAACACAAGCCATGCCTTTTCCCTCAAATCACTACTATCCCCTTGTCCCTCATGCTTTTTAGTGAGACACTTTATTATTCATATGTCTCAGCAGATGCTCTACTCACTCAGTCCCCATTTCCACTCACAAGTATACATTATAGTTTCTAATGTAAACTAATTAAAATTCAACAATGCTATGGAAATTTAAATCCTCAAACTTATATCACACATTGTCGATCAACAGGCCAGCTTCCAGCTATCTATCTATTCAAATACCTTCACCAATTGATGCTTGTTTACATTGTCCTGGTGTTTGTCTCCGTTACCACACCCTTAGGAGGTAAAACCAGTCAAAAATAAACTATTTGTAAAGTTTTTTTTTAACTTAATGACTTAATGTATTGTGATGGTAATCTATGTCTGCTTCTGTTGTCATCCCCATGCTTGTTTACTTTATTGTGTTGTGATATAGACTCCTCTATGTACCTGCTTCTCTTCTCCTTGCAGCTGTTCAGGTGTTGAGGATGAGGAAGAAGGCTCGGTACCACAGGGTCCCCGAGCCCCAGCGGCCGCCCTCCCCCATCCAGCCATCCCCCAACAAACAGACTCTGACCTATGCCCAGGCCCAGCGCATGGTGGACATGGAGATTGATGGCCGGATGCACCGGATCAGCATCTACGACAAGCTGGACGTGATCTCGGATGATGACCCTACGGCTCAGGAGATTATGGAGTGCACCAGCAACAAGGAGAACATGGAGAAGCCTCAGCAGACGCTAATGCGCTCCGTCCGGTTAAAAAACAACCAGGAGAAGAGAAGTGCAGCTGCGGTCGCACAGAACCACACAACACATGGAGCTACAGCATCACCAGTACAGACACTTCCAGAGGCCAAGATCCGGACTGTGGAGTATAACCTACCAGCGGTCCCCAGGAGGCCCCCAGTGTACTATAAGTATGTGGAGAAGACGTCAGAGGAGTTGGATGAGGAGGTGGAGTATGATATGGATGAGGAGGACTACGCCTGGCTGGAAGTAGTTAATGATAAGAGGAGGAGTGAGGGCGTCAGTCAGGTAGGCCTTCTCTTTTTAAATTACACCTTTTCATAAGTACGAAAGTTCATGGTGAGGCTGCTCCCCTGTAGCCTGGGTGCCAGTCAATAATTTTTTCCATGGGGTTTTGTACTGTGTATTTAAATACTGTATTCTTGACAGCATATTATAATATTTCTAGTGCTGTACATTGCATTTTAGTTACTCTTTATACACTGCATATTTATTTTTATACTGGATTCTTGCTCGCTCTGATACTCGGTGCACAAAACATTAGGAACACCTGCTCTTTCCATGATGCTGACCAGGTGAAAGCTATGATCCCTTATTGATGTCACCTGTTAAATCCACTTCAATCAGTGTAGATGAAGGGGAGGAGACAGGTTAAGGAAGGATTTTTTAAGCCTTGAGACATGGATTGTGTATGTGTGCCATTGAGGGTGAATGGGCAAGACAAAATATTTAAGTGCTTTTGAACTGGTTATGGTAGTAGGTGACAGGCGCACTGGTTTGTGTGACAAGAACTGCAACGCTGCTGGATTTTTCACGATCAACAGTTTCCTGTGTGTATCACCAATAGGCCACCACCCAAAGGACATCCAGCCAACTTAACACAACATTGGGAAGCATTGCAGTCAACATAGGCCAGCATCCCTGTGGAATGCTTTCTTCACCTTGTGGAGTCCATTCCCCAATGAATTGAGGCTGTTCTGAGGGCAAAATGGGGTGTGGCTCAATATTAGAAAAGATGTTCCTGATGTTTTGTACATTCAGTGTATAGCTACCGCTGTACATATACTAAGAATGCTATCTGGTGTATATACGCATAGATTGCATTTGGATTACTGTTAGTGGTATTACGGTTAATTGGACTAATTCTGGTATTTCTTGTATTTTAATTTTATTTATTCATACATTTTTTTGATTATTTGTGAACTTTGACATTGTACTGCATTGTTAGGAGCTAGTAACATAAGTGTTTCGCTGCAGCCACTGTAACATCTGCTAAACTGTGTATGCGACTAATAAACTTGGATTTGATTTCAGTCTGTTTCTACTCTTTTGCCAACTAGACAAGAGAGCAGAAACACTGACACTCAGGCTAGCTCCCCCCTCCCCCAAAAGAAAGAAAAACAAATGGATCACAGGCTAAGAAAATAATACAACACAACAATAGTCAACAATGTAGAATTAATACTACAATACATGTGCAAATGCTTACTGTTCTCCCTCCATCCACCAGGTGTCCCACAACGTGTTTGAGTTCCTGGTGGACCGCTTTGAGAAAGAGACACAGATGGAGAAGGTGAGCCAGGGCCAGGACAAGCTGACCATAGACGAGGATGCTGTCTGCTGCATCTGCATGGACGGAGACGGCCAGGACAGCAACGTCATCCTCTTCTGTGACATGTGCAACTTGGCTGTGCACCAAGAGTGTTACGGTGTCCCTTACATCCCAGAGGGACAGTGGCTATGCCGGCACTGCCTCCAGTCGCCCACCCAGCCTGCAGGCTGCATACTGTGTCCTAACAAAGGTGGAGCAGTGAAAAAGACTGACGATGACCGCTGGGGTCATGTGGTGTGCGCCCTGTGGGTGCCGGAGGTAGGGTTTTCCAACACAGTCTTCATCGAGCCCATCGACGGAGTCAGCAACATACCGTCCGCCCGCTGGAAGCTCACCTGCTACCTCTGTAAGGAGAAGGGGGTGGGGGCCTGTATCCAGTGTCACAAGGCTAACTGCTACACCGCCTTCCACGTCAGCTGTGCTCAGAAAGCAGGACTCTTTATGAAGATGGAACCAATCAAGGAGTTTACAGAGACCGGCGAACCAACGTTTTCGGTGAAGAAGACTGCTTACTGTGGGGCTCACACCCCCAATAGCTCGGTCAAAAGACCCCTCACCATCTACGAGGACGCCAAACCCAAAAATGGATTGTGTTCCCCTCTGAAAGGGGAGAAGATGAGGGGCGCCAATGCACTGACGAAAGGCAGGAAGAGGAAGAGCAAGAAGGTGGAGCCAGAGGAAGAGGTCCCACCCGTGGCTGTGCCTAGCTTTCCTCCCCAAAGGTAGATTCACTCACCATTCATCTAAGCATGATTTTCATAATTTGCAGATGATCAGACGTATCAGTAAATGTGACAATACACAATACAGTGCCGTGACATGTTTTTGCCCCATTCAAATTTTCTGTCATTTTTTACACTGAATGCTATTAGATTTTCAACCAAAACCTAATATGAAATAACAATGTTGATAATTATTTCATTTATTTAATTAACAAAATTATGCAATACCCAATGTCCCTGTTTGAAAAATGTATTGCCCTCTTCCACTCAACGGATTGTGCCACCTTTAGCTGCAATGACTGCAACCAAATGCTTGCTGTTGATATTAATATTAGGTTTTGGTTGAAGATCTGATAATTCAGTGTAAAATATGCAAAAATAGAGAATCAGACGGGGCAAACTCGCTGTTGGCTGGGCTCCCCGCTTGTGCCATCAAACCCCTGCAACTTATCCAGAATGCAGCAGCCTGCCTAGTTTTCAACCTTCCCAAGTTCACTCATGTCACCTCGCTCCTCTGCACACTTCACTGGCTTCCAGTTGAAGCTCGCATCCACTAAAAGACCATAGTGCTTAGCTATGGAACAACAAGAGGAACTGCCCCTCCCTATCCTCAGGCTATGCTCAAACCCTACACCCCAGGTCAGGACTTAAAGTGAAAAAACATGTTATTCAATTTCAGACCTGGACATTACTTCAATAAGCAACATTTAAAAAAAAAAAAATCATGAATATCTTCTCCATCTGTTCCCAGGTTAAACACCATCCTCAACCGGGTGTCTATGCAGAAAAAGAAGGTGTTTGTGGAGCTGGCTCTAAACTACTGGACTCTAAAGAGACAGGCGAGGAACGGAGTACCCCTCATCAGACGACTACAGTCCAGCCAACAGTCCCTCCAGAAGACCCATGCTGCACAGCCGGTCAGTTAGACGGTCAAGCACTCTTGTCCCCCTGTTTCTGACACAATTCTCATCCCCTGGCTGGTACACTCAATTCCCTCTCACACTCCTATCATTATAAGATACCCCTCTCCTTATTACCATAGCAGTGTCAAAGAGAACAGGCCAAAACTGCCCAGAGGCATATGATTGTTTGTATAAATGAGAGCTCCACTGCTCTCCTTGCATGATTAACAATTCCACTGTTTTCTAACCCTAATGTTGGTGATATTGTTTTTTTTAACTGTACATGTCTGCAATGTTTTAGAAGTCCTGATTTGTGTGATTCCCACAGAAGGAGAGTGAGGAGGAGAGCCGGGCTCTGAAGGAGCAGCTCAAGGAGTGGCATCGTCTAAGACATGACCTGGAGAGAGCCAGGCTATTGCTGGAGCTCATACGCAAGAGGGAGAAACTCAAGAGAGAAGAGGTAGGTTAGATAACTGTAGCTGTCCGTGCAAGCCAACAATGCATAAATATAGCTAACAAGCCAACTATAAGACAATTAGTAGTATAGTATAAATTGGAGCTGCAGGTCCTCCCCCCTCTCTTTCCCCCTCCATGGTTCAGCAGGCATTTACAGTACATCATGATGCTAACGGTCCCCTGTGTGTCCTCAGATGAAGCTGCAGCAGAGCCTGTTGGAGGTCCAGCTGACTCCCTTCAGTATCCTGCTCAGGTCTGTGCTGGAACAGCTACAGGAGAGAGACCAGTCCTTGATCTTTGCTCATCCTGTCGACATCAAAGAGGTAAGGCTTACTTACCATGGTTAGGAGAGCAGCTCTTACTATAACATCTACATACGGCCTGAGATGTTGGAGAGTTGAGGTATTCTTGCTGACGCGACTCGCGTGGTACACAGCGAGGGAGAGCCACTGGTCTGGACAGTAGTCCGTTTGATAATGTAATATTCGGCCAGAAATTGATCAAGCTTTTATTGGTTCTCTCAAACGTCCCCGCCGGTGAGTTTAAACCTCTTGTTGTTTGGATTTATAAATCCAATAGTTACAATGTAAGGGGGCGGTGCTCTGGGGCTGCACATGTGGGTGCAGACACAGAGAATCAAGCAGTAAAAGCACAGCCCCCATCATTATCAACTTCATTAACCCTAACATCGGCAAGGTAGCCTAGAGTGGCAGGGTAGCCTAGAGTGGCAGGGTAGCCTAGAGTGGCAGGGTAGCCTAGAGTGGCAGGGTAGCCTAGAGTGGCAGGGTAGCCTAGAGTGGCAGGGTAGCCTAGAGTGGCAGGGTAGCCTAGAGCGGCAGGGTAGCCTAGAGCGGCAGGGTAGCCTAGAGCGGCAGGGTAGCCTAGAGCGGCAGGGTAGCCTAGAGCGGCAGGGTAGCCTAGAGCGGCAGGGTAGCCTAGAGCGGCAGGGTAGCCTAGAGCGGCAGGGTAGCCTAGAGCGGCAGGGTAGCCTAGAGCGGCAGGGTAGCCTAGTGGTTAGAGTGTTGGACTAGTAACCGAAAGGTTGCAAGTTCGAATCCTCGAGCTGACAAGGTACAAATCTGTCGTTCCCACCCCTGAACCCACTGTTCCTAGGCCGTCATTGAAAATAAGAATTTGTTCTTAACTGACTTGCCTAGTTAAATAAAGGTAAAATAAAAAAATCAAACATTCTTTGAAGTCAGGAGTCTGGCCAGACTAGAGTTGAGATGCTGCTTATGCCTTTTCAGTTTTTATATTTTTATTTAAAATGTAATTATATATATTTTTTAACTTCAATGATTTTATTTTGTTTACTATAGTAGATTTATATCTCAATTCTTCATTCTCCTCCTAGCATAGCATCTGGCCCATCTCATTTGGGCTGATTTTAAAATCCTCAAAGTTTTCCCCAAAAGATATCAGACTGGATTTTACATTTACATCTCAATGCCCTGTAGGTGCTGACTTTCAGATGTTTTTGTATCTCTGTCTATCATTAAACCTGTAGGTGCCTGACTACCTTGACCACATCAAGAACCCCATGGATTTCTCCACTATGAGGAAACGCATTGACGACCAGGCCTACAGCAACCTGGATGATTTTGAGTCTGACTTCAATCTCATCATCTTCAACTGCATGAAGTACAACTGTAAGGATACCTTCTTCCACCGGGCAGCCGCCCGTCTCCGAGACCAGGGTGGGGCTTTGATCAGGAAGACGCGGAGGGATGTGGAACGAATCGGCTTCGAGAAAGACAGCGGGATGCACCTGCCCGAACCGCCCAAGATCGAAGTGCCTCCACCGTTTTCTTGGGAGGACGGTAGGCCTAGCAAGATGAAGAGTTTAGATATATATATATATATATATAGATATAGATATAGATATAGATAGATAGATATAGATCAGTCAATATAGAATACTGGAACAGACGGCAGTGTTTGCAAAGATCCAAATTAATAAAGCATATTCCTGGTCTAAGAGGCACTTTCAATTGAGATGCTCTTTTGAGAATTTTTGTCTAGCAGTTTGCTTAATCTGGATCCTCAATATAATTCTACTTACCTAGGCTACACATTGTTTAAATTAACATCAAGCAAATGTCTCCCAATGACAGTGTTATCTTGGTGTCCTTTCCCAGTGGACCAGTTATTGGTCCCAGCCAACCGGCAGCACATGCCTCTGGAGGAGCAGCTGAAAGAGCTGCTGGAGAAACTGGACCTGACATTCTCCATGAAGTCCAGCCCGTCACGCTCCAAACGCCTCAAGCTGCTCAAGAAGACCATCAACGACGTGCGCAGCGAGTTGAGCTTCGGCCTGAGGAGGGCGTCCCACCACTCCTATTCGCACTCTTCTCCCTCCCATCCAGAAAGGAGTAAAGCTGGGGAGGCAGAGGGCGTGAAGACCAATGGACAGAGTCCTGATAATGAGGGTAGGTTTTTCCAAGTTGTTACTTTATCTGCATTGGGAAACCCAATATGTTGTTATTATTGTAATAATACATTTAATTTGTATAGCGCTTTTCATTACATAGTTATGTCAAAGCTCTACGGAGGATTTATTTATTTATTTTACAATATATACAATTAAAATGTACAACACATTTTAAGGCCGTAAAAGTTCTAAGTGATGAAGAGGCTCTCAGAAGGTCAGGGAGAGCATTCCATAGAGGGGCAAGGGAGCAGAAGGCCCCCATAGTTCTGAGATGTTTCTTGGGGTTTTTAAGTAGTAGGGAGTGGCTTAAGCGGAGAATCCGAGGTGTCTCACTGACTGAGATGAGGTCGCTGATGTAGGTGGGGGTTAATCCATTCAAGGCTTTAAATACAATAATGAGGATTTTGAAGTTGATCCTGGAGTTGTCCGGTAGCCAGTGAACTTGGGCCAGGATCGGTGTGATTTGGTTTGACTTCTTGGTCCTGGTCAGGACCCTGGCAGCACTGTTCTAGATTACTTGGAGCCTCTGTTGTGATATCAATGGCTTCCGGCAGGGTAGCTCTCTCTTCAGGATGACCAAGTCAGACAGTAGCTAGGTTTCCATCCAATTTGTGACAGATTGTCATGCAAATATTCTAATATATGTATAAAGAAAATCTGCACGTTTCATCTACTGAATAAAAATCTAAAGTTCAATGTGTTTCCATCGCATTTAAAAAAATCTACTGATGGTTTTGTCACTAAAACTGTTGCGATTATATAGCAAACTTGCGCAATCTGGTTTTGGCGCATGCATCGATCATCATGTCACCAGCATTCAAATAAAACCCTCTATTTGTTGGAATTTTGCATCAAGCTCATCAACGTCCAACATCTACCTATGCTTTTCCATGTCGTGGTGGTAGTACGACGTAGCATATGGGGAAGCGTGACTTCAAGTTTACTTTGACATAATGGTTTATTATATAATATTTGCCCATAAAGGAGGGGGGTGTGCCTTTAGGAGAGAAGGCGTTATCTTGGAAGCTGGAGTTTTGAACTGGAATGGCAAGGTGGCCTGCTGTGGTGGAATGGATTGCGTGTGTAGTTTGGTAGTGGAGAAGGTCTGAGAGGTAAGGGGGGGCAGGAGAGGTCGACCGATTATGATTTTTCAATGCCGATACCGATTATTGGAGGACCAAAAAAGCCGATACTGATTAATCAGCCGTTTTTATTTTTTGTTGTAATAATGACAATTACAACAATACTGAATGATAACGTATTATATTAAGTTAAAATAAATCAATAAAATTAATTTAGCCTCAAATAAATAATGAAACATGTTCAATTGGGTTTAAATAATGCAAAAACAAAGTGTTGGAGAAGAAAGTAAAAGTGCAATATGTGCCATGTAAAAAAGCTAACATTTAAATTCCTTGCTCAGAACATGAGACCATATGAAAGCTGGTGGTTCCTTTTAACATGAGTCTTCAATATTCCCAGGTAAGAAGTTTTAGGTTGTAGTTATTATAGGAATTATTGGACTATTTCTCTCTATACGATATGTATTTTATATACCTTTGACTATTTGATGTTGTTATAGGCACTTTAGTATTGCCAGTGTAACAGTATAGCTTCCGTCCCTCCTCGCTCCTACCTGGGCTCGAACCAGGAACACATCGACAACAGACACCCTCGAAGCAGCGTTACCCATGCAGAGCAAGGGGAACAACTACTACAAGTCTCAGAGCAAGTGAAGTTTGAAACGCTATTAGCGCGCACCCCGCTAACTAGCTAGCCATTTCACATCGGTTACACCAGCCTAATCTCGGGAGTTGATAGGCTTGAAGTCATAAACAGCACAATGCTTGAAGCATTGCGAAGAGCTGCTGGCAAACGCACGAAAGTGCTGTTTGAATGAATGCTTACGAGCCTGCTGGTGCCTACCATCGCTCAGTCAGACTGCTCTATCAAATCATAGACTTAATTATAACATAATAACACACAGAAATACGAGCCTTTGGTAATTAAAATGGTCGAATCCGGAAACAATCATTTCGAAAACAAAATGTTTATTCTTTCAGTGAAATACGGAACCGTTCCGTATTTTATTTAACGGATGGCATCCCTAAGTCTAAATATTGCTGTTACATTGTACAACCTTCAATGTTATGTCATAATTAAGTACAATTCTGGCAAATTAATTACGGCCTTTGTTAGGAATAAATGGACTTCACACAGTTCGCAATGAGCCAGGTTGCCCCAACTGCTGCATATACCCTGACTGCTTGCATGGAAAGCAAGAGAAGTGATACAATTGTTAAGAAATTCATGTAAGCAGGCAATATTAACTAAATATGCAGGTTTAAAAATATATACTTGTGTATTGATTTTAATGGAAGGCATTGATGATTATGGTTAGGTACAACGACAGTGCTTTTTTTTCGCAAATGTGCTTGTTAAATCATCACCCGTTTGTGGAAATAGGCTGTGATTCAATGAGAAATTAACAGGCACTGCATCGATTATATGCAACGCAGGACACGCTAGATAAACTAGTAATATCATCAACCATGTGTAGTTAACTAGTGATTATGTTAAGATTTTTTTTATAAGATAAGTTTAATGCTAGCTAGCAACTTACCTTGGCTTCTTGCTGCCCTCGCGTAACAGGTAGTCAGCCTGCCACGCAGGCTCCTCGTGGAGTGCAATGTAAGGCAGGTGGTTAGAGCGTTGGACTAGTAACCGGAAGGTTGCAAAAACAAATCCCCGAGCTGACAAGGTTAAAATCTGTCGTTCTGCCCCTGAACAAGGCAGTTAACCCACCATTCCTAGGCCGTCATTGAAAATAAGAATGTGTTCTTAACTGACTTGCCTAGTTAAATATATAAACAAATCGGCAAATCGGTGTCCAAAAATACAGATTATGAAAACTTGAAATCGGCCATTCCGATTAATCGGTCGACCTCTAGGGGGCAGGGTGGTGAAGGGGTTCGTAGGTCAGAAGGAGGATCTTGTAATTCATTCGTTGAGAGACAGTGGAGTTCACAGAGGACATGGGTGATGCTGCCAGGGCTTTGTGTGGGTGAGAAGTCAGGCTGCTGAGTTTTGAACCCTTTGGAGCTTATGGAGGGAGCTTGAGTTGATGCCGGAGAGTAGTGAGTTGCAGTAAAGACTGGAGGAGATTAATGCATGTATGAGGATTTCAGTTTCAGGATGGGAGAGGGAGAACCTGACTTTGGCCAAGCACTCAGATATCCCCAGTGACCTGGTCTCAGGATGTCATGTGCTTCTCAGTCCTTTGTTTTATTGGCGGAAACTAGATATAAACAAAAGCTAGATCAGGAATAAACTATAACCTCTAACCCCTAGTTAGTTAATCCATCATACCATGTAGTGTGCTTAGTCATGCTAACCTGCTACCACGTAGTCATGCTGGGTTCGATTTATATCCCTTGCCTCAGGACATCCCTTTGCCTGGTTGATGAGTGTGCCTGCTGAAGTGGGATACTATTGTAGTTATACAGTGGCAAGAAAAAGTATGTGAACCCTTTTAGAAATAACTGGATTTCTGCATAAATTGGTCATAAAATTTGATCTGATCTTCATCTGGGTCACAACAATGGACAAACAGTCTGCTTAAACTAATAACACACAAACAATTATACATTTTCATGTCTTTATTGAACACACTGCGTAAACATTCACAGTGCAGGGTGGAAAAAGTATGTGACCCTTTGGATTTAATAATTGGTTGACCATCCTTTGTCAGCAATAACATCAACCAAACGTTTTCAGTAGTTGCGGATCAGACCTGCACAACGGTCAGGAGGAATTTGACCATTCCTCTTTACAAAACGGTTTCACTTCAGCAATATTCTTGGGATGTCTGGTGTCATGCCGAGGTCACGCCACAGCATCTCAATCGGGTTGATTTCAGGACTTGTATTTTCTCCTGAAGCCATTCTGTTGTTGATTTACTTCTGTTTTGGGTTGTTGTCCTGTTGCATCACCCAACTTCTGTTGCGCTTCAATTGGCAGATAGTCTAACATTCTCCTGCAAAATGTCTTGATCAACTTGGCAATTTATTTTTCCGGCGAAGATATCAAGCTGTCCGGGCCCTGAGGCAGCAAATCAGCCACAAACCACAATGCTCCCTCCATCATACTTAACAGTTGGGATGAAGTTTTGATGTTGGAGTGCTGTGCCTTTTTTTTCTCCACACATAGTGTTGTGTGTGTGTGCTTTCCAAACAACTAAGAATATTTGGCCCGTAGCGCTGTGGAACAGCCAGGTGCACCTTTGCTAACTTCAGATGTGCAGCAATGTTTTTTTTTGGACAGCACTGGCTTCTTCCGTGGTGTCCTCCCATGAACATCATTATTGTTTACTGTTTTACGTATCGTAGACTCTTCAACAGAGATGCTATCATGTTCCAGAGATTTCTGTAAGTCTTTAACTAACACTATAGGATTCTTCTTAACCTCATTGAGCATTCTGCGCTGTCCTCTTGCAGTCATCTTTGCAGGACGGCCACTCCTAGGAAGAGTAGCAACAGTGGTGAACTTTCTCCATTTATAGACAATTTGTCTTACCGTGGACTGATGAACATCAAGGCTTTAAGAGATACTTTTGTAACCCTTTCCAGCTTTATGCAAGTCAACAATTCTTAATCTTAGGTCTTCTGAGATCTCTTTTGTCCGAGGCATGGTTCACATCAGGTAATGCTTCTTGTGAATAGCAAACAAAAATTTTGTGTGTTTTTCATAGGGCAAGGCAGCTCTAACCAACATCTCCAATCTCGTCTCATTGATTGGACTCCAGGTTAGCGGACTCGTGATGCCAATTAGCTTTTGCAGAAGTCATTAGCCTAGGTGTTCACATACTTTTTCCAACCTACACTGTGAATGTTTAAATTATGTATTTAATATAGGAAAAATACAATAATTTGTGTGTAATTTGTTTAAGCACACGGTTTGTCTATTGTTGTGACTTGGATGAAGATCAGATCAAATTTGATGACCAATTTATGCAGAAATCCAGGTAAATCCAAAGGTTTCACATACTTTTTCTTGCCACTGTATCTGCTTGGTAGCATGGCTTTCTCTTTAACATGGTCATGGTACAGTGGAGTTGATATGCTAGGAGCCTGAATTGATTCACAGTAAACTTACACTAACTCAGTACCTATTAGATTGCCTTCTAGAAAGCAGAATACTTTGCGTGATGTGATTTTTAAATATACACAGCTCAAAAAAATAAAGGGAACACTAAAATAACACATCTTAGATCTGAATGAAATAATCTTATTAACTACTTTTTTCTTTACATAGTTGAATGTGCTGACAACAAAATGACACAAAAATAATCAATGGAAATCCAATTTATCAACCCATGGAGGTCTGGATTTGGAGTCGCACTCAAAATTAAAGTGGAAAACCACACTACAGGCTGATCCAACTTTGATGTAATGTCCTTAAAACAAGTCAAAATGAGGCTCAGTAGTGTGTGTGGCCTCCACGTGCCTGTATGACCTCCCTACAACGCCTGGGCATGCTCCTGATGAGGTGGCGGATAGTCTCCTGAGGGATCTCCTCCCAGACCTGGACTAAAGCATCCGCCAACTCCTGGACAGTCTGTGGTGCAACGTGGCGTTGGTGGATGGAGCGAGACATGATGTCCCAGATGTGCTCAATTGGATTCAGGTCTGGGGAACGGGCGGGCCAGTCCATAGCATCAATGCCTTCCTCTTGCAGGAACTGCTGACACACTCCAGCCACATGAGGTCTAGCATTGTCTTGCATTAGGAGGAACCCAGGGCCAACCGCACCAGCATATGGTCTCACAAGGGGTCTGAGGATCTCATCTCGGTACCTAATGGCAGTCAGGCTACCTCTGGCGAGCACATGGAGGGCTGTGCGGCCCCCCAAAGAAATGCCACCCCACACCATGACTGACCCACCGCCAAACCGGTCATGCTGGAGGATGTTGCAGGCAGCAGAACGTTCTCCACGGCGTCTCCAGACTCTGTCACGTCTGTCACATGTGCTCAGTGTGAACCTGTTTTCATCTGTGAAGAGCACAGGGCGCCAGTGGTGAATTTGCCAATCTTGGTGTTCTCTGGCAAATGCCAAACGTCCTGCACGGTGTTGGGCTGTAAGCACAACCTCCACCTGTGGACGTCGGGCCCTCATACCACCCTCATGGAGTCTGTTTCTGACCGTTTGAGCAGACACATGCACATTTGTGGCCTGCTGGAGGTCATTTTGCAGGGCTCTGGCAGTGCTCCTCCTGCTCCTCCTTGCACAAAGGCGGAGGTAGCGGTCCTGCTGCTGGGTTGTTGCCCTCCTACGGCCTCCTCCACGTCTCCTGATGTACTGGCCTGTCTCCTGGTAGCGCCTCCATGCTCTGGACACTACGCTGACAGACACAGCAAACCTTCTTGCCACAGCTCGCATTGATGTGCCATACTGGATGAGCTGCACTACCTGAGCCGCTTGTGTGGGTTGTAGACTCTAGCTCATGCTACCACTAGAGTGAAAGCACTGCCAGCATTCAAAAGTGACCAAAACATCAGCCAGGAAGCATAGGAACTGAGAAGTGGTCTGTGGTCACCACCTGCAGAACCACTCCTTTATTGGGGGTGTCTTGCTAATTGCCTATAATTTCCACCTGTTGTCTATTCCATTTGCACAACAGCATGTGAAATTTATTGTCAATCAGTGTTGCTTCCTAAGTGGACAGTTTGATTTCACAGAAGTGTGATTGACTTGGAGTTACATTGTGTTGTTTAAGTGTTCCCTTTGTTTTTTGAACAGTATATTTTGCTGTCTCATTGGTTATTTAGCTATGCATTATAGAAGGCAAGATCATTTGTATTGAATTCTTGTAATAAGGGATACGTCTTCACCCTGAGGATGATGTGCTTTAGGAATGGTTCTGGTGTTTTAATTAATGTACAATTCCCTCTTTTTATATTACGTTGTGATCTATATAATGTTATGCTTTCTATGTATTTTCTAACTCTTCTTCAACAGGGGACAAATCATTACCTCCCAAATTGGAACCCTCTGACTCCCTAACTCCTCTCCTGCACTTCGAGAGTAACTCAGAACCCCCTACCCTCAAACCCATCCACCCCAACCATACCCCGGACAGCAAGACCCATGGACAGGTCAAATTTGACCGGGAGAAACCCAACAATGCTTCCTCCACCACTACCAAGACCCTTCTCAATGGCCACTCCGACTCCCAGAACCCCCTGCTTCTTTCAAAGGGGGACGTGAGTGTGGTGGCCACCTCCACCCTGGCCCAACCCTCGGGAACGACTGTCAACCGCCGCACTGCCGTGCTCTTCAGGAAGTCCAAGACCACTAGCTCTGGGAAGAACCAGGGTGGGAGAGGAGGCGGCGAGGCCCAGACAGGGTGCCCTCAGCTGGGCACCAAGACCTTCCTGTCGGTGATGATCCCCAGGCTGGAGACCCTCCTCCACCCAAGGACTAGGAAGAGGAGCCACAGTCCCCGTGGGGTGTATAGCGAGGGGGGTGGAGAAGGGGAGGAAGAGTCCCCTGTCAAACACATTAACACAGGTAAATAGGGTTCTTCTCACTTGTCAGAAAATTAAGTACTTATCTTAATGGGACTCTTAAATAGAGCATGAAGTAGAAAATGATCTTCAGACTTGTGAATTAAGAGATTAGGTTCCCCTTGTCTATGTAATCTTATTAATTATAATTATCTAAAATGTTAAATTGATCTAAGATCAGCACCCCTACTCATAATGTTGTAGGTCTATGCTATAGTTGGTTTATGTATAGTACACTGACTACTGTACTGCTCTGTGTTACTCGCCTCAGGCCTGTCTAATGGTTTTGTGATGGAGGAGGTAATTGATGAAAAGAAAGAGCTAAGTGCCAGCAGGCCTCTAGAAACTAGGAGACGGTGTGCCTCTGAGTCCAGCATCTCATCTAGTGGTAGTCTGCTGGGCAGCACCAGGTAGGTACATGCATATACCTCACAACAGACCTGCGTTCAAATAGAATTTAAACTGAACTTGATTGAGCCCGCTTGGCTCAATGGAACCACTAGAATAGTCCCAACTGTGGAAACGCAGGCAGGCTCAATCAAACACAGGCCGTCATTGTAAATAAGAATTTGTTCTGACCTGCGTAGTTAAAGGTTAACAAAAAAAAACATCTCAAAGCAACAGGCTAGGCATCTCTAGCTGGTGCACTTTTCACTGCTGAACATGGTTGGTGGTACTTGGTAGTTCAACTATGTAGTCTGGTTATTTCTCTCTAGTGTTTCATGTATATGACAGTCTCACTCACATACAGTGTGGATGTCTTTTCCTGATTTCAGCAGCACCCTCAGTCTTCCAACATGTGGTAAAGGCAAACCGGCCCTGGTCCGAAGAAACACTGTGGATGATAAGAACGACCTCATTGCCTGCATAGAAACCGGGAACTTTGCCAGAGCTGCTAGGATTGCCGCCGGTAAGTTTTCTGTCTTGATGTTCATCATACAGTAAAGTGGAGACTGCGGAGGGTAGTGTGTATTGTCAGATGAGGTCTGGCTGGGAGTCAGTGGAGTAGATGTATTGCTATAGGGCCAGGAGTTTTGGGATAGCTTTTGAGGTACTGTTCCTTTACTGGTATTTCCAGCATGATCCACTAGGGTTGCTGCAGGTAGATCATCCTAGAAAACTGTCTCCATCAATCAATCAATGTCTTGTTGTGCGTGTGTGTTTGGTGGGGGGGGGGGGGGGGGGTCGCCTAAGCCATGCGAAGCCATTAACAGTCGCTGGATCCAGGTTCAAGAGTCCCGGTCTGGGCTACACCCCAAATTTTCAACAATATACTTCCATGGTTTGTTTAATTGACTCTCCCCTTTTACTGCCCCTAATTGACCTATTTTTTTTTAGTTACAACTTCCAAGTCTGTTGGAGAGGATCATCTTGAGCAAAGTGAGGTGTAGAATCACTGCTCTACAAATAGTATTCTCTGCAAAATAATAGGATTTGTGCAATTTTAAGATTCGCAGAGCTACTCCTCCCCTGGCTTAAGCAATCCCTCCTGCCAAACACACACACACACACACAGAAATTGATTGGAGACAGCTTATGTCAATTATAGAACATTTCCTAGGATTTCCTACCTCCAGCAACACTAGTGGACAATGCTGGAAATACCGGTAAAAGCACAGTACCTCAAAATGTGCCCCAAAACTCTTGGCTCTAGCTATAGGATGTAACCAGAGCCCAGAGTTTTCCTCATTAGTATGCTACGATGCAGGCTATATAAACATAACTTAAAGCAATTATATTCATGATTTACAGTCCACAAATTGTATTTTTGTAATATCACGTTTTTCAGTGAGCTGTGATGTATTTATCCTGTGTGTTTATGCTGTCACTATTAGCATGGCTCTGGAAGTGTTTTGCTCTATTTACAGTGAACCCCTCCTAACTTGATTGTTGTTATTCCTGCATCCATAGAAGTTGGCAACAGCAATATTTGGATGCCTGCTAGTGCTGCAACAGTTGTTCTGGAACCTTTAAAGCTTGTTTGGGCAAAATGTAGCGGATACCCTTCCTATCCTGCCTTGGTGAGTGACAGTGAGCATATGTATGACACCTGACTATCTCATTCTCACTTTTGTGCTTGCTACCAGGGCCTACAACTAACTTTTTTGTCTACCAGCCACTCAGATTTTTTTAGGAGTCAAAATATATATTTTTGCTTTAATTATAGCATAGAACACATCTAAATGGATGAGCATGCTTAGTAATGTTTCTAAATCAAGGAATGTATTACTAATAAGAAGTAATGTGGTATATTGCTTACTTTAATATTTTGTGACCTGAGTCTTTTAAACAAAATATCACAGATGAGACAAATGTTCAGCTGCCCCTTTAAGCTTACCGTGGTAATGGAGCCACTCAAGTCGTCACGTGCCGTAAGTCATTAGTATGCTAGGCGAACCGAACGAGTGTGCTTGCATACTTCCTTAAAAGACCGTCGCTTGAAAAACTAGACTTCGGCTACCGAATTCGGCTTGCCTCATGAAAAATGTTTGTGTGCTCGAACAGCTGAAAAAACCCTTGCCGAAGTCCAAAATTAACAAAAATGTTGTCAAATATATGCACGAACTGTTAGACTCCCAAAAGGAACTGAAACAGACGTACACACCACCTCATTATTGCAGCGTCCTACTAGGAAGACTACATTTGGGTTCTAACCCTAACCCCAAACATACAATTATCTGTAAGGTCGTGCAGTGAATTCTAAACACAGATTCAACCACAAAGACCAGGGAGGTTTTGCAATGCCTTGCAAAGAAGGGCACTTACTGGTAGGTGGGTACAAAGAAAAAAAGCTCACATTGAATATCCCTTTGTAGTGACTGGGTGTATTGATACACTATCCAAAGTGTACTGAATAATTTCACCAAGCACAAAGATACAGGCATCCTTCCTAACTCATTTGCTGAAGAGAAAGGAAACCGCTCAGCGATTTCAACATGAGGCCAATGGTGACTTTTTAAAACAGTGGCTGTGATAGGACAAAACGGACGATGAATCAACATTGTACGTACTCCACAATATTGATTTAATTCACAGTGAAAAGAAGGAAGCCTGTACAGAATAAAAATATTACTAAATATGCGTCCTGTTTGCAACAAGGCACTAAAGTAATACTGCAAAAAATGTGGCAAAGAAATGTACTTTATTAAACACAAACGCAATACTTGAATACAAAGTGTTATGTTTGGGCCAAATTCAATGCAGCACATTACTGAGTACCACTCCATATTTTCAAGCGTAGTGTTGACTGAATCAGTGTATGCTTGTAATCATTAAGGACTGCAGTTTTTCAGGATAAAAATAAATGGAATGTAGCTAAGCACAGATATAAACCTGGTTCAGTCTACTTTCCACCAGACGCTGGGAGATGAAATCACCTTTCAGCAGGAAAGAACAATAACCTAAAACACAAGGCCAAATCTAAACAGGAGCTGCTTATCAAGAAGACAATGAATGTTCCGGATTGGCCGAGTTACAGTTTTGACTTAAATCTATGGAAAGACCTGAAAAATGGTTGTCTAGCAATGATCAACAACCAATTTGACAGAGCTTAAATAATTTTTATTTATAAATAACAATGGCCAAATGCTGTACAATCCAGGTGTGGTAAATTCTTTCGAGACTTACCCACAAAGACTCGCTGTAATCACGGTCAAAGGTGCTTCTACAAAGTATTGACTAAGGGGTGTGAATACTTATGTTAATGAGATTGATGCATTTCATTTGCAATACATTTGCAAACATTTCTAAAAACGTGTTTTCACTTTATCATTATGGAGTGTTGATGGGCGAGGAAAAATCTATTTAATCCATTTTGGATTCAGGCTGTAACACAATGTGAAATAAGTCAATGTGTATGAATACTTTCTGAAGGCACTGTAGGTGTCCTCATAATATTTAAATGTATTAAGTGTGATCATAATCAATATTTTAGCGATCGATGGTAAGTGTCCTTACTAATAACAATGCCCGCCATCCTCATGATTTAAGCTGCTGAACCGTATTTGCAATGGAGATGCATTTTATGGATGAGAAAGTGAACTTGCCATTTCCAACAAGTTTAGTGGGGATGCCCTGCTTTGCGATCTATTGCCAAGGACCGTTTCTCCAACCCTGTTCCTGGCGAGGTACTGTCCTATAGGTGTTCACTCCAACCCTAATCTATCGCATCTGATTCAATAATTAGCTGGTTGATAAGCTGAATCAGGTTAGTTACAACTGGGGTTGACGCGAAACTCTCCAGGAACAGGGTTGGAGAGCCCTGACTTTGGACATCAAGAGCCAGCCAGGATTGAATTAAATAAGCTATAGGCACAATAACTTTTATTGCACATTTAGGCCTAATTAAACTGATGCATTTGGCGATGTTTAACTTCAATTCACTAGTACTATGAAGAATAGCTTAGCCATTGATAGCCTAATATATGCTTTAATGTACTTTTTGGGGAATTTATGAGATTGCAAGACAAGACATTGCGAGATACAGATTACCAAAATGTAGCCTGTGCGCATGGTTGTCTGTCTGCCTGCCTCGATCCTCTCGCTGGCTCGCCTGGTCTTTCTCTTCGCTATGAAAAATGCAAGTGTGTGTGTGTTTGGTCTTCGGTCTGTTTAGCTCAGTCTACTCCTTTATAGACCCTGCTGGTGAATTTGCGCGAGACATTGCAAGCCAAGAAATTGCAAAAGACAGCATTGCGATCAGTGGCAATTTTTAGCATGTAAATGTTGGTGGGGCAAACTTCCAAAAATGTTTTAGATGCATGCCAGCAAAGCTACAACACTATACATTAATTGGACTATAAGGGTGACAAATGGTGCCCACATACTGTTAGGGCCTACATTAAGCTGTCCCAATAGTTGAGTCCCAACACCTTACCACTTGTTAGCCAGGTGTATCAGACGATCCTTGTCTGCAGTGAAACTGTTCATTCAACCTCATTTACTGCCAGAAAAAAATAAAAAAATAACTGAGCTGATATAGTTTACTTGAACAAATGTGGTTTGAGATGTATAAAGGGGATGACGTGCAGATAAGAGGCAATTTAATGAGCGAGGTAGGACAGACGTAGTCAATATAACTATTTGTTCAGCACTTTTGAAATGTGCAACGACAGAATTCTCCCTGTGCACCAAGTCAGAACCGTAGGATAAATAAAGGGGGCATGAAAGCTCTTACAATATTTGATGACATTTCGCTAAAACAGGCTATAGGCTACATGTGCACCACCAAGAAACAGTAGGCTAAATTATGAGGGGGAAAAGGGGCCAAATTATCAGGGTGAGGAACATGGGCTACTAACAGCTTACTACACAACATACACTTAGTATTACTTTCTTAGCTACAATATACATATCTCACTGGCATATTACATTATTTATGCAGCAGCATACAATACATTTTTGGACTCACCTTGTGCTGTGCTCACTTGAACAGGAAGGTGGTGCGGTGGTCCTTGTGGGCAAATCTTGTCATCAAAGTCTGGCATTCTCTGGATTTATGGTAGAAGTCATGCTGGATTGACAGCATGGCCAATGTTGAATGTTTATCCTTTTTAAGCTTGGAAAGAGACCCTTAAACCTAGACTTGGACCACACATCCGTTCCACTGAATAGCAGGCTAGTTATTGCTTTGCAATGCTTGCAGTTAGCCACTGATTTGCGATTTCCAAATTGTTATGTAATGTTTATGGCTGATGAGCACCGGTACGTTTTATCTATAATTTCTCTTTATATGACAAGGATTTGCCAGTAGTTTGTCGACGTGATTCATGATGATGACTGCTAGCTTGCTAGGTAAGATTTTGATATCAGTCCAATCAAAGCTACTGTAGATATTTGATGTAATTTTATCCGTGGCCTATGACCTTGAACCTTCTTGGATGGGCACTTCTAATGTAGCTCTATGGCAGCACCCAAGGGGCTTGAATTTTCGAGCTCTCCCCATAGATGTTGCGGTGACGTAGTGTCCCCATGAGTGACAGAACACTGATCCAATCATGGCACAACGAGAACATTACCAACCCCTACGCTCTGTATTTTCCGCTGACTGCCCCGATACCACAGAAAGCACTGAGCTAGGCTGAAACGCCTTCAGTTTGGAGCTGCATTACTCAAGAAAGCAAAAAAGAGTTGACGTGTGTTTTTTATATATACACTGCTCAAAAAAATCATTACATTTACATTTAAGTCATTTAGCAGACGCTCTTATCCAGAGCGACTTACAAATTGGTGCATTCACCTTATGATATCCAGTGGAACAACCACATTACAATAGTGCATCTAAATCTTTTAAGGGGGGGGTTAGAAGGATTACTTTATCCTATCCCAGGTATTCCTTAAAGAGGTGGGGTTTCAGGTGTCTCCGGAAGGTGGTGATTGACTCCGCTGTCCTGGCGTCGTGAGGGAGCTTGTTCCACCATTGGGGTGCCAGAGCAGCGAACAGTTTTGACTGGGCTGAGCAGGAACTGTGCTTCCTCAGAGGTAGGGAGGCGAGCAGGCCAGAGATGGATGAACGCAGTGCCCTTGTTTGGGTGTAGGGCCTGATCAGAGCCTGAAGGTACGGAGGTGCCGTTCCCCTCACAGCTCCGTAGGCGAGCACCATGGTCTTGTAGCGGATGCGAGCTTCAACTGGAAGCCAGTGGAGAGAGCAGAGGAGCGGGGTGACGTAAGAGAACTTGGGAAGGTTTAACACCAGACGGGCTGCGGCGTTCTGGATGAGTTGTAGGGGTTTAATGGCACAGGCAGGGAGCCCAGCCAACAGCGAGTTGCAGTAATCCAGACGGGAGATGACAAGTGCCTGGATTAGGACCTGCGCCGCTTCCTGTGTGAGGCAGGGTCGTGCTCTGCGAATGTTGTAGAGCATGAACCTACAGGATCGGGTCACCGCCTTGATGTTAGTGGAGAACGACAGGGTGTTTTCCAGGGTCACGCCAAGGTTCTTAGCACTCTGGGAGGAGGACACAAGGGAGTTGTCAACTGTGATGGCGAGATCATGGAACGGGCAGTCCTTCCCCGGGAGGAAGAGCAGCTCCGTCTTGCCGAGGTTCAGCTTGAGGTGGTGATCCGTCATCCACACTGATATGTCTGCCAGACATGCAGAGATGCGATTCGCCACCTGGTTATCAGAAGGGGGAAAGGAGAAGATTAATTGTGTGTCGTCTGCATAGCAATGATAGGAGAGACCATGTGAGGATATGACAGAGCCAAGTGACTTGGTGTATAGCGAGAATAGGAGAGGGCCTAGAACAGAGCCCTGGGGGACACCAGTGGTGAGAGCACGTGGTGCGGAGACAGATTCTCGCCACGCCACCTGGTAGGAGCGACCTGTCAGGTAGGACGCAATCCAAGCGTGGGCCGCGCCGGAGATGCCCAGCTCGGAGAGGGTGGAGAGGAGGATCTGATGGTTCACAGTATCAAAGGCAGCAGATAGGTCTAGAAGGATGAGAGCAGAGGAGGGAGAGTTAGCTTTAGCAGTGCGGAGAGCCTCCGTGACACAGAGAAGAGCAGTCTCAGTTGAATGCCCAGTCTTGAAACCTGACTGATTAGGATCAAGAAGGTCATTCTGAGAGAGATAGCAGGAGAGCTGGCCAAGGACGGCACGTTGAAGAGTTTTGGAGAGAAAAGAAAGAAGGGATACTGGTCTGTAGTTGTTGACATCGGAGGGATCGAGTGTAGGTTTTTTCAGAAGGGGTGCAACTCTCGCTTTCTTGAAGACGGAAGGGACGTAGCCAGCGGTCAAGGATGAGTTGATGAGCGGGGTGAGGTAGGGGAGAAGGTCTCCGGAAATGGTCTGGAGAAGAGAGGAGGGGATAGGGTCAAGTGGGCAAGTTGTTGGGCGGCCGGCCGTCACAAGACGCAAGATTTCATCTGGAGAGAGAGGGGAGAAAGAGGTCAAAGCACAGGGTAGGGCAGTGTGAGCAGGACCAGCGGTGTCGTTTGACTTAGCAAACGAGGATCGGATGTCGTCAACCTTCTTTTCAAAATGGTTGACGAAGTCATCCGCAGAGAGGGGGGAGGGGGAGGAGGATTCAGGAGGGAGGAGAAGGTAGCAAAGAGCTTCCTAGGGTTAGAGGCAGATGCTTGGAATTTAGAGTGGTAGAAAGTGGCTTTAGCAGCAGAGACAGAAGAGGAAAATGTAGAGAGGAGGGAGTGAAAGGATGCCAGGTCCGCAGGGAGGCGAGTTTTCCTCCATTTCCGCTCGGCTGCCCGGAGCCCTGTTCTGTGAGCTCGCAGTGAGTCGTCGAGCCACGGCGCAGGAGGGGAGGACCGAGCCGGCCTGGAGGATAGAGGATATAGAGAATCAAAGGATGCAGAAAGGGAGGAGAGGAGGGTTGAGGAGGCAGAATCAGGAGATAGGTTGAAGGTTTGAGCAGAGGGAAGAGATGATAGGATGGAAGAGGAGAGAGAGAGCGGAGGTTGGGACGGCGCAATACCATCCGAGTAGGGGCAGAGTGAGAAGTGTTGGATGAGAGCGAGAGGGAAAAGGATACAAGGTAGTGGTCGGAGACTTGGAGGGGAGTTGCAATGAGATTAGTGGAAGAACAGCATCTAGTAAAGATGAGGTCAAGCGTATTGCCTGCCTTGTGAGTAGGGGGGGGAAGGTGAGAGGGTGAGGTCAAAAGAGGAGAGGAGTGGAAAGAAGGAGGCAGAGAGGAATGAGTCAAAGGTAGACGTGGGGAGGTTAAAGTCACCCAGAACTGTGAGAGGTGACCCATCCTCAGGAAAGGAACTTATCAAGGCGTCAAGCTCATTGATGAACTCTCCAAGGGAACCTGGAGGGCGATATATGATAAGGATGTTAAGCTTGAAAGGGCTGGTAACTGTGACAGCATGGAATTCAAATGAGGAGATAGACAGATGGGTCAGGGGAGAAAGAGAGAATGTCCACTTGGGAGAGATGAGGATTCCAGTGCCACCACCTCGCTGGCTCGATGCTCTAGGGGTATGCGAGAACACGTGGGCAGACGAGGAGAGAGCAGTAGGAGTAGCAGTGTTATCTGTGGTAATCCATGTTTCCGTCAGCGCCAGGAAGTCTAGGGACTGGAGGGTAGCATAGGCTGAGATGAACTCAGCCTTGTTGGCCGCAGACCGGCAGTTCCAGAGGCTGCCGGAGACCTGGAACTCCACGTGGGTCGTGCGCGCTGGGACCACCAGGTTAGAGTGGCAGCGGCCACGCGGTGTGAAGCGTTTGTATGGCCTGTGCAGAGGGGAGAGAACAGGGATAGACAGACACATAGTTGACAAGCTACAGAAGAGGCTACGCTAATGCAAAGGAGATTGGAATGATAAGTGGACTACACGTCTCGTATGTTCAGAAAGTTAAGCTTACGTTGCGAAAATCTTATTGACTAAAATGACATGATACAGTACTGCTGGCTGGTGGAGTAGGCTAGCTAGCAGTGGCTGCGTTGTTGACTTTGTTTGAACATGTAGCTGGCTAGGTAACCTCGATAGTTACAGTACTACACCTTGTCATGATACAAAAGCAACTTTGTAGCTAGCTAACATAACACTAATCAATACGTTCCTTTGTAATGTATTTAGTTTCAACAATGCTGCTCGTCGGTAATAGTTGGCTAGGTTTGGAAAAATGGCGTCGCGGGGGATGAAAATAGCTGGCTAGCTAACCTCGATAATTACTAAACTACACAATTATCAAGCTATGACAAAGACAACTATGTAGCTAGCTAGCTAACACTACACTAGTCAAATCGTTCCGTTGTAATGTATTAGTATCTACAGCGCTGCTAGTCGGTAACGGTTGGCTAGCTAGCAGTGGGTTTGATGATGACTAGGTGTGTTGACTAAGTCTGGAGTCTGGACAACGGCGTCGCGGCGCAGCTGGCTAGCTAACCTCGGTAATTACTCTAAACTACACAATTATCTTAGATACAAAGACAGCAAAGACAACTATGTAGCTAGCTAACTAATACTAACACTACACTAATCAAGTCGTTCCGTTGTAATGTAATAGTTTCTACAGTACTGCTAGTCGGTAGAAGTTGGCTAGCTAGCAGTGTTGACTACGTTAGGAGGACGAAAATAGCTGGCTAGCTAACCTCGATAATTACTCTAAACTACACAATTATCTTTGATACAAAGACGGCTATGTAGCTAGCTAAGAAAAATTGCTCAGATCAAACAAATCAAACCGTTGTAATGTAATGAAGTGTAATATTACCTGTGGAGCGATGCGAAGTGAGACTGCTCGCTCCAAACCGGAAGTAGATAAAGGGAACACTTAAACAACACAATGTAACTCCAAGTCAATCACACTTCTGTGAAATCAAACTGTCCACTTAGGAAGCAACACTGATTGACAATACATTTCACATGCTGTTGTGCAAATGGAATAGACAACAGGTGGAAGTTATAGGCAATAAGCAAGACACCCCCAATAAAGGAGTGGTTCTGCAGGTGGGGACCACAGACCACTTCTCAGTTCCTATGCTTCCTGGCTGATGTTTTGGTCACTTTTGAATGCTGGCGGTGCTTTCACTCTAGTCGTAGCCTGAGACGGAGTCTACAACCCACACAAGTGGCTCAGGTAGTGCAACTCATCCAGGATGGCACATCAATGCGAGCTGTGGCAAGAAGGTTTGCTGTGTCTGTCAGCGTAGTGTCCAGAGCATGGATGCGCTACCAGGAGACAGGCCAGTACATCAGGAGATGTGGAGGAGGCCGTAGGAGGGCAACAACCCAGCAGCAGGACCGCTACCTCCGCCTTTGTGCAAGGAGGAGCACTGCCAGAGCCCTGCAAAATGACCTCCAGCAGGCCACAAATGTGCATGTGTCTGCTCAAACGGTCAGAAACAGGCTCCATGAGGGTGGTATGAGGGCCCGACGTCCACAGGTGGGGGTTGTGCTTACAGCCCAACACCGTGCAGGACGTTTGGCATTTGCCAGAGAACACCAAGATTGGCAAATTCGCCACTGGCGCCCTGTGCTCTTCACAGATGAAAGCAGGTTCACACTGAGCACGTGACAGACGTGACAGAGTCTGGAGACGCCGTGGAGAACGTTCTGCTGCCTGCAACATCCTCCAGAATGACCGGTTTGGCGGTGGGTCAGTCATGGTGTGGGGTGGCATTTCTTTGGGGGGCTGCACAGCCCTCCATGTGCTCGCCAGAGGTAGCTTGACTGCCATTAGGTACCGAGATGAGATCCTCAGACCCCTTGTGAGACCATATGCTGGTGCGGTTGGCCCTGGGTTCCTCCTAATGCAAGACAATGCTAGACCTCATGTGGCTGGAGTGTGTCAGCAGTTCCTGCAAGAGGAAGGCATTGATGCTATGGACTGGCCCGCCCGTTCCCCAGACCTGAATCCAATTGAGCACATCTGGGACATCATGTCTCGCTCCATCCACCAACGCCACGTTGTACCACTGACTGTCCAGGAGTTGGCGGATGCTTTAGTCCAGGTCTGGGAGGAGATCCCTCAGGAGACCATCCGCCACCTCACCAGGAGCATGCCCAGGCATTGTAGGGAGGTCATACAGGCACGTGGAGGCCACACACACTACTGAGCCTCATTTTGACTTGTTTTAAGGACATTACATCAAAGTTGGATCAGCCTGTAGTGTGGTTTTCCACTTTAATTTTGAGTGTGACTCGAAATCCAGACCTCCATGGGTTGATAAATTGGATTTCCATTGATTATTTTTGTGTGATTTTGTTGTCAGCACATTCAACTATGTTTAGAAAAAAGTATTTAATAAGATTATTTTTTTTATTCAGATCTAGGATGTGTTGTTTAAGTGTTCCCTTTATTTTTTTGAGCTATATATATATATATATATATATATATATGTACTTTTTTTTTCATTGTTTGCAAACTGATATAAATTCCAGAATAACATGCAAAACTGGCACAAAACATGCCCTGAATGACGGGTCGCCACTGATGGCCTGTACATCTTTTGATTACCGATGCATGGTTCTGACTATGCCTGGTGGCCGACATGTCTACCTATGCCTGACTGTGCCCATCCCCTCTTTCACTCCCTTGTTAGCGCGCTCTTTCTTTGCTGTGATAGATTCCAGAGTTTGTTCTCGGAAGTAGTTTACGGCAACTACTTTCCTCCCTTGAAAATATACTGAGTCTTAGGAGTCGTGGTGTCGATTCCTCTCCTAAATGAGTCTGCAACTGGAGTCGATGGGCAAGGAGTCGAGGAATCGATTCTTGTGTGCCTGTGAGAATCTGACTAGTTGAGGCTGACTGTCTTCTTCTTCGCTTGCAGTGGAAGCAAACTCAAACATTGAAAAAACAACCTAGTTTGTGAACAAAGCAATGTAGATGTCCAATGCTATAAATCAATACTCGTGCATGTGCTGTCGTGACGTTGTATTAGTTAATGTGACGACTGTTGCTCATCGAATGATTAACGGTTTATAATTACGTGATTAAATGAATTAAGCAATGAATCAAGCAATTATTAACTCATTAACCTGGGGCACCATGGGAACATTGTTTTGATTGAGTTTCTATTTCCCAAATTAACTCAAAGGATATCAGAATATCGATTACAACAGTCGCTAAATTAATCAATTTCCTCTACAGTCTCATAATCTGAAAGTCGTATAATCCGGGAATCTGCACGGACCCGGGCTTTACCACTGAATTTACCACACCAATCTTAGTTGATTATTTATTTACTAGCAAGCTAAAATGACGATAAAAATGCACATACACAAAACACAGTCTAGCTATCGATTAGGACTTAGTATAACGGGCCAACACACTATGGCGCTTGTTACCCAAAATGGGGATTTTAAAGAGAGAGAAATAAAGGAAGTACACGAGAGAAATATACATTTGGGTTCATTTGTCAGCCATGCTTATTTAAAATTAGCCTTGCCCCGAACTGCCGCTCTTATGGGTCAGAATATAATGATGTAATTACGTGTTGGAGTTCTCAGGTGGGAAGCTCCGCGTGGGTCGTTTAGGCTTCTAAATGACGCAGTTCTCCGGCGCAACTCTCTGGTTGTCCTCACGATGTCAGTGTCCTTCTTGGCTAAGTGGTCTGATCCTCACCCTTGATCGGAAAGGGGTCTTCTGAGGACAGACAGCTCTGTAGCTCAGAGCTCACAGCTTCGGCTCGAATGGTGTCGATACCACGATTCAATGGAGAGTGGAGGCTGGGTGGTTCGGCTTGAATTCACCCGCTTAGACACAGCTACTCGTCCGTAGCTCGTGTAGAAAAATATTTCTTTGTCTTCAACCTTGTGTTTCGTTTTGGGGTTCGTCGACTTTGTTAGACCTTGGCTGCAGCTTGGGGTCAATAGTCTTCTATGTTAATTCTTCACTCTCCTGTCTTATACCCTCGGGTCAGAAGTGGGTGTAACAGCCTTTAGGGCGATTCTCTGGGCGGACCAAGTAAAGGGGGGCAAGGCTTAGATTTGGCTAAAAATCCGATTTTAGACACTAACTTCACATTTCATCTTTATCAAAACATTCTGTTTGATTTGGATATTTTCCAAACAGCGTACAATGTATAAACATCAGGCATATACTGGGAAAACTCTTAAAGGTACAATGTTTTCATAATAACGTCATCTCTTAACCTTTAAAAACAAATACAAAAGTTACATACATTTTAATATTCCACTTTTCGTCATAACCACCATTGTGGCTGACGGAAACCATTGTTCCAAAGTCCCTTTATTGCATGTTTAATGTTCTGAGGCCAGTTCTCCATTGTTAGGACAAAGGAATTTCTCTGTATTATGGGCATGAGGTGTCATAAAACCCCCACATCTTCAGACCCCTAGATCTCTCCTCCTCTGTTGGGGGTTTGGGAGATAATCTGTAGGGTGGTGGTCTCCTGTACCCTGACCTGATCAGGACAGTCATGACAGTGCCAATACTTAACTTTTTGACCAATGTGGCCTGTGAATTAGAAATTCAGACCCGCCAATGCCAAAATCTACCCGCATTTGGTGGGTGTTAATTTTAGGCCCTGCTCAAATCGTGAGTGAGGGTTGTTTACACACTCTAGATGTTTGAAAGGTAACATACCCACACACCCTACAATGTTGTTTTGCCTTTCATGGTAGAGTAAAACCTAGGTCCATATCGTTCAAGTCCTCTAGATGGCGTCATTGTCAAATAAACAGGTCTGATTTTACCTTAGTTTGAGAGGACTAAGTGGATGCACCTAGTCATCACAAGCACCAGCTATGTATTTGAGCGTGTGTTTGCGCATGTGTGTGCAATGCATGTCTGAGTGTATGCAAGTATACTGTGTCATAACACTCCAGACACCACTCCCTAGTAACCCTGGTACACCTCTTCCACCACGTTAGATCGTCGACCCCCACATGCCCCGGGTGGGGTGCCAGCACAATGGGGTGTCTATCCCCATGCCCCCCCTCGACGTCCTCAGGGTTGGAGAACGGATGCAGTACAAGAACGAAGAAAAACTCTTCCTCGTCCTTTTCTTTGACAACAAACGCAGCTGGTGAGACTTCTTCTCCAATATTAAATGCTATGAGAGATTTTTTTTTTTTTTATAGTAACATGCATGGATACACCATTTTACAATCCACATTTGCAATATTAAAAGTGTTATTTCAATACATGCTGTGAATACACAACCAACAGAGAACTCAAATTTGTATTGGAAGTTTTACATTTCTTCTGATACAAATCTGCAAAAATGGAACTGTGAATTTGATTTCGTTCTTCACTCTTCCCAGGCAATGGCTTCCTAAGTCTAAGATGGTCCCTCTGGGGATTGACAAGACCATCGACAAGATCAAGATGATGGAGGGCAGAACGTCCAGCATCCGTAAGGCTGTTCAGACGGCCTTCAAACGTGCCATGAACCATCTTAGCATCGTTCAGGATGAACCTGTCAGCGACATGAGCGATGTGGACTAACACACACTTACTCTCCATTACACACACACCCAACCCCCTGAATTACTGCTCATGGCCTTGTCCTGTACCTGAGTCTGGCATACTCTCTTTCCTTCTCTATGTCAGTCTTTCCAGAGTTCTATGCTGACTGTGTTTACCAGGTGCCTGGCTACCCCCTGGCTTGATACGGTGCCTCCTTCCTCGTCAGCCCCCGCCCGCTGGTCTGACGGCTGCTGCTTTAATGAATGTGCCCGAGTTCCCCTCCTATCTACCTTTCTCCAAGGTCGTGTTCTAATTGAAAACTAATTGAAACAGGGTGGGTTTAATGGACTTGCCCAAAAAGAAACGCTCATTTCCGTTTTCTTTCAAAACAGTTTTGATATGTTTCATGTTGTGTTCCATAAGGAACATGACCCCATAACTGTGCTGCAAGACTGCTGCCATGATCCTCCTCTATGCCCTATGACCATGCCACTGCCAAGATGGGCTGCTTCTTCCTCACCTCACTCATCTCACCTTATGCCATTTATTTCCACCCAAAACTACCTACTATCTTTTAAAGTTAACTGTAAATAACTGCAATATTTGTCTGACACACTAACTTATTGTGTAGATTTAAAGAAATTGGTACTGTACAATGGCTTTTCTTACTAGTATTTATACATTTTGGTGAATTATGTAAGCACTATGGTGTGGTATTTCCAAGTGCTGTGTAAAAATCCTTACCAGTGTAAAACATTATTTTTTATTTTTTTTCCTTTTACAGTTTTGTATTTTAAGTTATTGAAGTTTCTAAATAAGCTTCCCTTTGGCATTAGTCCTTTTGTAATATTTTTTTTTACGATAGTTTTAGTATATTTTGTTCGTACATATTTATATGATTGAGTGCCTTCGGAAAGTATTCAGACCCCTTGACTTTTTACACATTTTGTGAGGTTACAGCCTTATTCTAAAATGTATTAAATTGTTTTTTCCACCTCATCTACACACAATACCCCATAATGACAAGGCAAAAACAGGTTTTTAGAAATGTTTGCTAATTTATAAAAAATAAAAAACTGATCACATTTGCATAAGTATTCAGACCTTTTACTCAGTACTTTGCTGAAGCACCTTTGGCAGTGATTACAGCCTTCAGTCTTCTTGGGTATGACGCTACAAGCTTGGCACACCTGTATTTGCGGAGTTTCTCCCGTTCTCTGCAGATCCTCTCCAGCTCTGTCAGGTTGTATGGGGAGCGTTGCTGTACAGCTATTTTCAAGTCTTTCCGGAGTTGTTCGATCGGGTTCAAGCCCGGGCTCTGGCTGGGCCACTCAATGACATTCAGAGACTTCTCCCAAAGCCACTCCTGTGTTGTCTTGGCTGTGTGCTTAGGGTTGTTGTCCTGTTGGAATGTGAACCTTCACTCCAGTCTGAGATCCTGAGTGCTCTGGAGCAGGTTTTCATCAAGGATCTCTCTGTTCTGCTCTGTTCATCTTTGCCTCGATCCTGACTAGTCTCCCAGGCCCTGCCACTGAAAAACATCCCCACAGCATGATGCTGCTACCACCATGCTTCACTGTAGGGATGGTGCAAGGTCTCCTGCAGATGTGACACTTGGCATTCAGGCCAATGAGTTCAATCTTGGTTTCATCAGACCAGAGAATCTTGTTTCACATGGTCTGAGAGTTTTTAGGTGCCTTTTGGCAAACTCCTAGCAGGCTGTCATGTGCCTTTTACTGAGGAGTGGCTTCCTTCTGGTCACTCTACCATAATGGCCTGATTGGTGGAGTGCTGCAGAGATGGTTGTCCTTCTGGAAGATCTCCGATCTCCACAGAGGAACTCTAGAGCTCTGTCAGTGACCATTGGGTTCTTGGTAACCTCCCTGACCAAGGCCCTTCTCCCCCTTTTTTGCTCAGTTTGGCTGGGTGGCTAGCTCTAGGTGATTCCAAACTTATTCCATTTAAGAATGATGAAGGCCACCGTGTTCTTGTGGACCTTCAATGCTGCAGACATTTTTTGGTACCCAGATCTGGGCCTCAACACAATTCTGTCTCGGAGCTCTACAGACAGTCCCTTCCACCTCATGGCTTGGTTTTTGCTCTGACATGCACTGTCGACTGTGGGACCTTATACAGACAGGTGTGTGTGCCATTCCAAATCATGTCCAATCATTTTAATTTACCACAGTTGGACTAGCAATCAATTTGTAGAAACATCTCAAGGATGGTCAATGGAAACAGGATGCACCTGAGCTCAATTTCGAGTCTCATAGCAAAAGGTCTGAATACTTATGTAAATAAGGTATATTTTTTTATTTATTTGTAATACATTTTCAACATTTCTAAAAACCTGTTCACTTTGTCATTATGGGGTATTGTGTGTAGATTGCTGAGTATTTTTTTAAAATCCATTTTAGAATAAGGCTGTAACGTAATGTGAAAAAAGTCAAGGGGTCTGAATGCTTTCCGAAGGCAATGTGTATGTATGTGTATATATATATCTGTATAATTCAGATGCTCATATGTTGGGAAGTATTTTGTTGTTATGGAAACCGAAAGTGCGTTCTCAAGAAACCAAATAACTTGCTGCCCAGATTATTTTATACTTGGATTTGTTTGTGCCTGTGGTGTGAAAGTTAATTGAAAAAAAAAAAAAAATGTTTAAAAGTTTATTTTTTACAACAGGATTTCGACTGTTACTTACTTCTAGGACCTTTATTGTAGAGTTAGGAAGATGTGCCTGTTATTTATTGTAAAGTATGTGTTACTTTATATTTGGAGAATCATGTAAGAGTTTCTAGTGGTTATTGGCTCATTTTGTGGTGAATCCTTGGGTTGTGTTTTTTCTTAGTTTCTTCTGGTTAATTTGATGGTTTAGCTGTAGACTTCACAACATTCTTTTATAGTAATTTCTTTTTCTGGGTAGCATTGGGTAGTTTTTGGATAATTTAATTCTTAGTTTTTCTTTTTTATCATCAGGTCTATTGCTGGGACTGTCCTTCCTTTTTATCAAGACACAGATAATAAAAAGACAAGGATGTAAAATCACTATGAGCAAAGTCATCTCTTATTATGATACAATCTATATTTCAACAGTACTGTACACACTTCTCATGCCATGCCTCTTTCAGCAGTTTTGACGGTCAGAGATCACATATGGAACAGGTCAGGAGTGACATCGGACTGAAGAAGGATGAGATTGCGTCTGCAATGGAGGACAGGCAGCTCTGGAAGACCCACTTTACATCCCGTCAGCCGCAGATGACCAGACGATGCTTGCTTACCTGACTATTAAACTATCTAATACAGAAGGGGGAGTAAAAGGAATGAGCGGCCCTTATGCGGAATATTGCAGCTCCCCCAGTGCTTTATTAATGCACCCAAATCAATATTGTTTTGACTTCAAAGAAGTCTTTGTCAGGTGAGTACAAACAGTAGGTGGCTATACTAGCTTTCACAAATCAAATTATTTGGAGATCAGTGATAACTTGAAGGAAGGCAGGATGCTCATTCAAACAGACTGTCCCAATGATATCACCTGAAGTGTGCACTCGTTCACTACTTCCCGCAAATCTAAAAGCATTGTGTTTGTGGAGGCATGGGATATTGGGGATTTCCAAGGGTCAATAATTGTTTTCAAATGGGGTGTCATTCTAAGACTGTTCACATAGGGGCGCTGTGGCTCTACAGAAAATGAGAACGCTTGATCCCTGGCATAGACATCCTGAAATCAAATTTTATGTTTCACATGCGCAGTATACAACAGGGGGGGTGCAATGCAAATAGTCTGGTAGCCATTTGATTAGATGTTCAGGAGTCTTATGGCTTGAGGGTAGAAGCTGTTTAGAAGCCTCTTGGACCTAGGCTTGGCGCTCTGTTACCTCTTGCCGTGTGGTAGCAGAGAGAACAGTCTATGTCTAGGGTGGCTGGAGTCTTTGACAATCTGTAGTGCTTTGCGGTCGGAGGCCGAGCAGTTGCCATACCAGGCAGTGATGCAACCCGTCAGGATGCTCTCGATGGTGCAGCTGTAAAACCTTTTGAGGATCTGAGGACCCATGACAAATATTTTCAGTCTCCTGAGGGTGAATAGGTTTTGTCGTGCCCTCTTCACGACTGTCTTTGTGTGCTTGGACCATGCTAGTTTGTTGGTGATGTGGACACAAAAGAACTTGAAGTGTTGAACCTGCTCTACTACAGCCCCGTTGATGAGAATGGGGGCGTGCTCGGTCCTCCTTTTCCTGTAGTCCACAATCATCTCCTTTGTCTTGATCACATTGAGGGAGAGGTTGTTGTCCTTGCACCACACAGTCAGGTCTCTGATGACCTCCTATAGGCTGTCTTGTCGTTGTCGTGATCAGGCCTACCACTGTTGTCATCAGCAAACTTAATGATGGTGTTGGAGTCGTGCCTGGCCGTGCAGTCATGAGTGAACAGGGAGTACAGGAGGGGACTGAGCATGAATCATCTGTGGATCTGTTGGACGGTATGAAAATTGGAGTGGGTCTAGGGTTTCTGTTTAATGGTGTTGATGTGAGCCATGACCAGACGTTCAAAGCACTTCATGGCAACAGACGTGAGTGCTACGTGTCAGTAGTCATTTAGGCAGGTTACCTTACTGTTCTTGGTCACAGGGACTATGGTGGTCTGCTTGAATGTTTTTGGTATTACAGACTCAGACAGGGAGAGGTTGAAAATGCCAGTGAAGACACTTGCCCGTTGGTCAGCGCAAGCTCCGAGTACATGTCCTGGTAATCCGTCTGGCCTTGTGAATGTTGACCTATTTACTCACATCGACTGCGGAGAGAGTGATCACACAGTCGTCCAGAACAGCTGATGCTCTCCTGCATGTTTCAGTGTTACTTGCCTCGAAGCGAGCATAGAAGTAATTTAGCTTGTCTGGTAGGCTTGTGTCACTGGGCAGCTCTCGGCTGTGCTTTCCTTTTGTAGTCTGTAGTAGTTTGCAAGCCCTGCCACATCCGACGAGCATCAAAGCTGGTGTAGTACGATTCGATCTTCGTCCTGTATTGACGCTTTGTCTTTTTGATGTTTCATCGGTAGGCATAGCGGGATTTCTTATAAGCTTCCGGGTTAGAGTCCTGCTCCTTGAAAGCAGCAGCTCTATCCTTTAGCTCGGTGCAGATGTTTCCTGTAATCCATGGCTTCTGGTTGGGGTATGTACGTGCAGTCACTGTGGGGACAACGTGATCGATGCACATATTGATGAAATGAGTGACTGATGTGGTGTACTCATCAATGCCATCAGAAGAATTCCGGGAACATATTCCAGTCTGTGTTAACAAAACAGTCCTGTAGCGTAGCATCTGCTTCATCTGACCACTTTTTTATTGACCGAGTCACTGGTGCTTCCTTCATTAGTCAGCTATGTTAGGTGTGCTGGAGAATCAGCTTGTTTAACGTGTGGCTTGTACCCATACCAGACATCATGTCAACATATGGTAAACCCACCCATTCCAAATAATTGTTTATTAATGATCCATATTTTTATTTGTTTTTATCTGTATTGTTGTCTATCACAAATAAATGAATTAATTACAGCACAACTACAACTGGGGTTTCATCCCAAATGGCACCCTATTCCCTACATCAAGTCAAAATGTATTTGTCACATGTACAGGATACAACAGGACGACCATAGGGTATAGGGTGCCATTTAGAATGCGGTCTGAGGCTTACTCTACTCTCACATCATACTACACAAATGAAGCCAGGTGTGATCATAGCATATTATATAGAAACCATTATATAGAGTTATGATACGTACATTTTCATGAAGACACTGCAATGGCTTGCATGGATTTCACATAATACAATATATGCCATTTAGCAGATGCTTTAATCCGAACGCAACATATAGTCATGCGTGCATACATGTTACTTATGGGTGGTCCCGGAATCGAACCCACTACCCTGGCGTTACAAGCGCCTTGCTCTACCAACTGAGGACCACATGTTCAGAGAAATCGTTTTTTTCCACAGAATGAAAGAGCACAGTATTAACCTGTATTTTTTTGCAATATGAAAAATAAGTTGCCGGTGACATAGAGGCCAGATGCATATTCCTCCAACCTCCTAATCATCAGGTTGCACAGTGAGATCCCTTCACTCAGTCCCCAACCATCAACAATCAGATTCTAATTGTGTAGGGAAGTAAACAACACAACAGCAAGCACTCAGGTGGAGAGAGAGGACGGGAGAGTCAAGCGTGAATATCAATCTCCCACATCAGTGTCATCAAATGACTTTGACAGAGTTAAGAGCCCTCTAATTAGCCTAGTGGCATGTGGTGCCGCATACACACACACACACACACACCGAGAGAGAAGCACTCACGCGCACACACACCATGCCGCTGGCAGCCGAGCTTGGCAAGGCCTGGGGCTCGACGTGCGCGACATCACCCTGCCTGACACGTTGATAGGATGGCATGGAGGCAGCCAGCAGGTGAGACCATAGTGACAACTAGAGAGGGAGGGGAGGGGATGAATGCATAATATCACCAACATACAGATGTGTCACCAACCTGGGTTAGGAAGGAATAGGAAATGTCAGTGGTTTTATGCATTTTACATTGATGTGCTCTGGAGCGTGAGTGCACACGCATATGAAGCACACACACACTTTTTGGTTTATGTCAAAATTATGCAGTTCCAAGACACTCATTGATGAGAGGAATCTCTCCTCAGGAACATTTGTGACAAGAAGAAAAGGGTATGACGTAGCACATTTTAAATTAATGTATATTTAAAAACCGCATCTCGTTCATAAACATTTACACACAAACAGTCCAACTTTCAACTGAGAAACATGCAAACTCTGGCAAATATTCAACATTATCCCCCCAATATATTCCTCCTCCCTCAAATAGGCCCGTTCTCCAGTTGCTATGGTGAAAACACTAGCTCGGCCGGATAGGGGCCCTAGGTAGATTAATATAAATATTTATGCACAGCGCTTATACATACCACAGAGGGGAAATAGGAATTGAGTGTTTCCAAGGTAAGTCAAACAAACAACTTCAAAAGAATATAAATGCAAGTCTTATAATTTCATTCATCATACATTACATTTCTATGCGGCCATGCATGTTGGAATTGGCTGCTGCTAGTAGCTAGTTAGTAATTAACACTTTACTTGATGACCTGATTACTATGGTCTGTCTCCGAGTGTGTTCCAAATGGAACCCTATTCCCTTAATAGTGCACTACTTTTGACCGGTACCCATAGGTTAGTAGTGCACTATATAGGGAATAGGGTGCCATTTGGAATGCCGCCTCTGTCACTGAATGTCAGAGAACAGCAGAGAATTATTGGCAGGTGAGTAAATAAGTTCAAACACTGCTGTTGGCCTGATATCATGCCCACTCTGGATCCACATGCTTCAGTCGAACAACTGCATTTGAGTCAACTGTGATTAGATCAGTTAACTCTCTTGAATCATAACAGATCATGGTGTTTTAATAAAATGAGCCATTGGCTCTCTTTTCGTCATGTTGTAGCGATCCATAGTCTGCATCTGAACAGAAGATACCTCGTTGAGAGGTTTGGACCTCTGGTGTAACGGCTTGGATGTTGCCCTGACAAACAGCATGGTTGTTCAGAATAAACGTTAATGTCCTCGAGTCAATTCATTTTGTAGCAGTCAAAGTATATACAGACAACATCACATATTAAAATATAAAACACAACAACAGAAAAAATAATCAGATATTTACAAAATATTTGCAAAAAAGTTGTCAGGATAGTGCAAGGGTCTAAAAATGTCGAAGTAAGGGTAGGCCTATATTTGCATGTCAAAGTGTTTAGTGCTCAAAGTCTATATATATAGTCTATATATACTGCAACTCGCTGTTGGCTGGGCTCCCTGCCTGTGCCATTAAACCCCTACAACTCATCCAGAACGCCGCAGCCCGTCTGGTGTTCAACCTTCCCAAGTTCTCTCACGTCACCCCGCTCCTCCGCTCTCTCCACTGGCTTCCAGTTGAAGCTCGCATCCGCTACAAGACCATGGTGCTTGCCTACGGAGCTGTGAGGGGAACGGCACCTCCATACCTTCAGGCTCTGATCAGGCCCTACACCCAAACAAGGGCACTGCGTTCATCCACCTCTGGCCTGCTGGCCCCCCTACCTCTGAGGAAGCACGGTTCCCGCTCAGCCCAGTCCAAACTGTTCGCTGCTCTGGCACCCCAATGGTGGAACAAGCTCCCTCACGACGCCAGGACAGCGGAGTCAATCACCACCTTCCGGAGACACCTGAAACCCCACCTCTTTAAGGAATACCTGGGATAGGATAAAGTAATCCTTCTAACCCCCCCCTTAAAAGATTTAGATGCACTATTGTAAAGTGGTTGTTCCACTGGATATCATAAGGTGAATGCACCAATTTGTAAGTCGCTCTGGATAAGAGCGTCTGCTAAATGACTTAAATGTAAATGTAAATGTATATTGTACATCTGAAGTATTGCACTTGTAATAAAATAATTTCTGGCGCTGTTGGTTATTACTTTTGGCTGGCTGTGCCTGCGGCCAGAGAGGATGGAATTCGGGGTGGAGTTGATGGGAAGAGTCTGATTCGATTTCACTCTCTTTCTGCAGAGCTTTGCCCAGATAGACAGATAGAGGTCTATGGCACCTTTAAGTCATGCAGTGGTCCAAGGTGTTAATGCGTATGTGTAGCATCCCCCTTATCTCTCAAATTACAAGTGTGTGTCTGTGAGTGTGTGCATTCCCATGTGATAGTGTTAATGCTTATGTGTGAGTGTGATTTTTAGTACCCAACCTGTAGGGGCTCTCACATGTCCTTTCATCAAACACAGCAGCAGCATGGTGATCAGCCAATTATCTGTGAATGTCATGCTTCAGTCTGCACAGGAAGCTGTGGGACCGGGCTTCATGGAGAGAGGGAGAGAGACTGCGTCCAAAATGGCACCCTTTTCTTTATATAGTGCACTATGTAAGGGATAGAGCGCCGTTTGGGATGCAGACAGAGACTTTGAAGTGAAGAATAATTACTTGTGTAGTTAAGATAATTAGTTAAAGTCCAGCACCTTAAGTAAATAGACTTGTTAATGCTTTTTGACTGTACGTTACTGTACGAGCTTTTGTGTCTGAAAGGTAAAAACCTAATCAAACAGTGAGTCGTTGTTGCTTTTGGGTGGGTATGTGTCGTGTTTGTATGCGAGTGTGAATCATGTATCTGTGTGTTTGTAGTGTGTGTCCACATATGTGTTGGATTTGGCATGCGGTAGTGCTCTCAGTGTGGCGTAATCTTGTTTCCAGTGTTTGATCGGCTGAGTTCCGGTGTCTAGTGCCGGGGAGTCAAAATGTGTTGTGTGTGTATTCGCGTTTATGCATGCTTCATCCCTTGTGTGTGTGTATGCGCGTGCGCACATTTGTTTTTGTGTGCGTTTGCGTGTTTGTCCATACATGCACATGTGTGCGCGTGTGAGTTTACACTTCTCATCTCTTGCTTCTAAGAGAGATACTCCCACTCTACCACCATCACCAGTAGTCTCATCAACATTTGTCTCTCTGTTCCAAGGGCAGCCAGTGTAGTGCTGCTACTGAGTGACGGGGCTTAATGTGCATCTAGCCACAATTGGATTTGATCCTATAGGGCTTCGCCCCAAGGCCCTGTTCTGTAAGAATTATTAGATTTACACTTTTCTTTTCTATCCCCCCTCTTCTTTCTTTCTAACTAACAGAATCAGAATTACCTCTCTGAGAGCATGAATAGTGTAGGATGTCTCTCTCTAGATCTGTGTCACAGTGTGAGGTGTCTTTGCGGAGAGCTGCGTATGTCTTTGTGTATTCATGTGCTTATGTGTGCGCATATAACATATGCTGTGTGTGTGTTTGTGTGCACTACCGGTTAGCGTGTATCTATACCTGCATTTATCTGTGTGTGGCATTGATTGCCTGTTTATACCCATGGATGCAGAGCAGAGGCGATTATAGACAGTGATACACCTGCAGTCACTGAGCCATCATCGTTTTCATCATCACCGCTTGCTTTTTCCAAAGTAATCTGGCTTCTCCACTAATGTTCCTTGCTTCAAAGGAGTGAACAAATTAAATAAAACGTTGACATATGGCAGGCTTGTCACGGAACCCAATTATACTCTGTTCCCTGGTGGTAAACTACAGCATGAGTTTATTCAAAACTTTTCTAAGAGCTCAATTCTATCTATTCAATCATACTCTGAAGTGCAGGGTGAAGTTTGTAAACAAAGACACTGCATAAACATTGCTATGGTGGGTTTGATTGAAGTCCAATACGAAGGCACCAACCTTCTCTACAATCACCTTTTATAAGGGATCATGTCAATATACAGTGCATTCGGAAAGTATTTAGACCTGTTGACTTTTTCCACATTTTGTTACGGTACAGCCTTATTCTAAAATTGATTAAATTGTGTTTTTCCTCAACAATCTAGACATAATAACCCATAATTAAAAAGCAAAAACAGGTTTTTAGAAATTTCAGCAAATTTCTTGGAAAAAAAAAAGAAATATCACATTTACATAAGTATTCAGACCCTTTACTCAGTACTTTGTTGAAGCACCATTGGCAGCGATTACAGCCTAGATTCTTCTTGGGCATGACGCTACAAGCTTGGCATACCTGTATTTGGGGAGATTCTCCCGTTCTTCTTTGCAGATCCTCTCAAGCTCTGTCAGGTTGTATGGGGAGCGTCGCTGCACAGCTATTTATTTTCAGATATAATTTGAAGTGCTCAAGTCTTTTTGTATAGTTTGTAATTTATCTTGTTTTGCTAATGCAATTTATTTTAATTTGTTACGTTTAGTCACAATTTCTCAATTAACAGTATGTCAGCCAATCCTTTTTTTGAACCATACAATTTTTCAATTCATCATCGATCTAGGGGGCTCTAACAGTTTAGTTTCTTAACAGCTTCATGTTTGTCAACAATTGGCAATAGTTATTATACAAATACTCCAAGTGCTGCATCTGGATTCTCTTCCTTCTACACAGACCAACGTAAAAAAAAATGTACGTCTTCAACAAAAGATGAATGAAAAAACATTTCATACGATCTCTGTATGACCTGCCTTTGGTACTTTGTATGTCCTTGTTATTGCCATAATGTTATGGTCAATACAGCCAATGGGAACTGATATTGCTTTAGAGCAAAGCTCTGCAGCATTAGTGAAGACATGGTCAATACAAGTGGATGTCACAGATCCAACACTATTGGAATACACTCTAGTTGGTTGAGTGATAACCCAGGTCATGTTCCAGGAATTAGTCACACTAAAAACCTTCCTCTTGAGAGGGCAACTAGATTATATTCAGTCAATGTTCAGGCCACCAATATACACTATATATACAAAAGTATGTGGACACCCTTTGAAATTAGTGGATTCAGCTATTTCAGCTAAATTGAGCACATAGTCATGCAATCTTCATAGAAAAAACATTGGCAGTAAAATGGCCTTACTGAGGATCTCAGTGACTTTCAACATGGCACCATCATGGATGCCACCTTTCCAACAAGTCAGTTTGCCAAATTTTTGCCCTGCTAGAGCTTCCCAAGTCAATTGTAAGTGCTCTTATTGTGAAGTGGAAATGTCTCAGCCGCGAAGTGGTAGGCCACACAAGCTAACAGAATGGGACCGACGAGTACTGTAGTGCGTCGTGGGTAAAAATCGTATGTCCTCGGTTGCAACACTCACTACTGAGTTCCAAACTGCCTCTGGAAGCAACGTCGGTAAAAGAACTGGTCATCGGGAGCTTCATGAAATGGCTTTCCATGGCTGAGCATTCGCACACAAGCCTAAAATCGCCATACGCAATGCCAAGTTTCAGCTGGAGTGGTGTAAAGCTTGCTGCCATTGGATTCTGAAGCAATGGAAAAGCGTTCTCCAGACTGATTATTCAAGCTTCACCAACTTGCAGTCCGACGGACGAATCTGGGTTTGGCGGATGCCAGGGGAACGCTACATGCCCCAATGCATGGTGCCAACTGGAAAGTTTGGTGGAGGAGGAATAATGGTCTGGGGCTGTTTTTCATGGTTCAAGCTAGTCCCTTTAGTTCCAGTGAAAGGAAATCTTAACACTACAGTATAAACTAATATTCAAGACGATTCTCTCCTTCAAACTTTGTGGCAGCAGTTTGGAAAAGGCCCTTTCCTGTTTCAGCATGACAATGCCCCTGTGGACAAAGTGAGGTCCATACAGAAATTGTTTGTCGAGTGTGGAAGAACTGGATTGGCCTACACAGAGCCCTGACCTCAACCCCATCGAACACGTTTGGGATGAATTGGAACGCCGACTGCAAGCCAGGCCTAATCGTCCAACATTAGTGCCCAACCTCAGTAGTGCTCTTAAGGCTGAATGAAAGAAAGTCCCAACATCAGAACAGTAGTGTTCCAACATCTAGTGGAAAGCCTTCCCAGAAGAGTGGAGGCTGTTATAGCAGCAAAGGGGCGGACCAACTCCATATTAATGCCCATTATTTTGGAATGAGATGTTCAATGAGCAGGTGTCCACATACTTTTGGTCATGTAGTATATTCGTTCTCTGTTAGCGTCAGAGAACATCATACACATATTCTCCAGATATAGATAGTTAGCACTTGTTGGCGTAATAACATTTGTAATAACATTTGGAAGATAAATACACAATGCAGAGACAGAGTACGAGAAAATAACTAACGATCAATGGAAATAGTGTTAATGAGAGCTCTGAAAATCCTTACAATGTACAAAGACTTTTATATTAACACACACACACACACACACACTTACATCAGTAGAGAACTCCACCCAGCTTTAGGCGGCTGTACTTTTCCGCTGTACCCAGACCACCTGTCTCCTTATCTTTTGCCAGCCTAACTGTTCCCAGGCCGTTGTTTCTCTCCCTAACTTAAGGAGGCCTCTTCTCCTGTTCCTTTCCCAAGGTCGTCTTATCAACTCTGCCTCCCTCGTTTTGAAGTGGTACCAGTGTCTTACTCACACAGTATTACAATATAGTTTTTAACCCATTATTATAGCCTTATTTCGAATACATTTCAACAGGTTATAAGGTTTCCGAGTGAAATCATTTAGTCAAACCTTTAATCATATAATTTCCATTACAGGCCATTAGCTAGTTTTATTACAAGGAAGTCTAATAGGTCAACAACAGGCTAGGGCTTCCCCTGATTTGCTTTGGGGTTTGTGTTATTGAAGAGTAACATACATTGCTAACAGTGGCCTATAGCAACACCCTATAGAAGAAGTATTCAGATGAGGCAGAGAGAGAGAGAGAATTCAGACACCTTGACTTTTTCCACATTTTGTTACGTTACAGCCTTATTCAAAAATGTATTAATTTTTTTTTTTTCTACACACAATACCCCATAATGACAAAGCAAAAACAGGTTTATATTCAGACCCTTTACTCAGTACTTTGTTGAAGCACCTTTGGCAGCGATTACAACCTCACTCTGGCTCGGGGCTAGTGATTGTGACATTGAAGGATGTATGGCAGATTTCCTCTTATTTTGGTTTTTGCTTTGTCCCAGAGCGGTTTCTTTCAGTTTCCTAGCAAACACCTTGACACACTGTTTGTTCAAGTGAACTAGGTTGTGCATCAGCTGGGGTTTAATGTCACGGTGGTTCACTAGGTAAACATTGTCTAAGAGATAGCCACTAGACAGCTCAGTGTTGTTGCTCTGAATAATGTGGAAGGGCACATGGCAACAGGGTCGACTTAGTGATTTTGGTGTTAGGAAATCTCTCTGCAGCTCTGGTACCTGCTGTCATCAAATCATTAATGTCCTCTGTCATCAAATCATTAATACCTGTGTGAATTATGTAGTTGGCCCCATTTAATTTGTTGCTTGACAGAATTTAAGGCACTTGCTGTTGTTGGACATACTAGCTTTCTGACTGACATCCCATGGATTAGCAGTTTCTCTCTGAGAAATGTCCCATTGGAGAATTTTAAAATGAAGGACTTGGGGTCCTCTGTCTGAGTGCTGCTGTTGTGGGCTGTGGTGTCTGAAGTTATGTTCTTTGGATGGGGTGAGCTGGAGACCACAGGTGGCTTTTTGTTGTCTTCCTTTCTCCTGAGAGTCCCAGCATGGCTCCGCTGGCTATGGTACTGCCGATGAGGGGATGTGAGGGTGTGGTAGTGAGGGTTGTGGTAGGCGAGTCCCTTTGTAGCTCCTCCCTGATGTCAGCTCTCTCTCTACTAATGGTGCTCTTGACTATTACCAGTTTCTCTCTCAGCTCCTCCTTATCCTGCCTCAGAACTGTCACCTCACCACCTTTACCTCCAGTAGGGAGATGATGCCAAAGGCCTGGGACAGCTTGTACAGGTTGTCATTCTCCATGTCTGCTATGGTGGCTTGGTTAGTAATGAGGGTGGGGGGACTTTTGGAATTAACTGATTTCCTATCAGGTCAGTCTTCTGATTGAAGTGTAGCAGAGTGTCATTCTCTTTCAAGGTGTCTGCTAGCTCTTTCAGTGATGTAAACTCATGTATATAGAGGATAAGTGCAGCTTATAGGCCTTGAATCATTATGGTGCCATTGCTGTAGGTGTTAATGGTGAAGTGTCCATTATCAGGCTCCTGTTCTTCAAATACCAAGATCTGTCGACCATTAGTGATTTCTCTCTTTCTGGCATGGTAAAAGTCCCTAAATGTAGCAGAATACCAAGCAGTAGTATGCTCTGTATAGAAGAGAATGTCAGAGATTTTATTCTTGTCTCCAATTAAGGAATATTGGTCATAATTATAATATTACTGTACATCATTTTGTAATTGTGTTTTTGGTTGCATAAAAAAATGGGTGTTTGACTGCTCTGGGGGTTAATTACTTAGATCTCATGGTCTTGACCCTCAGTTGCAGAATTGGGATGAAAAGTCTATTTTTAGCTTAGGCCTAATAGGCCTGTTTTGGATTTAAATAATGCAACCCCGGCCTTGTTTCTTCTGTTGGGAAGAATCACAACAAGTACTACATGTTGTCCAGTGATGGCTCAGGGACTGTTCTTTTTCATGCATTTCAGCACCCAGGTGGGTGCTACATGTTCGGCAATGGAAGACCAGTACCTACCGTCGGAGAAGCAGACGTGGTGCACTGATGAAGCGCTCTTTGGCTGTGTCTACACTTGACACTTTCATGCGACTTCTGCTATCAGAATATGAAGATCGCATTGAAAAGACGCATTGTCGTCGGATTGTGTTCACATCTGGCTGACCAAGAAGTTGTGAATTGGACATTAGTGACATTCAATCTCCATCTCTACCATCTCAATTTAAATGTCTTGTTTGTTTTGGATCAAATCAAATTTGATTGGTCACATACACATGGTTAGCAGATGTTATTGGAGAGTAGCGAAATGCTTGTGCTTCTAGTTTCGACAGTGCAGCAATATCTAACAAGTAATCTAACAATTCCACAACAACTACCTAATACACACATCTAAATAAAGGAAAGGAATAAGAATATATAAATATATGGATGAGCAATGACAGAGCGGCATAGGCAAGATGCAATAGATGGTAAAAATACAGTATATACATATGAGATGAGTAATGCAAGACATGTAAACATTATGAAAGTGACATTATTAAAGTGACTGGTGATCCATTTATTAAAGTGGCCAATGATTTCAAGTCTGTATGTAGGCAGCAGCCCCTCTGTGTTAGTGATGGCTGTTTAACATCATGGCCTTGAGATAGAAGCTGTTTTTCAGTCTCTCAGTTCCAGCTTTGATGCACTTGTACTGACCTCGCCTTCTGGATGGTAGCGGGGTGAACAGGCAGTGGCTCGGGTGGTTGTTGTCCTTGATATTTTTGGCCTTCCTGTGACATCGGGTGCTGTAGGTGTCCTGGAGGGCAGGTGGTTTGCCCCCAGTGATGTTTTGTGCAGCCCACACCACCTTCTGGAGAGCCCTGCGGATGAGCTTGATGAGCTTCCTTTTCATGTGCTTTGAGATTATTTTTGGGAATGAAAAGCGCTATACAAGTTCAGTTTATTATTATTATTATTATTATTACAAATCAGCAAAACATTTCTCCGGGTTTTCCCTCTGCAGCTTTTGTTCGTGATGTTGTTTACAATGTTCAGAGTTCTTTTCTGCTGATAGATCAAATGGAATGCTCCTGCTTACATTTTTTACCTTTATTTAGTAATGTCATCAGCTAGGTTATTGAGAGAGGAGAACACATTCTCTTTTATGGTAATGACCTGCCTATAGTACAGCAGCAGACATATAATTCTCTCTCTCTCTCTCAGCAGCTAGGGAGAACTCCTCCTAAAAGTATTTCGGTATTAGTGAACAGTATTGTTGTTTTAATGCAGTTCATGTTTTCTCCACACCTGGAGGGACTAGGACAAAATTATTTCTAGAGGATGTCTATAGGAAATACAGTTCAACTCATTTAAAAGGAAACAAACAGAAAAGCACAAAGGTGAAGTTGGATTGTTCTGGACATTGTAATTGATGTGTACAGTGTTACACTAAATTACACATTTAATAGCTTTATATTTTCATTATAGAAGTGTGTTATTTAAAAAATTGTATGCATCAATGCACAAATTCTAAAAATAACAATGTCAACAGTAGCCGTCATTGTAAATAAGAACTTGTTCTTAACTGACTTGCCTAGCTATAGTTAGTTCTCTCCTTCCCAGTCTTTCTTTCTCTCCCTTCCTCCCTCCCACATTTCTATCCCTTTGTTAGCTAGAAGGTCTCTAGACCAGAATGAACCTGTTGTACTAAAGCCTAAATGCTGCTGCCAGATGCTTTATTTCGCTGCATGTTGCTTCTGAGTATTTTAAGTGATAGTGTTTTAATAAGCTGCAGTTCCCACCAGCCAAAGTGTTAAATTATTAATGTTGAATAAAGGCTGTTGCCTCGCTGCTCTCCTCTCCTCTCTGAGAGGAGACTATTGATTGGAGAACGGAGGGATGGAGGGATGGGACATTGCCCTACAAATTACTAAGGGATGCAGAATAATGACCTGGTCCTGGCTGCAGTTCTACTCTTTATTTTTCTCTTGACTATTTCTCTCTCACACCCTCCATCACCTCTCCCTCCCCCTTTCTCCTGGTGTCTTCCTGCACGTGTTTACCTTTTACATGTCATTTATGATTTAATCTGCCTAGCAACATCTGTGACATGTTCTAGTGTTGTATTTGTCAGTGTCTTATTTAGAGGGGTGGAAATGCAATAAAGAGCTGACTCAATATGTTTAACTCAGAATAATATTCTACACAATACGGTTATATTCTGAAGGTTCTATAACCATTCATTCTCTCGCTTTGTGTATGAATATGTGTGTGTATTCACAATAGAATGCAAATTAATTACTTAAAAATCATACAATGTGATTCTCTGGATTTTTGTTTTAGATTCCGTCTCTCACAGTTGAAGAGTACCTATGATAAAAATACAGACCTCTACATGCTTTGTAAGTAGGAAAACCTGCAAAATCGGCAGTGTATCAAATACCTGTTCTCCCCACTGTACATACAAGTGTGTGTGTGTGTGTGTTTGTATACAAGTGTGTGTGTATACATACAAGTGTGTGTGTGTATACATACAAGTGTGTGTGTGTATACATACAAGTGTGTGTGTGTATACATACAAGTGTGTGTGTGTATACATACAAGTGTGTGTGTATACATACAAGTGTGTGTGTATATACATACCTGTGTGTGTGTGTGTGTGTGTACACATACATACATACATACATACATACATACATACATACATACATACATACATACATACATACATACATACATACATACATACATACATACATACAAAGTGTTTGTGTATATACATACAAGTGTGTGTGTATATACATACAAGTGTGTGTATATACATACAAGTGTGTGTGTGTATATATATATACATACAAGTGTGTGTGTGTGTATATACATACAAGTGTGCGTATACATACAAGTGTGTGTATACATACAAGTGTGTGTATACATACAAGTGTGTGTGTGTGTGTATACATACAAGTGTGTGTGTGTGTATATATATATATACATACAAGTGTGTGTGTGTGTGTGTATATATATATACAATTGTGTGTGTGTGTGTGTGTGTATACATACAAGTGTGTGTGTGTGTTTGTGTGTACACAAGTGTGTGCGTGTGTTTGTGTGTACACAAGTGTGTGAGTGTATACAAGTGTGTGTGTGTGTATACAAGTGTATATATATACATACAAGTGTGTGTGTGTGTATATACATACAAGTGTATATATACTGCTCAAAAAAATAAAGGGAACACTTAAACAACACATCCTAGATCTGAATGAAAGAAATAATCTTATTAAATACTTTTTTCTTTACATAGTTGAATGTGCTGACAACAAAATCACACAAAAATAATCAATGGAAATCCAATTTATCAACCCATGGAGGTCTGGATTTGGAGTCACACTCAAAATTAAAGTGGAAAACCACACTACAGGCTGATCCAACTTTGATGTAATGTCCTTAAAACAAGTCAAAATGAGGCTCAGTAGTGTGTGTGGCCTCCACGTGCCTGTATGACCTCCCTACAACACCTGGGCATGCTCCTGAGGAGGTGGCGGATGGTCTCCTGAGGGATCTCCTCCCAGACCTGGACTAAAGCATCCGCCAACTCCTGGACAGTCTGTGGTGCAACGTGGTGTTGGTGGATGGAGCGAGACATGATGTCCCAGATGTGCTCAATTGGATTCAGGTCTGGGGAACGGGCGGGCCAGTCCATAGCATCAATGCCTTCCTCTTGCAGGAACTGCTGACACACTCCAGCCACATGAGGTCTAGCATTGTCTTGCATTAGGAGGAACCCAGGGCCAACCGCACCAGCATATGGTCTCACAAGGGGTCTGAGGATCTCATCTCGGTACCTAATGGCAGTCAGGCTACCTCTGGCGAGCACATGGAGGGCTGTGCGGCCCCCCAAAGAAATGCCACCCCACACCATGACTGACTCACCGCCAAACCGGTCATGCTGGAGGATGTTGCAGGCAGCAGAACGTTCTCCACGGCGTCTCCAGACTCTGTCACGTCTGTCACGTGCTCTGTGTGAACCTGCTTTCATCTGTGAAGAGCACAGGGCGCCAGTGGCGAATTTGCCAATCTTGGTGTTCTCTGGCAAATGCATGGGCACGATTTGCATGGTGTTGGGCTGTAAGCACAACCCCCACCTGTGGACGTCGGGCCCTCATACCACCCTCATGGAGTCTGTTTCTGACCGTTTGAGCAGACACATGCACATTTGTGGCCTGCTGGAGGTCATTTTGCAGGGCTCTGGCAGTGCTCCTCCTGCTCCTCCTTGCACAAATGTGGAGGTAGCGGTCCTGCTGCTGGGTTGTTGCCCTCCTACGGCCTCCTCCTACGGCCTCCTCCACGTCTCCTGATGTACTGGCCTGTCTCCTGGTAGCGCCTCCATGCTCTGGACACTACGCTGACAGACACAGCAAACCTTCTTGCCACAGCTCGCATTGATGTGCCATCCATTATTGACATGATTGAAAAATTGACAGCTTTTCCCCACTGCCCCTTTCTCCTCCTCACTCCACTTCCTCTTCTTAGAACCTTGGGACACAATGAAGAATGATTCCTGAGGCATTTAATAGCTTCTGCTTGACCACAACTTCCTTTCTGCTGCTACTGCCTCACCATACCATGCTGCGTTTCAATTCTATATATGTGTTATACTGCTGCATGCTGTTTACAAACTGGATACTAAATGCTAATTATTATTTTTACATTTTAGTAATTTAGCAGACGCTGTTATCCAGTGCGACTTACAGGAGCACTTAGGGTTAAGTCAGGCAGACGGCACACAATATTTTTTTCACCTTGTCAGCCCAGATTCAAACTAGCAACCTTTTGGTTACTCGCTAGGCTACTTGCTGCCCTTTTTGTTCTGCTGCCCCCACGTGCACCCCAGCCTCCACCTGCTTTGTGTCTGCTCTATCTCCATGGGGAATGGAGATTATTACATTCCCTACCCATTGTTGTGTTTCATTGTGTAGTTTGTTATGATGCTTTTGCGTTAGGGAGTATTCCAAAAGGAGCAGAGACAATAATAGTGCCATTTACATTTGATTAAATTTAATTGTTAAATGGCCAAATCTTCTCAGTGAATTTCATGACATTTTTTTTTGGTTTCAGATCCTTTAGCGTTTTAGAGAATTTAGAATAGCAGAGACCAAAGAGGTGGCAAGGGGAGATAGGAACAAACACATCAGTATGATTTATCTGGGCAGGTTCCTTAACTGATTTTCCTGCCATGGCCTCCCGTATCAGCTCTTGTATCCTATGATGTTTGCATATACAGGATCTATTAAACTGTCTACTCATATGTCTTACCTGCAAAACCGTCGTCTGTTGCAGATCTGGCTTTAGTGGGGCATTTGTCCTTCAATGCATTAAAGTCCTCTAAACTGCTCTCACTTTCTGCACCTGGCACATATTCTTCTTCTGTTATTTCTATGCTGCTGATTGAGTTGTCAGAATCATATCCAAGCATTTGTTTATTTTTATGATTTCAGCTCAACAATCAGAACATAAGCGGCACAGAAATATTTAAATACTACTAGTTCCTTTAAAGTTAAGGTACAATACAACAACAATGACCATAAAACATCATAAGTAACCAAGCACAGACACACTAATTGCCAAAAACATTCACACAAATATTAAATACAACAACATACAAACAGTATATCTAAAGAATAGTGTGTGTGTAGATTGTGTGTGATAGAGTGGACATTTTTAACTATACTTGTGGGGACCAGAAGTCCCCGCAAGAATAGCAAACTAACAAAGATTCGACCAACTGGGGACATTTTTGCAGGTCCAGACAAGGAAGGGTTCAAATACAATGGCTTATACAAACAATACAACTAAAGAATAATGTGTGTGTAGATTGTGTGTTAGTGTGAGAGTGTGTCTGTGTGCATGTGTTATTGTGTGTCATTTCACAGTCTCTAATGTGCCATGAGATGTTGTTTTCTACATTTTTTAAAGACAATTTTGCTTAACCCCTCTTGGGTAGGGGGCAGTATTTTCACCTCCGGATGAAAATCGTGCCCAAAGTAAACTGCCTGTTACTCAGGCCCAGAAGCTAGGCTATGCATATAATTGGTAGATTTGGATAGAAAACACTCTAAAGTTCCTAAAACTGTTCAAATAATGTCTGTGAGTATAACAGAACTGATATGGCAGGCGAAACCCCGAGGACAAACCATCCAAGGGAAGAAATCAAATTGAGTTCATAGGATTTTCCAATTGGTTTCTATGGGAATCCCATATTATTAGGAACCTGGTTGCCGTTCCTATGGCTCCCACTAGATGTCAACAGTCTTTAGAAATTGTTCGATGTTTTTCTTTTGCGAAATTAAGAAGTAGGGCTATTCATTGTGAGTGTCACTCCAGGTGGACTCTACTGTTTTGATGCGCGTGAACTGGAGTGTGCTTCACGTTGTTTTTATCCGGTATTGGAAACAGTTTATTCCGTCTTAAATTTTATTGATTATTTACGTTTTAGGGTACCTGAGGTTGGATTAGGAACGTTGTTTGAAATGTTTGGACCAAGTTTACAGGTAACTTGTTAGATACTTTGTAGGCATGTTGGGCGAGTTGAAACCAGTTTATTTCTGAATCAAACCCGCTAAATAAATTGACGTTTTTGGGACATAAAGAAGGACATTATCAAACAAAAGAACCATTTGTGATGTTTCTGGGACATTTTGGAGTGCCAACAGAAGAAGATCTTCAAAGGTAAGGCATGAATTATATCGCTGATTTTCATGTGCTTGTATGTGGGGCGCTGTCCTCAGATAATCGCATAGTTTGCTTACGTAAAGCCTTTTTGAAATCTGACACAGCGGCTGGATTAACAGGAAGTTAAGCTTTATTTTGATGTATAACACATATATTTTCAAGAATGTTAAATATTTGAATTTGGTATTTTTGAATTTTGCGCTCTGCAATTTCACCAGATGTTGGCCAGGTGGGACGGCCCATAAGAAGATTTAAAAAACAATTGACTCAGTCATAACTATCTTAAACTTTATCCAATCAACATGTATCCTTCTTGAGGCCTAATGCTCTGAATTGTAACGTTACCACCCAAGACTGTATCTGTTAGTGACAGAGACACGTTGTTGAATTCATTCAATTTCAGTCCTGTGGCCTTAACCAGGTGTATATTATCATCATAAAGTCTTTGACATTACGTATCTCTGAAGGAACTTTGTGTTTTTTGATATTTTTGTACTCCAGGGAACTATACTGTACCCTTATTTCTAAGTGTGTATACCTGCTTCCTGTCTGTCCCCCTGCCGGCCCGTCTGTCTGTCCCCCTGCCGGCCCATCTGTCTGTGTCCCTCCTCCTCTCTGTTTGTTTGATTTTGTAAATAAAAAAATCTGCCCCCCAAAAGTCTGCCCTGCTCCTTCCCTGACTTTTCCTGAATGTTTGTATTTTACACTTGTCAGAATTTTGAAATCACAAAAGTATTTAGAGCCTTTGTACCTGTTTTTTTCACAAACCTATTCCCTACTTAACCCGCCAAGACAATGTGCTGTATGAAGTTGGTACCCAGCCAGGTGCTAATGCATCTCTCTCGCCTCACTGAATGAATGACGAATGGGCGATAATTGTGCACCTTCACAATTTTACTTAATTTAGGCCTAACTGAGTGATAAGGAGGGTGAAGAGGTTGATTTAATTTAGAAAGTGTAAGGATGAGTTTATTATGCCTATTTATCAGCAGCAAATAATTTGACCACATGACTTGTGGGTTGATACCATAACTTTTACATTTTACTTAGTAAAAATCAGCTGTTATGGGACTGTTTAATTTACTATAACTCTTTAATAATTATCACATTTATTGAAAGGGAAATAAAAACATGCTAAATGTTTCACTAGGCCTTCTGAATAATGCATATTGAGTGGGAAACAAACAATGCCAGACAACCTGATCAGCCGGCGCATCGAAACTACACCTAAAACTATGCCACAACTAATTTCACACATAAGAGATAGCCTATAGACAAGATTACATTGGCAATCTGATGAGTGACAATATTAGGCCTATTTGTCAAATTGTATATGAAGAGATGGGCACATCTTGTAATTGGCCGATGCAGGGAAAGGAGCATCGCTTTATCAAATCCTCCACATGCAGGTCAAACATTGATTTCTATATAATATCTGAAAAAGCATATTCTGCACTTTATGACACTTACCTTTGACAATTAACTCAATTCAAGAGGTGCAGCTCATTTTTCAAATTGCGCTTTTTCCAAGAATATTCGTGCTGTCCCTGCATTCAGTACATGACCACTCGCGCGGCAGCGTTGCTCTGGCTACTAAGCAAAAACTAGTAACATAATAAACGTAACATTAAAATGTGCTATTCTGTTGTTAATGGATGAAAGGGCGCCAGCAGCCAGAAATAAACAAATAATGGTGCATGTGATTTCAGTTAAGTTTTTGTTTGCGCCAATGTTGAAACCAAGTACTTGCTCAATGGCTTTCCATATCTGGTGAAAGATGAAACCAGGCCAACGGGTGAGAGACGGGTGTTGAAACTCGTGAAGCATTACATGGACAAAGGTAGAAATATGACCATGGACAACTTCTTCACATCAATTTCCCTGGCAGACAAGTTGATTGCAAAGAAGATGCCTTCTCGGGAACAGTGAACAAACAAAGGCGGGAGCTGCCCACCCCCTGCACAAAACAGCATACCTGCAGAGCTGTACTCCACATTGGTGATGGCGAGTGGTAAAGCAACACTTGCGGTGTACAGATGTAAAATGAATAAAGGTT